>NC_135843.1:13401133-13528633 GCF_029677425.1 Wolffia australiana | reverse complement strand
CAAAAAAAAAAATCTAGTTCTATGAAGATTTACCGTTGGTATCTCAATCGAACAAGCCAATAATTTGGTGGACTGATGTTTGGATCTCCAGCTCCTATCAAAGCATTTTTGTTATTTTTGCGTTGTCTTAGTTTATATTTAAATACTCATACCCCTTCCCTAAGATGGGCAGACAAGAAGTTGTTGAATCCGCAGGGAGGTACTCCCGGAAAGGGGTTTAGGTACCGATTTGTGCCTGTAGTCATTGGTCATCTATTTCCCTCTCTCTCTCTACCTTCCAAGATCATTTCCAGATGGAGGTACCTAATTCAGATACCATGGGTAGAAATATAGGTTAGGTCTCAATGATTTTTGAAAGGTCTAGGGAGAGAGATAGAACAATGGTTAAATGCCTGTATCTGCCCCTGAACCCCCTCGGGAAGGATCTTTCAGCCCATTCGAGAACTTGTCTGTGGATCCTTAATGGAGTGTGACAAGTATTTAGAGAGAATGACAAGGAAGCTAAATAACAGAAGTAGCCCTTATTGGGAGTATCTCCCTGCCGATTCAACAACTTCTTGTCATCCAAATCAAATTTCAATGAAACCATATCAATTGATTCAATGGCTAGACTCATTGTACCTGGGTTTTCTGGTATAAAAGGTCCTTTAAACAATTGATTGCAGGGTTTTCGTTACCTTCTTATGAACCGGTACCGGAAAATGCTGTATCTACCCTCGAAGAGAGGACACCGGCAGAAAGAGAAAGGTGGTGGAAGGCTGGACTCAAGGCTATTTCCGAAGGGAAGCTGGCCGTGTTGCTTCTGGCTGGTGGGCAGGTACCTTATAGGCTCATCTTTAATGGTATAAAATGGTCAAGTTCTGTTGGGATTTTGTTTCAGAATTCTTGGTAGTGGGCTTCGCCGTCGCCATGGATGAGGACAAGAGGATGATGATGAGTCATTCGTTTTCATTAAGACGATGGTCATGTGTCATCGCCATCATCCTTCATCTATGAATGTTTTACAGATGAAGATGATGGTGATAATGATCTTGTCCACGTAGCCAAGAACAATAATGAGGACAACTCATTCATCCCTTGTAGGTTGTGAGCTTGTCACCCTCAACGAATCCACTTGGCAGTCTTTATATTTATGTTTATTTATCACTACTAGACAACACTCAACTTGGAGGAATTTCACATTAGTATAATCGTTCCCTCATATTATTTCAAAGATACCCTGATTAACATCTCTTAAAGAAAAAATATGGAAACAGTTATAAATTGAAGTAGATCGCCAGCACAAGACTAGAGGAGTGAAAATGAAATGAGAGAGCGATTGTGGAGAGTAATCGCAACTATCAAAACTTTCTCTTTTTCCCCTGGTGAATTGATTTTTTAAAATTTATTATTGATGCCTTTTACCTAAGTTAATAATGTGTTATCAGTACTTTATGCTCCAATAAATTGAGGCCTTTAACATGATTATGACTTTGTGCAACAATTAACATGATATCCAGGGAACTCGGCTTGGTAGTTCGGATCCTAAAGGATGTTTCAGTAAGTTCTCATTGTTTGTTTCTCTGTTCCACGTCATATGAATGTAATTATACATTTTTTCTCAGTATTCGTCCATAAATTTAAGATTTCTTCTATTTATTTTCCATTTGAGTTTTCTCCATTCCCACTATCTTAAATGAATATTTGCAACTTAATGAAATTTCCCTTATTGTTGTATACTCCAATTTTTACACAAAAAATATCATATAACCTAATTAGAGTTGTTACATGAAAAACCATGAATGTGTTCATCTAAAAAAGGAAATGTTTATGTGTAAAGTGATTTAAAGTTTCCTCATTCCAGATATTGGACTTCCATCTGGAAAGTCTCTGTTTCAACTCCAGGCAGAGCGAATATTGTGTATTCAGAGACTAGCATCGCAATCAGTGGAGGGTTAGTTAAAAACTCTTATTGTTGGACTTTTGATCATTTCGTGGTAAAAAATCAACTCTTTTTGACTTTGGGGTTTTTTTTGTTGGTTGATGATAACAATATTGTTGACGGGTGCTGTGGACAGCTGACGTTGACAGTTGTCAACAGCATTAACATCACGTTAATGTGACGCTGATGTAGACATGGTTGTTCTGTTCTGTTCGTTTTAAACAAACAAAAAATTCGCACAAAAGAAACGCACACGGCCTTGTTCTTTGTTCTGTTCTTTTTTTTTCAAAAACAAACAAAATTCACACGTTCGCACAAATTCGCACAGTCGCACAAAACTAGAACAAAATTCGCACAAAGCAAACAAAAGAACTGCACACGGGTCTGTGCGATGTTCTGTTCGAATTTGTTTTTGTTCTGTTCGGAAAACCGAACAGAACAAACAATTCGCACAAATTTGCAGAAAAAGAACAGAACGACCATGTCTATGCTGATGTCAACTTCAACGGTATGACCAAAATAGAAACAAGCAGGTGTCAACCATTGTTGAAGATGATGAGCCCTCATGTATGGCTGATGTGGATTTTGTCAACATCTCTGACATATCATCACCCATTACCGCCATCAATGTCCCAAGTCAACTCAGTAAAATGTGCAATACCCTATTTTGTGGCTCTCCCGGCCTAAAATTTTTCTATATTTTGAAGGCGCCTCAGGCTTTGTGCCAATCCATTGGTACATAATGACGAGCCCGTTCACTGATACCACTACTCGTAAATTCTTTGAAAGTCACAAGTACTTTGGCATGGAAGTTGACCAAGTAACGCTTTTCTTCCTTATCTTCAATACTTGGTGGTGTTTGCTCTTCAGATGAATCATTTGACCTTCAACAATACTTTATGTTTTCAGGTCACCTTTTTCCAGCAGGGAACGCTTCCATGCATATCAAAAGATGGCCGGTTCATCATGGAGACAGCCGTCAAGGTTACTAATTTTTTCGCAGTTGGAGGAATTCTTGACTCGTTTATTCAGTTATTGTTTATCATTTATTTTTCTTCTGTACTTTGTGTTTGGAATTTATCAGGTGGCCAAAGCTCCCGATGGGAATGGAGGAGTTTATTCTGGTTGGTCTTCTAACAATAAAGCCGAAAGCCAAAAAATTCACATTTATACTTATATTTCCTTCTTTTTCAGCTCTCAGATCTTTTAAACTGCTGGAGGATATGGCTGCTAGGGGAGTGAAATACGTAGATTGTTATGGAGTTGATAATGCACTGGTGAGATATATTGGCCGTTCACAAATTGGGTGGTAATTTATTTATTTCTCTGAAGGTATTTCGTTTTTCTTATTAAAACAGGTTCGGGTCGCAGACCCCACTTTTCTGGGATATTTCATAGAGAAAGGAGTCCCCGCTGCATCCAAAGTTGTCCGTAAGGTCAAGTTTTACTTTTAGCTTATAATTTTGTTTCTCAAAATGAGCATGACAAAAGCATAATTCACTAATTGTGTTAAAAAGGTCCAACCAAATTACAGATTCATAAATTAAAATCTTGAACTTACATGGCATCTGATAGTTGGGATGGAATTCAGGGATATCCGCAAGAGAATGTTGGTGTCTTCGTCCGACGTGGCAGGGGTGGGCCCCTCTCTGTTCTCGAGTATAGTGAGATGGATGCTTCAATGGCGTGTGAAATCAACCAGACGACTGGGCGCCTCCGATATTGCTGGAGCAACGTAAATACTCGTACCGATTTTTTTTTACCATAGTTAAACACGAAGGGCTTAGCGTTGCCTATTTCTTTTCCAAAATTTCTCTACGTCTTTAATTGATCCTCCCATGCTTATTTTACTTGCATTTAATCATCAGCGCCGTGATTATATACTGAGTTCTGATATTTTCTCTTTCCTTTTTTTTATTTGACCACTTCTCTTTATTTATTAGACCTTCTTTGCATTTATAAATGCTAAGATTTTATTTTACATTTATAGATATATTCTTCCAAAATTTTCCCATTCCTATTTAAACGTTTGTTTGACTTTCTCTCGTCAGGTGTGTTTGCATATGTTCACGGTGGATTTCTTAAATCTGGTGGTCAATGGTCTCGAGAAAGACAGCATGTGGGTCATCTCTCTTTGTATATACATATATTCTCTCTACCTTGTTTATTATGGAAGAATCAGACGGTTTATGATTTGGTATCTGATTTTCGGCGGCAGCTACCAC
The DNA here is from genome assembly GCF_029677425.1 of Wolffia australiana. Lineage (NCBI taxonomy): Eukaryota > Viridiplantae > Streptophyta > Magnoliopsida > Alismatales > Araceae > Wolffia > Wolffia australiana. Next base: position 13,524,487 of record NC_135843.1, on the reverse strand, counting down.
CTTGCCGAGAAGAAGATCCAGTCAATTCATGGGCCCACCTCAGGCTTCAAGCTGGAACAGTTTGTGTTTGATGCCTTCACATATGCTTCTTCCACTGCCTTATTTGAGGTCTCCTCTCTGACTCTGACTCTCCATATCTCACTCTCTCCTTCTCTGACTAACTCTCCATACCTTCACCTACGCTTCTTTCACTACCCTATTTGGGGCCTCTTTCTCTCTCCCTCGCTGACTAACTCTCCTTCCATCTCTTTCTGTCATTGACTAACCTGCCATAACTCACCCTCGCTCTATGTCTCTCTGTCTCTGTCTCTCTATCTGTCTCCGTATCTGACTAACTCTCCATATCTCACTCTCTCTCTCTCCCTCTCTGGCTAACTGTCAAGAGAGGAAGAGGGAAGATAATGGCATAACCCCAATGGAGTACATGTGTGGGTATATATATACCCTAGGAGAAAGAGAATGATAAGAGGGCTAATGGGCTTATAGAATAGGGCCCATTAGCCCATAAGGCGTAGTATCTCACTAACACCCCCCCGCAAGCGAAGTGTGGATGTCATCCATGCCGAGCTTGGACACTGCACGTTGCAGGAGAGGGCGAGATAGTCCTTTGGTGAGGACATCAGCAGCTTGATCAGCGGATGGAACAAACTCCAAGTCAAAGATGCCCTCGTCCACGCACTCCTTGAAGAAGTAGCGGTGGAGTTCCATATGCTTGATCCGTCCCTGTTGGCCAGGGTTCTTTGCCAAAGCGATTGCCGACTTGTTGTCGCAGTAGAAGTGGATCGGGCGTGAATACTCCACACGAAGGTCATGGAGGATCCCGTATATCCACTGGCCTTCAGAGGCCCCATCGGCAAGTGCCCGGTATTCGGCTTCAGCACTGGAGCGGGACACTTTGTCCTGCTTGCTGCTCTTCCAACTGACAAGACTGCCGAAGACAAAAGTGCAGTACCCCGTGGTGGAACAACAGTCCACAACTGAGCCGGCAAAGTCCGCATCAGTGTACACCTTCACGGTTCGCTCCATACTCCAAGGAAAGAACAAGCCCTTCCCGGGGCAGCCCTTTAGGTACGCAAGTACCCGGTTGGCCGCCTGACAATGGATCTCCCGTGGAGAGTGCATGAACTGACTGAGGAGGTTGACGGCGAAACTGATGTCGGGGCGGGTGTGGGTCAAGTACAGGAGTTTCCCCACCACCTGCTGGTACTGATATGCGTTCACTGGTGCTGAGTCCTCCCCCTTACCCAACTTGACGTTAGGGTCGATGGGAGTACTAACTGGCGCACACTCGGTCATGCCTGTCAAGGCCAGTAGGTCGACGGCATACTTCTGCTGTGACACAAAGATCCCCCGGGGGGAGTAGGCCACCTCAAGACCGAGGAAGTAGCGAAGAGGCCCGAGGGCCTTGATCTCGAACTCCTTGGTCAACGTAGAGCTGAGGCGGCCGGCCTCTGCAGAATTGGACCCCGTGATGAGGATGTCGTCGACGTACACGGCCAAGATGGAGACACCCGCGGGACTGTGATGGAAGAATAGGGAGGCATCCCCATTGCTCATAGTGTAACCCTCGGTCTTCATGACCGAAGAGAACCGACCAAACCACATCCGCGGCGACTGTTTCAGTCCATAGAGAGACTTCCGCAGCCGGCAGATGGTGCCCGGAGGGCCATGGGTATACCCGGGAGGTGGCTGCATGTACACCTCCTCCGTCAAGTCACCGTGGAGAAATGCATTCTTCACATCAAACTGTCGTATCGGCCAGTCGGAGTGAGCCGCAAGCGCCAAGAGGAGACGGACTGTTTCCATCTTCGCCACAAGAGAGAATGTCTCGAAGTAGTCCACGCCATACGACTGAGTAAACCCCCGAGCCACAAGTCGAGACTTGAGGCGCTCGAGAGTACCATCGGCATGATGCTTCTTGGCATGAATCCACTTGCAATCCACCGCCCTCTTGCCAGGAGGAAGTGGAACGACTTCCCAAGTGTGGTTCTTGAGCAAGGATTGCATCTCCTCATCCATCGCCGCTTTCCAATGAGGAGAAGCAAGAGCATCGGATAGGCGACGAGGAAGTGGATGCGACTCAATGTGAGAAAGAAAGGACCGGTAGGAAGGGCTTAGCCGGTCAAAAGAGAGATAGTGAGATGAGGGGTAGAGAGGTGTGCGAGTGCACTGACGAACCCGTTTTCGAAGGGCGATGGGCCATTTCAACTGAGCATCATCATCAGTAGGGGAGGGAGACGCATCGTCCGACGGAGGAGCGGAAGCAAAGGGGGGAGAAGAGGCTAGCTCCCCGGGGGTAGAGAGAGGCTCCCCGGGGGAAGGAGGTGCACTAGGAGAAAGATGCGATGCACCGAGAGTAGGAGGTAGCTCCCCGGGTTGAGAGAAGGACTCCCCGGGGGAAGGGGGTGCACTAGGAGGAGGATATAGTGCACTGGGAGATGAGGCGGTAGGGGGCAAGGGAGAAGTGGACGTGGCGGGAGACAGCGACGGTGGAGGAATGGGTCCCACAAATGGAAAGGGTTCCAAGGAAGGAGTCGAAGAAGCCTCATCCAGCGGAAGGCGTGACGAGGTAGAGTCACCGAAATAAGACTCATGCTCGGCAAAGGTGACGTTTGCTGAGATGAAAAACCGCAAAGACGGAGGGTGGTAACAACGATAACCTTTCTGGAGAGAAGCGTACCCGACGAAGACGCACCGAAGAGCTCTAGCATCGAGCTTCGTGCGAGAGGGAGCCGTGTCGTGGACGTACGCTGTGCACCCGAAGATGCGAGGGGGCAGTCCAGTCCGCAACGAGAGATGGGGGAAAGCGGTGGTGAGACGATCCAGTGGGCTGACAAACCCGAGGGGCTGGGAGGGGAGACGGTTTACGAGATGGGTACTCGTTAAGACCGCCTCACTCCAATACGCCCACGGAACAGAATAGTTCAGCAGAAGGGTACGGGCGGTTGACGTGACATACCCGATCCGATGTTCTGCCATACCGTTCTGTTCAGGGGTGGCCACACAGGAGGACTCGTGGAGAATCCCATGGTCAGCAAAGTACGTGGCCAGCTCGGTGTTGACGAAGTCCTGCGCGTTATCGGAGCGGAACCGCTGAATACCCCGGCCAAACTGAGTACGAACCATGGTGCAGAAGTGACGGACCGTCGGAGCAACCTCAGATTTGGCGGTCAACAAGTAGACCCATGTGTAGCGGGTGGCCTCGTCAACAAAGATCTGAAAGTATCGGTGGCCCTTGAGGCTGGCCTGCGTGGCGGGTCCCCAAACATCACTATGGATGCAAAATAATGGAGTGGATGAGTGCGAGGTGGACGGAGAGAAAGATGAACGACGGTGCTTTGCCAGCTGACAGGCTTCACACACAATAGTCTGAAGGTCCAATCCAGTACACATCGAAGGAAAGAGACGCTGTAAAACTGAAAATGGCGGGTGACCTAGCCGTTGGTGAGCCAACTGGAGACGTCCCATACGCTGCACATCCGCCGGTCGGAGTTGGCGGTGAAGTAGGAAGCACCGAGAGCGTCCCCCATCGTCCAACAACAGCAACCCGTTCTCCCGCCTAATCGGTGTAGTCCGACCCACCTTGTCAGAAACATCCCGTCAGGCTAGAGGTGAAAGGAACAGGACAGACTGTCAACCAAACGCTGAGGAGACATAAGGATAGCTCGCAGGGCGGGGACATGAAGAACATTGCTGACCACTCCGAGGCCGTCTACAAAAACTGCCCCAATTCCAGCATCACGCAACCGTCCACCATCGGCTGTAAGAACTGTACGGTCCCCACTATGCCTTTCGTAGGATACAAACCGGTCATTGAACGGGGTCATGTGTTCGGTTGCCCCCGAATCAAGAACCCAGCTCGTATCCGATACGAGAGGCGAGTGGGGAGCCGTGTGACCACAATACCACTGTTCAGACGGAGAGAGAGAGAACGCACCAAATCCACCAAAGTGTGCCGTGGACTGAGTCGGAGTCTGCACGGTAGCCACTTGGTCACGGAGACGGGCCAAGTCAGCTTGGAGCTGCTCGATAGTCGCCGGGCTGGAAGAGGGGGAAGAGGAGGAGGCGACCATAGCTTTCCCGTCGGTAACCTCCTTCTTTTTCCGGTTGTCGTACTGACGCTTCTTGCACCACTTGCGAAGATGTCCAGGCTTGCTGCAGTAGGAGCAAATCAGCACGGAGAGGGCCACCTCCGCGGTGGGAGTAGGAGCGGGCGAGGGAGGCCGGGCGATGAGGGCAGTCGAGTCACGAGCTGCCTCCGGGGAGAGAGTGCCAAGAACATGGAAATGGCTCTCCTCTTCCTGGAGCTCTTTCACCAAGTCGTCAATGGACGGAAGGCCTTCCTTGCGATGTAGGGCACGGCGCCGAGTGTCGTCATACTCCTTGTTGAGACCATAAAGAAACCCCAAGAAGCGGAGGCGAAGAGTGTTCTGGAATGACTTGCACGTCGGATCATCCGTCGGCAAGTAGTAGTCCACCTCGTCCCACAGTTTCTTGTGTTCCAGCGCATAGTCCGAGATGGACAGTGCGCCCTGGCGAAGGTTGCTGGCTTTGGCCACTAGCATAAAGAGGCGCCAGTTGTCCCCTTTGCGGCCGCAAAAGGTGTTGGCCTGGTCCCAAAAGCCCTTCACGGTGGAGCAGTGAGGGAACCGGTCACGGAACGAGGGTGCCAGGGAGGTCGTGTAGAGCCAACCAAGGACGAAGTGTTCCTCGGCTTCCCATGCCGCATAGTGCGGATGGGTCGGTGGAAGAGGGGCTTGCGTACAATGCTTGAAAAATTGGCGAGCCTTGAGATTGGTCTCGACAAAGTGACGCCACTGTAGCAAATTCGGGCCCTGGAGACACGTCGAGTCGGGAACTGCCGGCAGGGAATGAGTAACCTTGTGTGACAAGGGTTCTCGTTGAAAATCTGCATCGGTGAAGCCGTCGGCTGTGACGGCCGGTTGACGAGTCTGACCCGTGGAGTAAAGTTCCTCCGACATCGGAACCGTGGCAGTAACTGAGACTGCTGTTGTAACTGGGGCTGCAGCTCATGCTGCGGCTGCAAGCTGCGGCTGCGGCTGCGGCTGAGGCTGCAAGCGGCGGCTGCTTCTGCGGCTGCTGGCTGCGGCTGCGGCTGCTGCTTCGGTGGCGGCTGCGGGCTGCGGCTGCCGCTGCAGTCTGCGGCTGCGGCTGCGGCTGCTAGCTGTAGCTGCGGCTGCGGTTGTGGCTGTGTGCGGCTGCGGCTGGCGCGGCTGCGGCTGCGGCTGTGCGCGGCTGCGGCTGCGGCTGCGGCTGGCGCGCGTCTGCGGCTGCAGCTGGCACGCGGCTGCGGCTGTGCGCGGCTGCGGCTGCGGCTGTGCGCGGCTGCGGCTGCGGCTGTGCACGGCTGCGGCTGGCGCTCGGCTGCGGCTGCGGCTAGGGCTGGTTCTCCGGAAGCTCTGCGGGCTGGCTACAGCTCGCGCTGTGGCTGATCCGTCAGTCACGCTCCGGGTTCGCTAAACAGCGAGAGGGTGATGTCAAACCCTAGATGGAAGAGCTCTGGAGCTCTGATACCATGTCAAGAGAGGAAGAGGGAAGATAATGGCATAACCCCAATGGAGTACATGTGTGGGTATATATATACCCTAGGAGAGAGAGAATGATAAGAGGGCTAATGGGCTTATAGAATAGGGCCCATTAGCCCATAGGGCGTAGTATCTCTCTCCCTCTCTGGCTAACTCTCCATATCTCTGTATCTCCCTCTCTGGCTAACTCTTCGTTTATATCTCTTTCTCCCTCTCTGACTAACTCTCCTTATCTCTCTCTCTCTCCCTCTCTGACTATCTCTCCATATCTCTGTATATCCCTCTCTGGCTAACTCCTCATATCTCTCTCTCTTCTCTGATTAAATCTCCTTATCTCTCTCTCTCTCTCTGACTAATTGTCCTTACCTGTCGCTTTCCCTCTCTTTCTTCCTCTCCCTCTCCATATGCCCTCTCACCATTGATCCCTCTCTTGATGTCATTTTCTCTCTCTTTCTCTCGCTTCATAAGTCTCTCCCACTTGTTATTTCTCTTTATATGATTTTCTCTCTCCCTTTCTATCTCCTCTCCATCTCTCTCCATCTATATGAATTTGAATATCTCTTTATATTGCTGTATATTTCTCTCTCCACATACATCTCTTTATCTCTTTCTCTTTCTATATTTCCGTGCTTCTTTATGCCTCTCTGTGTCCTCTAGTTCTCTCTCTGTTCCCTCTCTATCACTCTTTCCTTGTTTCCCCCTTTCTGTCTCCCTATCTTTCTCTCTATCTCTGTATTTATAGTGCAGGGATGCGGACCGGACGGTTTTTTTGTCACAGGACGAAAAAATGACCCATCCGCGAGATTGGACGAAAATCGGGACGGAAATTCGTCCCAAGACCTCTGGACAGGACGGTTTTCGTCCACTCGGACAAAAAAAGGGTCCTATCCAGAGGTCTCGGATGAGAAAACCATCCCGTCCGCGTCCCTGCACTGATTCCGGATGTCGGACAGGACGATGTTCCTCCCGTCCCGTCCATCGTCCACGTCCCGGACAATCCGGAACTATACTAGTGCAGGGACATGGACGGGACGATTTTTCGTCCCATGACGAAAAAATCGTCTCGTCCACGAGGTTGGACGAAACCGGGACGGAAATTCGTCCCGTGACAAACGGACAGGATGCTTTTCGTCCACTCGGGCGAAAAAATCGCCCCGTCCGGAGGTCTTGCACAAAAAAACCATCCCGTCCACGTCCCTGCACTGATTCCGGACGTCGGACGGGACGATCTTCATCCCGTCCCGTCTATCGTCCACCTCCCGGACGATCCGGAACTATATCCGTATTTCTCCAATTTATTTATCTTATCTTCCACTTTATCTCTATATCTTTCCCGTTGTCTCTTTTTCTATCTTCCTCTTCGTCTCTCTATATTTTTCTTTCTTTTTTCCGATATCCCTTTCCCTAATATATGAACTGACTGGCTCCGCGACTATGCCCAACCAGGTAATGAGGGAAGAGGAGTTTGCCCCAGTGAAGAACGCCAGTGGCGCAAGCTATGATACCCCTGATAGCGCCAGGCTGTTGCTTCTCCGTCTTCACACTCGCTGGGTGGTTGCAGCTGGTGGCTTCCTCACACACTCTATACCCCTCTATGCCACAGGCAAGTCGCTATTTGGCAATATAAAATATCGGGCAAGACTACATGAATTTTCACTGTTTTTAATCTATGGTCATATATGTGGTCATATTCTTTTGATCGTTAGATTGATATTTTACTTATTTAGGCTTCTGGATATGTTACAGTATAAAACAAGATAACACTTTTCTATATTTCATATTTACAACAATGACCCTACCCCTTTTATAGAGTTTGTGAAGTCACGAAATTACAGGATAGTTCTAGAATTAGAACTTTCTAGATAATTAGAGCTAATGGGCTCAATTCTACAGGCCCACTATAGAATAATAAGAGAGAAATATTGGCTGACAGTATATGTAGCTTTTTTAATGTACTATCTATCTTTGAAATTTTTATTGTAAATGTTCACTAATTATATCAGTTATCTAGTTTTATATGTGTGGGTATTTATTTGTACAAGTAAACTTTTTTGAGGTTGGATCTATGTTTCCCTTGTGTTTTTCCTTTAAAAAAAAAGTGTCTCCCTTGTTTTATTTTGGAATTTACTTCCATCAGTGAAGTTTCTTGTTATGAATGCTCGTTAATTATTATGTTTAATATACGTCTGTGGGTACTGGTACTACAAAATCCTAGTAAATGAATGTTCCTTAATTATTTTATTTAGTATCTTTCTATGGTTTTTTTTTGAAAAATTCAAGTAAATTTTATCGAGTTTGTTTCCCTTGTTTTTACTTTTGAATTAGCTTTCTTTTGTTTAGCACGTGTCTGAGCGAGACACTGATATATGTTCTCGACGCTGTATATTTGTGAGTCTAAATTTTATTGATGAGATTTTTTTGAATTCTCGCTTATATTTTAGTTATATATGAGATTATGCCCCGTGTGCCTAGATTTCTTTGTTATATTTGCTTTCTGTCAGTGAGATTTCTGTTATGAATTATCGTTAATGATGTCATTACTAGTAGGTATTGACATCAGTAAATTTTTTACTGAGTGTGTGTTCCTAGATTGTTTGAGTTAGACCTCAGAGATCAAATCAAAAGCAAATCAATCGATTCGTGGTTGGGAAACTCGAGTGATCAAGAGACAGCTTGATTTGATCTGATAAAACTAGATCAGATAAAACGAGATGCATCGTGATCAATATCTGACTACAAGACCGACCCAAAATGTACAGCCAACCTTGATCTAGGAGGTGGCTGACTGAGACAATCAATCAATTTGGGAGGACTGGAATTAGAATGGACAAACTAGATCTAATCATCCCATTAAAAAATATTTAATTTTTTTGATCTGTTCTATCTTTAGTGAAAGCAAGAAGCTTTTTTTATTGTGAAAGTTAATCGATCCGTGTTTTTTAATTTTGTGGTTAACACACTGGAAACTGCTGTCGACGGAGAGTCATGTCTTACTCCAGCCCTGTTTTTGCTAATGTAAAATATGATATTTATTTTTTTATCAAATTATAAGACTTGACCCGATTCGAACTGCAAAGATTGAATCCGGGCCCAATTATTGAGCTGATCCCTATTTTTGAGATTTTCGATTATCAATGTAAGTAATATTTTGAGTACATTTCCAAGCGTGTGTACTAACCTCTTCCGAATGCTTGGTTGAATTTTTTCATATTTTGGCACAATTTTTTGAAAGTGTATCTAGAATTTGTGAGATTTTATTAAAGAAAATTTCGGCATCACTATAATTATTTAATTTAGTAAATCTTTGAGTGTGGTAATGAGTTATTTCGATAAAATTGAAGGTGTGGAGATCTCGCCTATGTTCTCTTACACTGGCGAAAATCTTGAAGGCATTTGTCGTGGACGGACTTTTCATGCGCCATGCGAGATCTCATTCTAGTAATCATCTCTCTCTCTTTAAATACTGTTATCTATTATTTATGCATATACAAAAACATTCTTTGCACAAAATTTCTATTCTAATTCACTAAGATTTATGTTGTTATTAGTTTTGTTTACTATGATTCAAACTTCATTACTAAACGAGTGTAATTAGCGTTAGTCATCTACTGACATTCGTGTCTGTAGATGTCATGCTATAAGACCTATTACGTAGAAAATACATTCATTAGCATCTTGGTTATGCCGATTTTATTTCATTTTATCTAGAGTATGGCCTCGAGGAGATTTCGTAAAGTCTATCATATGATATGAGAGCTGAAAAAAGATAAATTTATTTTTAAAATTATATTTCTTTGAGCAACACTACAGAAGGATACCTCTGCTAAGTCGACTCATAGCAGTTAACTGCTATGAGAAAGTTTGCATAAAAATTCCCATTTCATTTTCTTTTTGAAGAAGAAAATTGTATTTTGGCAATCACCCGACAGATGGGTGGTCACCAAAAAAAATTCCTATTTCATATCTGATTGAAAGTATCAATCAGATAAAAACAAAGAAAATTGAATTTTTTTCGCTCCATTATTTCTATGTAACTAATATATAGAATGCGACATTTTACTTACCTAGTCTATGTTTATTTGTATTTCTATAGCCCAGATGATTCAAAGGGGTCTTTGAAGATCAAGTCTGGCAAGTGATTGTATTTCTGAGCTTGCAAGGGTTGAAGGCCACTCTTGAGGTCTGAGTATGTGTAGCCCCCTCCATTAAATCTTTATTATATGTTTTGTCTGACTAGATAATTTTTAATGTTTCCTAAATAATAATATAAATTAAGTCTGGAGAAAATTTTCTCTAGATTGCACAATACAAAAATATTCAAACGCAATATCAGACTTTGGTTCAGAGGATTGGTGTGAGCCCCGGTTATTTTATTCCATCATGTCAAATATTATGAACATCCGTTAGACCAACTCGTCAATATTGAGACACTAAAATTTGAGGAGAAAAATAATACACCGATATTCAGTCGTAATAATCGTGTAAGCAACCATTACTTTATTTTCTACCAGTGTGTTGATGGATGTATCTTTACACTTTAAAAATATAAAGATTAGCGTGCTGTGTCATCTGAAAAATGAATTTAAATTTAATGTGGATAGCCGCAAAAACTAAGATCATGATTATTTCTTTCAAAAAAAATATCATTGAAGCCTTTCATGAAGCATTCTACTTGTTTCACGTAGTTTACATTTTAACGGACGATATACTCATTTCAAATACCATGATTTGATTAGCAGATATCCCCTAGATTCGCAAGGCAATTCTCAACATTAGGTTTATAATGTAAAAGATAGACATCCATACACAGGAGCTCTTGGATGGGAGTACAATTTTCTATTGTGGTGACTTTACAATGTGTGGGAGAGAGAGAGAGAAAGAGAGAAGGAAAAAGGGGAATGGCCATGCCTACAAAAATGGCAAGGCAGAGCTACAAATCCAAGAAGAAATACAGACAGCAGAGGTTCAAAAATTCTCTTCCCCTCGGTCATCCTTCAACATTACAACCTTGGCAGGAGACTCGCTCTCTCCTCCAACCTCCCTTCCTTCCTCACCGTCGTCCTCCGTTTCCCTGTCCCTCTCTTTACCCCCCTTCACGTCCGAAGGCAACGGCCTGCTTGACTGTTGCGTCTCCTTCGTCTCGTCCTCTTTGCGGTGCGGTGGCGGTTCCAGCAGGCCGGTCAGATTTAGATCCAGAGAGCGTGCAGCGCTCCCGTCTGTGATCCTGGGAAGTGGCTTCTTTATGACATTTGGAGGGTTTATTGGAGACTTCGGCGGCGGCGGCGGCGGACTTGGTACAGTAAACGGGGGGATCACCGGCCTCTTCCCTCCGTACAGAGCTCTTACTGCCTGGGTGATGGCGGCAACTCCCGGTGGCAGCTCTGGCTTTCTCTGAGGAGGCGGATGGTTGACCGCCTCCCTCATCCAATGGGGAAGTAAGTTTGACTTCCCATAAGTCAACGCCTGATCTGAGCCCGCGGCGGAAGAGTCAACCGCCTTCTTTGGCAGCACCGGCGCTGGTTTCTCGGACCGGCCGCTGCCCAGCTTGATGTCAGTCAAGTGGGAGTGGAATCTCGGCGCCGCGTCGACCCCCAAGCCGGTGGCAAATTTGCTGCCAACGAGGGCCCGGGACATCATCCCGTTGGACAAAGGCGGAAGCGTTGAGCTGGCAGGTGTTGACTTTGCCGGCTCGTCCATGATCCTGACCTGCTCCTCGGCCCATCTCGCGGATAACTCCTCGGGCAACCGGTGCTTCGAGAACTTAAGCTTGGGGTCCCTCAGCATGGCGTCCCAATTGCCCCGACCGTGGCGGCGGACGCCGATCCAGAGCAAATCCAGCTCATCCTCGGTCCAGGGCTCCGGCTTCGGTCTCTTCCTCGCCCCGCTGGACCCAGTTCGCATCATGATGCTTTCCAGGACTTTTCTGTGGTTCTCAGGCAGCGGCAGCAACGGCAGCGGAGGTGACGGCGGCAGAAGGTGGGAAAGAAGGGGCAGCTCGGAGAGCTTATGCTTGTGTCTGCTGCTCTTGTTGCCGCCGCTTTGGTGATGACGAGAGTGGAAGCTGGGCAGGGGAGGAAGGGCGGAGGAATCTTGAAGATTCTCTGGCTTGATCATGTCTATTGGCAAGCTAGGGAGGTCTGACAGTGGCTTGGATCCTAGGAAATTAGGAAATGGGAACTTGGGCAGAGATTCGTCCAACCCGCCGGATCCCGGAGTCTTTTCCGGAAAAAGCGTGGAAGATGAAGAAGCTTCGTCTTTGCAATGCGTGGGAGTTTTTCCCTGCGGGGTAAGATTCATTGGTCAAAGCAAAAACTACAAAATACGAAGAGACTTAGGTTTAACTGATTTATCAATTGGAACCGAAGAAGATTCTGTCTAAAAGCAAACGAGATGAAACTTGTAAGTTAAGGAATGTTGAGACCTATTAATCAGATCCATATCAGAAATTGAAATTTGAAAAAGGAAAAAAAACTCGGAGTTAGTTGTCAATAGCTTAATCATACTCGCAAACAAAAAAGATCCACATTAAGAGTGCGCTTTCCATAATTCATGTTTTTGCTTCTTGATCTCGACAGAGGAAGACAGCCGGCAATGAGAGGGTGGTTTCATAGTTTTAATGAGAATGAGAGAGAGAGAGAGAGAGAGATACAGGAGAGAGCGTAACACACCAAGTGCAGAGAGAGAAAGAAAGAGGGTAGAGAGAGACAGAGACAGAGCAGAGAGAGAGTCACACATAGTGACACATTGAGAAAATGGAGAGAGAATAGAGAGCGAGCGAGTGACACAGCGCGGCAGATAGAGCGAGTGCAACACAGCAACAGCGAGTTTAGAAAGAAGTGAGAAAGATCGACACAGTGACAGAGTGTAGAGAGAGAGAGCAACACAGCGACAGAGAGAGAAAGTAGTGAGAGGAAGCGACACAGACAGTAGAGAGAGCGACACAGAGAGAGAGTAGAGAGAGAGCAACACAGAGAGACAGAGAGAGAAAGTAGTGGGAGGACGCGACACACACAGTAGAGAGAGAGCGACACAGAGAGAGAGCAACACAGCGACAGAGAGAAAGTAGTGAGGAAGCGACACAGACACAGTAGAGAAAGAGCAACTCAGAGAGAGAGTAGAGAGAGAGAGCGACAGAGTAGAGAGAGTGACACAGAGTAGAGAGAGAGAGAGCAACACAGAGTACGGAGAGAGAGAGCAACACAGAGTACGGAGAGAGCGACACAGAGAGAGTACAGAGAGAGAGCAACACAGAACAACATAGAGAGAGAGCAACACAGAGAAAATACTAGAGAGAGAGAGCAACACAGACCAACAGAGCAGAGAGAGAGAGCAACACAGAGTGTCATAGTAGAGAGAGAGTGACACAGAGCGACAGAGTAGAGAGAGAGTGACACAGAGTGACATAGTAGAGAGAGAGAGTGTGACACAGAGCGACAGAGGGAGAGAGTGACACAGAGCGAGAGAGTAGAAAGAGAGAGAGACACAGAGCGACAGCGAGAGAGAGAGAGAGAGAGCTTAGACATCCACTCTCGTGGAGTCTTGGATTCTCCAGAATCCAGTCTTCTTCATGGTATCAGAGAGCATTCCTGACTTGGACAATCTTCTGATTCTTAGAGCTCCTTCACTGGATTAGCTTCCTCTTCGCATTCTGAAATTAATATCCCCGTCAGTCGGCGGCATGCCTCTCTGTCAGCCTCAGCTTCTGCGTGCAAGCTCCATGCCACAGGCTTAATCGCATTCTTCAGACCACTACCATCAGCTCCATGTCAAAGGCTGATACCGTTCGACCACACGTACATATCAGAGGACCAAATGTCGCCCGTCGACAGAGTACGGGCAGTCAACATAATAAAGATTTAAATAACAGCAAAGGGGAGCTGACAAGGCATCTTGAAAGTTAAGTTGCGGGAGCGTCCCGATCCAGAGGGAGAGAGATCGTAGTCGACTCCCTATTTCGTGTTCTCTGTTCTTGTTATCTTCTCGTCCTTCCGACCGTTCCTTCTGTTCTTGAATATTGGAACGTTGATCCTCTGAGGTTCCTCTCTGATCTTCTCAGTCTTTCTGCGGTTTCGAGCATTACAAGATCGAGAGGCGTATCACAGGCTAACTCCCTTTGGCTTTCCCACCAGTCGGCGGCATGCCTCGGAGGTTCCTCTCTGATCGTTGATCCTCGGAGGTCCAAGGGAATATTGGAACGTTGATCCCCGGAGGTTCCTCTCTGATCTTCTCGGTCTTTCTGCGGTTTCGAGCATTACAAGATCGGGAGGCGTATCACAGGCTAACTCCCTTGGCTTTTGCCAAAGTCATGGATCCTCGATTCTGGTGCAACTGGTCATATGACTCCTCATGCTTATTGTTTCTCCTCCTATATATTCCTTCGCCCAGTAGCTGTAATTTTTCTACTGCATTGGGTGACCTTCTCAAGGTTGCTGGTGTCGGCTGCCTCCATTTATTCTCCCCTTCCACACCTCACCGTTCTACTTCTTTCCCTTTGTCATTTCGTCAAGAAATTGGGCCAAGACCTCTCCACCGCCAATGTTTTCATCATGATAAAGGGGCGAGACAGATGCCTTTGCTTTTGGAGTGTGGGGATCTATACATTCTTCACCATTCCTCTCTCCCTATTGCTGCAGCGTCTGGCCATTCCTCAGTATCGAATTACCACCTTTGGGTTCTCCGTAGTCAACTGAACCATTTTTCATCTCTACTCTTAAACTTGTTTTCTTGTTTGTTCCTTTGATGACTTTTGGAAGATTTTATACGTGAAACTTGGTCCTTAGCTGAAACATACTCGTGTTAATTATCCCACACTGGATCCTTCTTCACATTCCAATGCTCTCTCTCTCTTATTCTGATAAGAACCTTGATCTAGATTTGTATCAGGAAGGGAATATAGGGCGAGGCAACATAGAAGTTCCCGGGGTAGGAGAGTAGGAACGGGAATGATAAGAGGGGTGGAACAGTGGAGGTAGGGATCAGTCAGGGACGAGCCAGCTGAAGATCTGGTGAGACGATCACAGGGATAGGGGGATCGTTGGACGGTCAAGGGGACGGGACCGAGACAGGGAGGACCAAGATCTGGTGAGACAATCTACCTTAAACATGAAATGACTAAAGTGCCTCTAGTGGGCTAAAATGCCTAAGATACCCTTGGGGGTTGAGGATCGTATTATATTCACAGTGATATTAGGGGTCCCACTCCTGTCCCCAGCCCCTCGAGCACTGGTCGGCCATATTTATTGATGATTGCACTCTTTTTACACGGGCATTTCTTTCTCAAGAACAAGCGAAGGATGTCCCAAATAATGCCCACGATTATCTCAGTTCCACCCTTCCCTCCTTAGACTCACACAGTATTGTTCATGAAACGTCTTGTGCCTAAATTCCTCCGCAAAATGGTGAAGCAGAACAAAAATTCCGCCATGTTTTTTTACTGCCTGGAGATTACTTCTTCACAAAAAGCTTTTGGCGGAACAAAAATTCTGCCAAAGCATTTTTGGGGTGCGGTCGCCCTGACTGCCATTCACCTGAAGAACCGTCTTCCCTCTCATGTCCTTTCTCATCTTACTCCCTTGGCCATCCAAAATCGTTCCTCACCCTCTATTTCCTTGCACACTATACTCACCCCTCGAATATTTAGCTGTAACTGCTTTGTTGTTCTTTATCCTCATCGTAATAAACTTGACGCTAAAGTGGTCTGGCGTGTTTTTGTGGGATATTCCTCTCATCAAAAAGGCTTTAAGTGCTATCATCAGTCCATTCATTGGTTTTACTTGAAGATGTTACATTTGACGACCCCTTCGGACACTATAAGTGCTTCCCTTCGACTTCCCACACTTCTTCCTACTCCACCACTTCTTTCTCCTTCTCTGGACCCTTCGTCTCATGGGGCCAGCTCCTCTACTTCCTCCTGCTGATCCTCTTCCTCCTTGCCGTTCTTCTTGGTGCTTTATGGGCTCCACCTATTTCCCCTGTGCTCACCCTTCCACTGCTGTTCCTATGATGTCCCCGTCCCCCAACTATGCCCTTCCACTTGTTTCCACTGACCCATCCCTGCCTTCTCTATCTCTTTCTACCTCCCTTTATGTTATGGCTCCCTCGAGTAAGAAGCATAACTATATTGAAAATGCGTAGATCCCACACTGGCAGTCCAAAAACACAACTCGACTATATCCAAAGCCACTTTTTTTTTTGAACAATAAAGAAGACCACCCGGAACTGGTGGCCTACTTGCTATCATTAACGATAAAAATTGTGTACAAACAATGTACAATCGAACTCAAAATAGGCTATCCTCTCCCTCCACCCCAAAACGACTTCAGCGCCTCCACATCATGAGCGGCATTCTCTATGGAAACCGACCTCTCGTTAAACACTACCTCGTTTCGATGTATCCATATCGTCCAGAGCACCGCGAGCAAGTCGCCCCAATCAAGTCTTCCGTCAGAAACTGAAGCCCAAAAGGCCTCGTCTGAGGAGATATCCACCCCCGGTAATTGCTGCGATGCCCCGTCGCCCTGTGCAAACTGACATGTGAAGAACAGGTGGGAGCAATTTTCCTCTCCCCTGTCACACATAGGGCAGCCAATGGGAGTCGCAAGGGTCCATTTCTGTCGATAGACTCGTGTGACAAGCCTTCGACGCCTCAACAACCAGCTGAAGAGCCGCACTTTAAGGGGGACTTTGCGCGGCATCAACATATGGCAGGCCTTACCGGTCATCTCGTCGTCCCGAGCTGTTCCTCGGATTTTCAAATATGCATCTTTCACCAAGAAGGACGACACCAGCCATATCCAACCGTCATGATATCAGCTATCGGTCTGAAAGGTAAAAGCGACTCTTGCAGCTCCATCAGCTCCCCAAACTGTGTCTCTGATAAAGCATCTGTCAACATAGGGACCCAAGCCTCGTCCCAACAATCCCTGACCGTGGCCTCTGGATTCCGTGCTAGCGCAAATAGCCTTGGGAACCTCAAATGCATAGGGCTGTGGTTGGACCAATTGTCGGTCCAAAAGCGAAATATTGCCCCATCTCCCAATCTGGGCTCAAAGAACTTGAGAATGCGAGGTATGGCTTGACGCAGACCACTCCAGAAAGGGGACTCTCCTCTGACTCTAGCCCAGCATCTCTCCCAGTCTATCTTGGAGCCATATCTGTCTCTCAGGATGTTGAAAACCAGCCCCTCCGCAGAAGTCGCAATCCTTTATCACTCAGGATATATCCAAAGCCACTGTACGAGTAAGATGTTCCAATATGAACATTGACGAAGAGAGAAAGATGAGGTTCACAAGAGATAAACGGCAACAAAAGAAAGAGATAGACAGGCCGGATCGGTACTGTCTCTAGCTGGGTGGCGAGATGATCTCCCAACACTTCTCGTACCTTCCGCTGGAGCTCCCGACCGCTGAACTCTAGTTTTCTTCCTTCCTCCCTTGTTACAGTGCCCCCCTGCTCCTTATAGGTTGTTAGCTGACATGGTCTCGTCCTGCGTCTGACACCTCGCGGTTAGCTGACATGGTGCGTGAGCGATGTGAGCGGTTTTCTGTTTTTTCCTCTTTTCCAAATATGTCCTTGTCAGTTGCCTATCACCTTACCCCTCGTGGTTCACCATGTTTGGCCTCTGAAACAATTCGATGTCAAAAACGCCTTTCATCACGATGATCTCAATTAGGAGATTCATGTTTTTTCCCCCGGCTATACTTCCCCCTCATAGGCTACTACTCCTTTGATGTGCCGTCTGATGAAGGCTTTGTACAGCTTGAAGGAATCTCCCCGCGCTTGGTTTTGATGCTTTGCACATTCCATGATCCTTCTTGATTAATCAGTGTAACAGCAACTGCACCCTATTTTATCCCCATTCCCCATCTGGAATGGTGACCCTTGTTTATGTTGATGACATTATTATCACGGGGAATGATTCTCATTTGTTGGCTCAACTGGCTCGACACCTGGCTAACGAGTTTGATATTGAGCATCTTGCCCTGATTCACTATTTTACGGGCATTGAGATAAAATATTCCATTGCAGGTACCTTTCTCTGACAGTGTGAATATATTATTGGTCTTCTCCAGGAGCTCGGCAAAGAAGACGCACAGCCTCTTCCCACTCCAATTGAAGCTGTCATCCAGCCTCTTCTTTGGGCGACAGTTGACTTAGCCGCCAGTAAGAAAAATAGGGAAAGCAAACTTTCTTACCTCATGCATTAGGGTTCTCACTGATTCAAACCAGAAAGATTACAAGGTGGGTTCGGCCCACGTGCATGACTTAAAGGTCATGTAAGTCAGAATGGTATGAGGCTCATTTTACAACATAATGAGATAAAAATAAAAGAATTAAAAACAAGGCATAAAGAGAATGGAACTGCTGACAGAAGCCAATCACTGCCTTTCTCTTGCTGAACATGACGATCCTGTTAACCAAAGGCAGTACCAGTGACTTGTTGGCAAACTCCTATTTCCTGTCTTCTTCATGGTCTATTTTTTGTACGAAAGCCTTCTTCATTATCTATTAAATCCTACTTGCTCTCGTATTTGTAAATACGTCTTAATGATAATCCGCCATGCCAGCGGATTAACTTTAAGGCATTCTCGTAAATGTGCTAAGCCCGATAACAATTGTAACCTGTATTTATACAGGTGTTGAAACCCAAGCTGAATGATCTCTTCTCTGTCTCTCAGAGAAGAAATGAATTGGGTGAGTTAAAAATAAGATCAGTTTGTAGAGAAACTGCTCATCTCATTAACTGATGAAAATTTTGATGTGTTATTTCACGAGGAATATCTTATGTAAGAGCCAAAATTGAAATTTGTGAATAAAAATATCGATTTAATTGTTATTCAAAAAAAAATATCAATTTAATAGAATGAGCTTGAAGAAGAGCATACTGTGTTGAAATGGAAGCCGCTCCCAGGTAAAGCACCTTTTAGATGGCGATTGAAAATATCCGAAAACAAGTTATCCGGCAATAAATGTGGGGCACCGAGAAGAGCGGGCTGGTCTTTGAAAGGTGGAAATTGAACCTCAGGCGGCTCCCCTCTTTCATCAAACTTAGGAACAGGCAAGCCACGAAAAGTAAAGTTACGACTTTTTGATTCTCTTTTATAATCGCTTTTAGTGACTGAGTTTGGTTGGCCAGAGCTCAAAGGAAAACCTAAATTTTCCTGAGAAGATGGGTCAGTACTACAGCTGTGCAATTCTCTGCTTTCAGGCTTCTGGATTCTGACTATGTTTGAAGAACTTCTGTCATTAAAAACTTCATATGGCTGAGAATCACCGGATGGAATCTTGTCTAATGAAGATTCCACTGGCTTAACATGAATGGGGGTTCCACCCCTATCTGGAACATGGTGGGCAGATTGCGATGAAATCTCATTAGCCTCATCAAGAGTTTCTGGAATATTCCGTCGAGCAATTCGTTCCTTCTGCCTTGCTCGAAGCTTCGAGCTGTCAAGAAAGACGGTAAGGGTACTGTTGAGCGAAAAAAGTAAATGAGAAAGAGAAAATTCTCGGGGAACGTACAATTTTGCTTTGAAAGCACGACCAGCAGGTGTATATTCTGGTACTGGCTCATCCTCTTCATTACCACTCTGCCATATATTAATTGACATATGAGGCATTGAAATTACAGCTTTGCACGATTTGCAATGTTCATAAAGCGGGAATAATCAAATAAATGACATTTGAGATCATTATTAGATAAATTGAAACCACCCATCCGAAGAAGCATGTAAATTTTCCCCTGAATGAATCTTCTCCAAAGCCCGGGAAAAACTTTGAGAAACTTATACGCACCGTGCCCCAAAAATTCTATTCCAACTGTAAAAGTTGAACTCGACCTTTCCTCTGTTTTTGATATGATCCATTGTACAGATAATATCCTACTTCTGTAAGTTCCCTCTGCTAACTACCCATCAAACATTTGGAAAACCAAAAATATCTATGTATAGCGGTGCTAGATTATTTTAAAGAGTTTCAAATATAATATTTTGTCCAGTGATGGTCTACCTCACTCAAAGCTTCGGCAGCAATTTGAGCAAAAGATTCCTTATAGGAAACAGCTTTTCTCAGGCGTTTTCCACGGCCAAGAGATGCTTCTTCCTCATTCTGGTATCTCTCCCACCTGTAACCCGGGAATGTCAGCAGATTAAAAACCAAAAAACTACGGAGACAAAAGAATAATTTCCAAAGAAATCAAATGGACAACTATATGGTATATTCAACATTACTTCTCAATCAAATTATACAATGAATGAATTCTGAACAAGTGAAATCTCGAATTGCAACATGGTAACAATTTCTAGGAGCTTTCTATTAGCCAACGTTCATTTCCCCTTCTTTTTATTTTTATTTTCCTTTATATGAATGTGGGCCATATATCTATAAGTGGACCCAAGTGACTTAATCGTTTAAGTTATTCTTCCATGTGAGGATAAGTGACTTAATAAGAGTGGGCCCATCCCACTTTATTGGCTGGTATTTAAACCAGCTGCAATATGTGAACAAGTAAGATATTATTTTCGTTTTTCTAAATAATATGCACATGAGAAAGGTTTCGGAGGAGATGCTGGAGAATAAGGGCCAGCGAGATGCTTAGGGGAAGCTAAATCCAAGATTTTAGTTGCCTATCCTCGCAATAAAAAGCAAATAAGCAAAAGATCAAGTTGTGTTCGTTTTTAGTCATTGTAATATCCATCTGAACCAGTTCAACAAATCAAAAAAAGTCATCTATCAGAGCATCATTCTCTGTTAATTAGGATAAGGCAAATAAATTTAAATGATATCTACACAAAAAATTTAGAAAAGGTGATAATAAAATAATTTCAAAATATAGATTAAGTGACTTTAACACAGAATTTGAATAAGCCGTGCTTAGTTCTTTTGTTTATTAGGCATTAATCAAATTGAATGATCACCAACAATGAAAAGTTTGTAAGAAAACTAGTATGTTAAAGTCAACTGAGTCATCTTTCAGCCTACACTAGGACGACCATTACTTCTGTGACCTCTCACTAATCGTAAGCCCACTAGTGGCCTTTTCGTCCTTTCATTCCCCTTTTAAACATGTGGCCCTCCTTGTTGGAGGCAAGGACATTGAGTACGGAGTGAATCTCTCCTTTTGGTAACAACAATCTAATCGGTGACATCCACTTCATCGGCCATCCTTTGTCTTGGCAACATCCACTCTTCCAACCCTCCTAGTCCTCACTCTTCCTGGCATGTTCCATCTTGCCAGAGACCTCCTTCCCCATCATTCAGGATACCTTCCTTGGAAAGACCATACCACAGACTCTTGATCAAAGAAACAGGTTAAATGCAAGTATATTTTCAGCACTGTCTTTTATCTTCTTGCATTTCGAAGAGAGGTTAATGAGGATATAAAAGTTTGAACAGCAAGCATAAGTTACTAGGTCAAAACATGAAAATGACATGCCATGGTTACCCATAGAGAGACGAAAAGGCTATAACCCAAAAAAAAATTATAGAATTCATGCACGATGTATAACGGTGAGTGATTGAGAGAAAGGAGAATAGTGTCACCTGAGACGCAAGAGCCGATCCCATTCATTTTCTTCAGTATTTGAAATTGGTTTCTCTTCCTTTGTATCAAAATTTTCCACACTGTCATTGCATGCTGCTTGTAAGCTTGTGTCAGTTACACCTTTCTCTTCGGTCAGATCATCGTTCCATTCCATTGACTGATAGAAGGATAACATTGTGATAACTAAGAACAAAAGCTTAATTCCTCAGACAACACTTAAAAAAAAACTACATAACAGCAATAGTCTTCTCTCTAACATTATTGCGGTTCTAGCTTCATTTAATGACACTATTTTTTCGTTTAATAGTGTAAAGATGGTAAAAGTATAAAAATACAAAGTGCATGCAATACAACTTGAGTTCACAAATTGAACAGAAATAGCTTTGGTTATCAACTATAGCAATAAACATTACGCAGTGGAGGATCTACGGTAAGAGGAAAAAAAAGCAAGATTAAAGATGCAATCCAGAGGACCAATCGTTTAATAGTGTAAAAATAATAAAAGTATAAAAATACAAAGTGCATGCAATGCAACTTGAGTTCGCAAATTGAACAGAAATAGCTTTGGTTATCAACTATAGCAATAAACATTACGTAGTGGAGGATCTACGGTAAGAGAAAAAAAAGCAAGATTAAAGATGCAATCCAGAGAACCAATCACTCAGGCCAGGCTAAAAGTAAAAGTTTTAAGGGAAAACGTGCAATTACCTTGACAGCGCCAAGCATATCGCTCTCCATTTCGCCATCCATTGTCTCTGTTGCACCGGCCTGAAGATCAGAACGATCCAACAACTTCAGTATCGCGCTCTCATCCCATACAATCTTGTTGCCAACATCCGTACATCTATCCTGATAGACATTTCCCAGACCACCTGATCTTCTCCTGTTCTTTGGTTCGCCATCCACAACACCGTCCAATCTAGGGCTACAAACATCATTCTGATCTGGCTCTCTGAACAGCTCCTCTGTTCCCCACCGAAGAATATCCTCAACTTCCTTCTGCGTCTCTGATTTATTGACGAAGAGCTGATCGAGCATTAATTTCTTCTTAGCCAACTGCAAAATCCGCTCCTCAACACTGGCTCGGACGACAAGACGGTAAACTAGTAGCCTATTAGACTGACCAATCCGATGAGCCCGGTTCATCGCTTGAATATCAGCATGGGGATTGAAATCAGAATCATAGATTATCACAGTATCAGCCGTGGCCAGATTAATCCCTAGACCACAAGAACGCGTTGATAGCAAGAAAAAAAACCGAGACTTGTCATGATTGAATCTTGTGATTGCTGCCTGACGGTCCTCCACTGACACCGAACCATCCACCCTTTCAAACGACATGGATCCGAATTCTACAGTGAGATAATCTTCTAGAATATCCAGAAGCTTAGTCATCTGTGAGAATATAAGCACACGGTGCCCCTCCTTATGCAGTATTCTGAGCATGGAATGCAGTAAAGTCAACTTCCCTGAAGCCTTGATCCTCATTTCCTGAAGAAACTCCACAGAACCGACCTCGGGCTCAGTCCCGGGGATTAAATAGGGGTGATTACAGACCTTTCGAAGCTGCATGACAATATTCAACATAGACTGTTGTGCAACCCCTTTCCCAATATTACGAAGAATCTGATAATTCTTAGTCAGCATTGCCCTGTAATACTCTGCCTGTATAGAAGTCAACTCAACGGGCGCCATGCGTTCTGTTTTTGGGGGAATATTCTGCATGGCATCTTTCTTCAGCCGCCGAAGCATGTGAGGAGAAACAAGTTTCTTAAGCTCCTCAACCTTCTCAGCAGTAGTCAGATCCTTGAATTTCTCTTCAAACGCAGATAGAGAAGGAAAAGTTGATGGCTGCAGAAAGTTAAGAAGATTATACATCTCCCCAATGTTGTTCTGAAGAGGCGTGCCGGTCAAAAGCACTCTGTGTTGAAAAGAAAGCGTGTTGAGTAGGCTGAAGAGCTTGCTTCCAGAGTTCTTAAGACGATGCCCCTCGTCAACAACAAGAACCTCCCACGACACACTTCGGAGGTGAGACGCGTCGGCGAGCACCATCTCATAGGTCGTCAACAAGACGTTGAACTTGGTTAGACTGTTTAATCTTTGACCGTTGGCGTCGGAGGGATGCCACTCATGGCTTCGGATTGCCAGCCTGGCTTTTGCTCCACCATGATACTCCACAACGTTAAGATGTGGGGCCCACAGATAGAATTCAGCTAGCCAGTTGGGCATTGTGGACAGTGGGACCAGGACTAAACACGGCAACTTAGCTTTAAACTCCTGATAAAGCGATGACATGAAGGAGCAAGCTGATACAGTTTTTCCTAAGCCCATCTCATCAGCAAGGATAACGTTCTTAGATTTATGCCAGCATCTGCGCAGCCAGTTTAAAGCCTCCAACTGATGTGGAAATAATGAGCCTCTGAGTTCTTTGGGCTGCTCTAAGAGAGGAGATAAATCTTGGTCGCCACCTTTGAGCTTATCAAGGTTGACCTTTCCTCTTTCCAAAGCCTGGGCTTCGAATTGATAAAATTCTGCTATAAGTTGGGAGGAGTTCTTAACAACGGGCTCTTCAAATCTCTCCCAAGTGCATTCGTCATAAGGAAGTCCTCTCCACTTAATGAATGCCTCTTTCGTTCCATCCTTTAATTCTCGGATCCCAATCACACGCTGAGGCTGGCTCCACTGTTCTTCGCAGATATTGATGGCTGCATTGCCGTACTTTGCCCTGTAGTTCTCCAGTTTTCTCTTTGCAAGGACCTTAAGTTCAGTCTCAGAAATCCAACTGTTATGTATGTTTGATACGCCCACCCATTTGACAAAGTACTCATAAGCAACTCCAAAAGAACCGCCCTGTTTCACCATTGAGTGATCCTCAGAACCTTGATAGATATTATCCTGTGATACCTCGTTAACAGAAAAATTAGTGAACTTTCTCTCCGATTTTGTATCTTCTGCTGTTTGGCTATGATCATTCGCAAGTTTTTCATGGGAAACATCACTACTATTAATATCTTTGGCCAAACTTTGCTGACTTGCACTATGAAAACATTCCTCGTGTCCTAATTTTTCATGCATCATTTTTGAAGAGGGCTTAGTCAGCTCAATAAAACTCAAACTGCCTTCAGTACTATGGACACGGCATCCAAGTATGCGATCAACCTTCGAAGAAAAGAAAAAAAAATAAGGGAGTGAAATATAAAGCGAGAAAGGAAAAACAACGGACTTCATAATGAAACCTCTTAACATGTAAGAGGTTTCATTATGAAGCCACAACGGACTTCCAAAAGTGAACAGCGAAATGTCAACAAGGCATCCGAATTTTCTGGTAAAATTTTATTTCTTTTAAATGCATTGCAGAACTAAGATAAATTAATACATACAAATTTCAGGCAAATGCATCGTCAATGAAGAAAAATTACATTGGTTAGCCAAATTGCTTCAATAGAGCATACCTGCCGAGTTTCTTGAGAGCCAGAATCATCTTCGCGGACTTTTTCAGCGACAATTTTTTCCTCCGTTCTCACAATTGCTGGCTTAGATAATCTCTGAAGGACTCTCTAGTTCAAGCACATGACATTGTAAAATCAGGTAACATCTATTACTTCGACCCAAAATTAGACCGAAAAACATTTTAAGAACGCGTCCACAAATATTTGCCATGAGTGATAGATCTCCACTAGCCTTTGGAGGAAAATCATTAAATTTCTTCACTGGTCATTCTTTGACGTGCAATCTCTCAAAACTAACTGTAACGAAAGAATGCAAAAGTTGTCCAGGAACACATCTTTTACATTCATATGTTTGCCCAGGAATTCTTCTATTAAATCAGAGGGACTAAAGTTCCCTGATTGGGATAGTCACATACGACGTTGAAATAAATGCAATATTTTATGGTCAAACAACATAACCTCGCAGCATAAATTTTCTCTTAGAAAAAACAAGAAATAGCACATGCGATTCTTAAGTTGATGTGATCATATATGAATTTCATTCATAAGTCTCGTGGCCATACTTCTTTCAGTACCTCAGAGTTCTTCACAAAAGAATGAGTGCGAGGAGCTGCCGATGAACCTCGCTTACTCCGAGTTCTAGGTGTCTCTGCAATGCAAGAAGGCTTATTTTTTGCATCTTTCACTGGCCTTGGCCTCTTTTTTCTGGCCTTTTGAATTGACCGATCTGTTGAAATGAAAGGTGGTTTTTCAGAATGAACGTTCTTTGAGATGACAGACATTGTTTTGATAGGTTTTTCACAGTTACCAGCATCTAAGTTTTTTGGAGATTCGACTCCCATGGACTCAGATCCCTCTGATGATGTTTCATCATTATTTCCACCAGATGATGAGTGATCCAACTTTGTGCCATGCGAGCAATTGCTTTGAGAATAATCAGATTTATTCTCTAGTGCTACAGTTGAGCGAAAAGTTACACATTTACCCTTGATGGTGGCCGTGCAGTCCCCAGGATTTGGGTTCTTGGCAGACCTTAGAACTCTCCCGGAATCAACAGATGTTTTACTCCTTGCCCGCTTTGAAACAGGATGAACATGATTTGAAGTATTGTCAGAATTCTTCTGGCCACAGCAACTCTGACAGCACCACTTTCCAGGCGGAGCATGCTATTAATGACATTAGTTAGAATTCTTTGCAGCAGAGATTTAAAGATATTCAAAAGAAGTCAACTTAAAAGATCTACTTATAGACCCAAAAGAATTAAAAGAGGAAAAACCTTGAGCGGTGGCTTCAAACATTCAAGGTGATAAGTCCGAGGGCAGCTATCGCAATAGAGCAAATTTCCACCGAGATTACATTCCTCGCACTCTTGGTGGTACTGCCAGACCTTTAGGGTAAGGGATGAACTAGATTAAAATCCTGAGAATTCCTTCAATATTTGCCTTGAAAGACGTCAAATACCATAAAAATAAAGCACTGGGAAGCAATGTTTTTAATTTCAAATCGATTAAAACCATGAAAGACCCTGTTGATCCAGTTAGTTATGGGATGAACCAGATCAAAGTCATGAGAGTTCCTTCGTTATTTTCCTTCAAAGTCGCTTAAGGCCAGAATCGTAGTCCATTTGACTAAAAAATTAATTGCAAGAATAGTTGGCAAACTCACCCCATCATTCCCCTTAACCTTTGCCAAACAGTTCTTTCGGGTTGACCCAACAGAAGCACTACCATTTATGCTGGATAGATCGGGCCGACATAGAATTTGCTTCCTCTTGCGCTTCAACTTCCAATTCCCGTCGAGTATTTTTTTTTGTGGTGAAGATGAGGTCGAAGGAGCTTCCTTCATTTTTCACCTTATTTCCTCCATTCATAACTAAATGTTCATAGAACTGCAGATTTCAGTAGAGAGGAAACAGATAGCACGAAGATTAGAATTTTATTTCAAGATATAACTGTTGATCACAATAAAGTCTAGATCAAACCAAACAGGCTTCCTTAAGCTGATTTACCCGGTAGGATCAACCCACAGACCTTGTTGATCTAAGAAGAAGCTTAAAACTAGAGAGAGATGAACAGTTGAAAGGAAGTGGAAACCTTTTAAAGCATGAAAAGAAAAGTCTTTCTAAAAAAGGGAAAACAGAAATGACACTAACGTAATAATATCGTATAAAAACAGAAATTTAACGATAGACCCACCTCAATTATCAAGTGAAATAAGGCAGCTTTTTGTACGAGCTGGGCGTCAATTGCAAACAGCCTAGATATTCGCTCTCTGATACGTGATCGGAGGCCAGTGTAAAATCTATGGAAGTGAAATAGCCATATATTCCAGTGGAACACATTATCCTTGATTTTGGTCATTAATCCAACGACTCCGAATGAGAAAACAAGAAAAACGCATTTACATTCTCCAAAGTAGTGATTTTTTTGGGATTTCATCAGGGTATTTCAATTTGTGTTAGAAATGGCAGACTACCGAGTTTAGAAAATTTCTCCACATCTCAAATTAAATACTTAAGACTCCAAAAACATCCGGAAAAAAGTTTCTGGAATCCTGAGTTGGCGGTGTTCCCCAAAGAGCAACAATAAATGGACCCTAAAATCACTCCTTTATCACTAGCCAGACCTTAAACACAAGGCCATAGACCGACGATCCGTCTCCATTAATTCATATTTGCACATTGGTCCGTCAAACACAACATCAAAATAGTAAAATTCTTAAAAACCAAGGATCCATCTACGAACAATTCAAAATCAAACAGACAGGAGTGTAAAGTCTTGCAAGTAGGCCAATACATCAGTCTACGGAGCAAAATTACTCTCACATTATCCACAATTTCCAACGGAGAATCCACACGCGACGCGCAAGAAAAAGAATTCATCCAAAATGACGGCAGTTCTTCACAGAACGAGAGCATCAAACCCTAGTAAGCGAGCCACGGCATTGAAACGGCAAGCAAACACGCAATCCACACCGAAAAGCGTAAAATCACGGAGGAAAATGACAGAATTAGCTGAAACGAACAGAATTAGATGAAACGAACGGTGAGAAATCGGAGGAAAGCGGATATGAACTGAATTAGATGAAAACTCACGCGATTCAACCGGCGTGGAAGCCGATCAGCTGGCAAAATCTTCTCAGCCGACCGACGGCCGCGAGCTCGGCGGATTGGAGAGGAGCCGACGAACTAGGGCACCGCGCAAGGGGGGAGCGAGAGAGACGGGGGTAGAGAGAGAGAGAGAGGGAGGAGAGAGAAAGAGGTTGGACTAAATAGAGAGAGAGTGGGGTCATGCGATACGGATCCCCCGGAGTCGTAGGACGACACTGACAGCCCTGCTTCTTCCTCCAATCCCATTCCGCCACGTGGCGCCCTCCCACGACCTCTCTCTCTCTATGCCTCTTCTGCGCCCCCGCGGTCGCTGCCGTCTCTCTCTCTCTCTCTCTATCCCTCTCTCTCTCTTCTGCTCGTCGCCGCCGGCTCTCTGTCTCTCTCTCTCTCTCTCTCCTTTTCTCTCTGTCTCTCTCTATCTTTCTCTCTCTCTCTTTCTCTTCAGCTCGTCGCCTCTCTCTCTTTCTCTTCAGCTCGTCGCCTCTCTCTTTCTCTCTCTCGCTCTTTCTCTCGCTCTCTCTGCTAGTCGCTGCCGCCATGGCCAGGGCCGGTCTTCTACGTAACGACGGTTGGAGACGGATGACGGTAAACGAATCCGTCCGTCACCCTTTCCGTTACCATCCGGAATAACAAGGATGACGGATTCATCCGCCACGTGGCACAATCCCGTGTGGGACCCACCATTGACGTGGACGTCTTTCTCTCTACATTCATTATGTACCGAGGTCTGGGACGGATGACGTAAATGAGAATCCGTCCGTCATCCGAATTCTGTTGCCTATCCATCCTCCACGTGGTTCAATTCTCGCCGCCGCTGCCAGGGCCGGCCCGGCCTTTTACTTAACGAAGGTTTGGGGGACGGATAACGGAAGATGAACCCGTCCGTCATCCGTTCCGTTGCCATTTGTACTTACGCTGGATGACGGATTCACCAAGTTCATATTTTGCGTGGGACCCACCGCGGACGTGGTTGTCTCTCTTTAACTTTCTCTATATATATATCTTTGTCTCTCTTCTGCTCAGGGTTTGGGACGGACGACGGAATGCGAACCCGTTCGTCTTCCGATACAAGGCCGGAAGACGGATGACGGAATGCCCTCAGAGCATTGATCCATCACGTGACACAATCCGACGTGGGACCCACAAAAGACGTGGATGTCTGAAAAAGAAGTCGCCACGTGTCAAGTGCCAATACCGCCATGTAGACAAGTAATGAAAGCATGTTAAAATAGTATATGATTTTTATAATTTATTAACAGAAATTGATGACGTGGTTGGAATTGAAAAAGGGCCAACCCGCAGGCTGGCGATGATGCCTACTGAAAATGACTTTTTAAAACACAGAAATTGACTTTTAGGATTTTTTTTTGTGAAGAAGACTTTTAGGAGTTATTGCTCCAATAAAATGTTGAGTTGATAATTGGGATTTTATTTTATTAAAAAATGCCTGAAACTAAACATGTTGTTCTTATATGGGAGTTGTTATATGTCAATTCCAGTTGATGTAGATTTGCCAGGGCTTCAGATATTCTGCACCAATTAATAATAATCGTGTGTGTGTTAGCAACATTCTACATTCTTCCTTTGAGTAAGTCAACTAGGGAAAACGTTGTCTTGGAGAACTGTATTTCAAGAATTATTTTCTAAAGATGCATGAAAAAATTAAACTGGTTTCATAAGCATTATTTTAAGAATTTTATTCTCCAGGTTAGAGTCAAATTCTAAATAGATTCTTTGTTACAATTCATCTTACTTTGAATTATCTCATGATTTGTATGCCCAGGCATATTATGATCCTTCAACTTGATTTACGGTAACTAAAAATCTCCAAAAGATTATTGCATGGCACCGTCTTCATTTGGTCACATGAGAGAGTATATGGATTTAAATATTGATTTTATAATTTATTGAATTTGATTTGTTTTATGTAAATTATTATATCATTTTTTATATATTCTTTGTTGCAAAAATGGTTTTTATATATACTTCATCGAATATTGAAATAATAAATGTTGTATCTAGAAAAGGCTTCTTCTAAAAAAATTGTACCAGCATTAATTTCAAAGATATAATAAAGTATATCATAAAAAATGTACAGTGAAAGAGTTACAATAATTTAAGAATCTAACCATGTACATCACAATCCATTCTTGAAAAAAATATTTGAGCAGTTTCAAAACGTTGGTTAACTTTTATAAGTCAATTCAATTTTTTATTGGCTATCTTATCATGATTTCTCATGTAACTTGTGCATGTATTCATAATTCAATAGGTCATTGTATATATTCATGGAGTTCATTATAAGCATCACACAAAAATAGTAATGAATAAATATTTCTTTTAACAAACTTAAATGAAACATGGTGGTGTGATTGTCTTGTCAAATCACATATTATCCATCACATGAATAATCTTTAATTCAAATAGAACTCATGAATGACTTAAATTTTGGTTAACATCTAATCTGTCATTCCAATCAGTGTTATTGCATAACAAGGATCATTAGAGAAAAAATTCTCTCATGTCTCCATTACCCTAGATAGAGATTTAACACATCTTCTTCCTCGAGTCAATCTCCTCCCGAGGTCAGAGGTGCCATATTGATTACTCAATCCCCTTTGGTAATTTACTGCTACATCCAAGCTGAGACTATTTTGAATCCCTTAATTGGGGACTTTTAACTCATACTCAAAATATTGTTGTCCATCAACAATATGCCTTTGGCGTCCAGATTAAGGACTATAATGGGATTCATACAGGTCAATTTAGTGAACTATTTCTCTAAAGAGCAACCAACATTATTATGTCTATAAACCATGGGCCACATGATTAGCCATACTTATCACATAAGTTGGATCAGATGATGTTATAGTTTCTTGAGTATCCTTTGAAGGGAAATATTTAAAATACAAGTTTAGAGGCTAGTGATCATTATATTGTGTTCTAAAATATTTTCATGGTATAAGAGATCAGGCTTGAGAATATATGAGGAAACAACCCATGTGAAGCACTCCTCTTTGAGTTCAACAAATCAACTTGTAATATGATGGGACAAGCTCCAAAATATTTCACTCACTGGATTTATGATGTCATTGAAGATGACAAAAGATATCTATAAATTATGGAAAAAACTATCCTCTCCTTAACAAGTATTATCGAGTAAAGTTGTTTGAAGAATTATTGTCACCAAATCTCCTTTCAAATCAACTAAAGAATATTGCTAAAAATAACCATTTCAAGAGCTGGGGGGAAGTTGGTGTACAAGTACTAAGTATTATGGATTCAACTCTCTAGAATCCATTATCCCTCGTATTACCTAGGCAACATCAACTAAAGAAGCTTGGAAGAAACTAAAAAACACATTCTTCAGACAAAATCAGTAAAAAATTATGGAATTACACCATCAATTGGTATTTATAGACAAAATTCTTTGTCTAACAAACTAAGTTTCAGGTACACGCGATGCGTAGTATGAAGAGCGCCACACAAAATACGAAAAGCACAGAATGCAGAGCAGTTTTACTTCTCAATGGGCATGAAAAATGATGATGATGACTGGCAGTACAACAAATCAGGAAAACATCATTGATTTCTTTTGATTTTGAGGGGTCTGGGATCAAAGTATGCACAAGTTTTTTGCAGCATCAATGCAGACATCAATCATTTTAAATTTAAAAGAATTTCGTAAGCAGCATCAAAGTTCATGCCTCAAATGCTAAAAATTTCCCCCCTTTGCTAAATTATTCTCAAACACAAGGATCACATTCCCAAAATCAGACTTAGTGCCATGATGGTGAAATACTCAAAACCATCCAGAATCACTAGTCATGAGAAAAATCTATATTTTCTAAAATCTCCACTTATTGAAAGTTATGCTTCATATTCCACTTATTAACAAAAATATACTATAAATTCATAAATTAACTAGTGGTAATGGTATTTTTTGAATCTCATTCTTCTCGTTGTCTTGTCAAAGATAAGAGGAACAACAAATCCTAATAAAAGGATTAATGAATAAGGGTTTCTACTACCAAGAGCCTTATTCATGGAATCCAACATTTTACATTAGGTGAGAAAACACCTTCTAAGATGTGGTACTCACGTGTTAGATATCCACAACTTTGAATTATGTAACATGTGGCAAATAAATAAATAAACACTCAATTCCATCACACATAAATAAAAACCAATCATTTTTCTTTCAAGCCACTGAAATTTGTTCACTCTGATCTATGGGGACCAGTGATGGATATATATGTGGCCGGCAAGCCAATCACACATTCCACATCTCGTTCCATATTCATTAATAGAACATATTGATTATAATACACGTGTGATGGGTATAATGAAGTCCATGAATACATGATCGGATTTAGTGAATTACGATGAGATCGTAATACGGAGATCACTAGTCTTTAAGCATGTTTTCTAAACATTCCTATTCAAAGGATACACAAGAAGGACATCGAAGTATCCAGATATAATAACACTATCTAGCCTCACTCATATGATGATTATGGCCAGTCTCGTAGCCATTAGTGTGGCGACACTAAGGATAGATAGTGGGTGCTCTTTAGTGGAAAGAGTTCACTGAATTGATCCGTACGAATCCCTGAATGGTATCATACCGAACTGTCAATCAAGTTGATTCACGTCACGGTTGTGTCAGTGGTCCTTAGACCTGAGACACCAAAGACGTCTTGTGGACGGGCGATTGCACTTTGAATATGGCCAACGAGTCTCTAATCATGGGATTCTAAACGGTCTTAGTTTGGGTGCATCAAGAAGTACACGAAGGCAATTGAGTGGTCAAGATGGGATCGTCCACCCTTGGTATAAGAGGCGACAGCTCAAGGAAGACGATGCAATGAAGTCCTTGGCCAAGGCAGTGAAATATCAGAGAAGAGTTCTCTGATGATTTCCAAAAAATGCATTAGTACTAACTCGGATGAACGATTAGGGTTTGACAGTTGACTATACCCTAAGTCGTCCAAGGAGCGTCAAGTGGATGAGGGATTATACATACACGGTAACCAATGACGAACAAGTTCTATGAGTGAGTCGATACACACTCCTTTGTATCTTCTAGGACATGAGGTGTAGCTTGGCACCCCACGTGTCGGAGTCTCGACCTATCGATTGGGTTAAATCGATCCAACATTAATTAATCTATATGATGATATAGTTAATTAATTTGGAAGGCCAATAAATGTTATTGGGCTGATGGAGTCGTTAACTAGACTGATATATGGGCCTAGAGGGTCACACGCAAATGGTCTTTTGGACATTGGAAGATATACTTAAGTTTTGGGGGATTTTATGAAAAATACCCACTTAGTATAAATAGGGGAAGGCTCTGAACGAAATTCACTCAGGCCAGAATTTCAGGGGCCTTTCCCCTTCTTTTCCACTCTCCCCACACCCACTCTCCATCCCTGATGTGATCGGGATGACGTAACGATGTTGACGGAGAAAGAACGGGGCTCGTCAACGAGAAGGAGGAGATCTGATGCACCGAGGACCGCGTGGATACGTCTAGAGGCTGTACACTTGAGCAGCTCGACTCGTCTCGCTTCGGGATCGAAGAAATCACGAATGAGATTCGTGCAAAGGTACTTCGTTTTAATGGTTTTTGTCGATGTCGTTCGATTCGCAAAGAAACTTCCGCTGCGCATTGTTTTGTATTGTTCATCCATCTCAAGGCCTCTAGAACCCAACAACAGGACCTGTAATTTCACATTCGGATTTCTCATACTAATTTTTTGCGAACGTCTGTTTTAAATTTACCATGCCTTATGTACTTAAAAATAATTTTGACTTACTATCTGTGTTTGTTGATTTAAAAACAAATGATTGGAAAATAAATTTCCCACCAAATTTAAATACCATTAGATTGATGGATATTATGTAGCCGTCAAGCCAATCACACAACCATGTGTATTTAAGTTCATTGAATAAAATATTTGCGTTCATTATTATTCCGTGTGATATTTATAATGAAGTCCATGAATACATGCAATGACTTAGTGAATTATGATGAGATCATAATACATTGATCACTAGTCTTTAAACATGTATTCTAAATAATCATATTCGATGGATAGTCGAGATGGACATCAAATTATCTGGATAGAATAGCGCTAGCTGATCCTACTTATACGATAAGTATTACTGATCCTATAGTTATTAGTGTGGCGACACTAAGGACAAATAGTGGGTGCTCTTTGGAGAAAGAGTTCACTGAATTGATCCGTACGAATCCCTAAATGGTATTTTACCTAAACGTCAATCAGGTTGATTCAAGTCACAGTTGTATAAGTGATGCATGACTTGAGACACCAAGGACATCTTGTGAGTGGACGACTACATTTTGACTACGACTTACGAGCCTCTAATCATGGGATTCAAATAAGTCATAGATCGGATGTGGCAAGAACTTTACGGAGATGATTGAGTGGTCAAGACGGGATCATCCGTCCTTGGTATAAGAGGATATTGACTCAAGGAAGATGATGCAGAAAAATCCCTGGCCAGAGTAGTGAGAATATTGGAGAAGGCGTTCTCCAATGATCCCCATTATGCACCAGTGCTAATCGAATGACGGATTAGGGTTTGACGATAAACTATCCCTTAAGTCGTTCGAGAGTCTCGCACGGATCATGGATTATACATATACGATAACCAAAGACGGTAAAGGTTCCATGAGAGAGTTTGAGACTAGTCGGTATCCTTTAGAGCACGAGGTGTAGCTTGGCCACCCACGAGCTGGAAATTTAACCTATCAATTGGGTTTAATCGATCCTTATTTAATTAATATATATTTTAATATAGTTAATTAACATGGTTGATCAATAAATGTTATTGGGCCATTGAAGTTACTAATTAGAATGATACATGGGCTTAGAGGGTCAAACTCACAAGGTCATAAGGGCATTGGTGGATATATTTTACTTTGTAGGGTTTTTGAGGAAAACGTTAAGTGAAATATAAAGAGGAAAATGTATCTCATTTTAAGCACCCATGCAAGCCTGACTTGAGAGCCCCTCCTTTCTTCATTCTCTACATCAACCAAGGAGAGAGTCTACAAGAAGAGTTGAAGAGGAAGAGGAAGAGGTGGAGATCAAAGCATCGAGTGATTGCGTGGATACTTCTAGAGGCCGGATGCGTGAACGGCTTCAGAACGATCTCAAAGTGAGCATTTCAAAGGTGGAATAATTTCCCCAAAAGTTACATATAATATTTCTGATGCCGGACGTCGTCCAGTCATCATCGAGGGTAGTGGCTTGGTATCAAATCTGAATATCTATCGGTAAACGACCGGGGGGTGCTGACCGATAATGCAGGTGAACAGAGAATACATATGACAGAATTATGAAAGCCTTAGCTATAGTACGTTGCAAGAGTCGAAGGTGCGGTGTTGCCATTCAAGAGATTGACGAGATCGCTTATGGTGAGGTCAAACGGACCTCCCGAACCTCGCCCGAGAGGGTCGAGGGTGAGTACATCTCCAAACGGAAATATCCCGCTCACACACGTCGGGAGGGCCCGACTCGTACCGAACAGGTAAGACACTCATGTAAATTGTCGTCGTTCTCTCAGCCTGTCTCTCTCACCTATGTCTAACCCGAGCGTGGTGGAGGCAATTCAAAAACGTACTGAAGAAGATAAATGGCGAAACTGGAGGTGAGGGTGAGGATGGTACCTTCGTTGCGTCTGACGACAACTATTCAGTGGCATCTTGGAGGTCGATCAGGAGTGTAGCAACAGCACGAGGACGTGGACGTCGTGGGCGGCGTGGCGGTGAGGCAAGGCGGTAGCGCAGGCGTTGGTATGACGGAGGGCAGGCACGTGATGCGGGGCATGCATGTCGCGCGGTGCAAGGGCACGCACGGGCGCCCAGGCGTGGTCGCGCGCGGGGCACAGACGGGCACACGCGCGGGCGCGAGAGCGTGAATGTGTGCGGTACGCAGGTGGGTTCACGCGCAGGCGCGATGGTGTGCAGCGCACAGGTAGCGGTGCGTGCGGCGCACGAGCGGTGTTGGTGTGGCCCCGCTCGCGGAGCGGCAGTCCGCAATGAGCGGACAGGGCTGCGGCGTCCGCAGCCATGCGGGGCTGCCGCGCCACAAGGCGTACGGAGGCCGGCGCGTCGGGGCGCGAGGGCGGCGGCGCGGCAGAGCTCGCGGGCAAATCGCATGGCGAGCGGCGATGTCATGACTCGTGCGGAGCAAGGGTGCACGCGGGCGGCGGTGCCTGCCGATGCTTGGCAGCGGCACAACGGGGATGCGGGGTGCGCAACCGGTGCAGGACGGCGAAGGGCTGCGGGTGTTGGGCGGCGGTGCAACGGCGAGCTCAGACGACAGTGGGTGCAGTGCGGCGGAGCTGAGGGGTGGTGGGAGCACCAGCGTCGGCGGCGGTACCCGAAACGGCATATGCAGGTGGCGGCGGCGGATCTTCTTTCTCCCCTCTCTTCCTTCTCCTCTCTCTTCCTTCTCCTCTTCCTCCTTCTCCTTCCTTCTTCCTCTTCCTTCCTTCTCCACTTTCCTTGAGCGTGGGACTCTTCAACTTCCAAACGTTATGAAACTTCACTTAAAATTCAAGAGTGTCTAAGGAGGTCGCCCACCCCTTCCTCTTATAGGGAATAGGTGGATGGGCCCCTTGTAACAAAACAAAACAAACAAAAATAAAAAGGGGAAATGGCTAAAAGGGCTAGGGCCCATTAGCGGGAGGGGAAGATATCCTCATACGGGAACTTCCCCTCGCTACAATGCAGATGCGGGAAATGAAAGATAGATGCGGGAAATGAAAGATAGATGCGTGAAAGGTAAACGAGTCGAAGATGGCACCTCATCACACCGAATATTTGAACCCGGGTGTGCGCGTCGTTGCTTTGGCTTGTCGTGTCAGCTGGACGCGTGTCGGTGGCGGGCTCGATGCCGATGCGGGCTCCTCGAGCGACAGTCCTGCAGTGTCGGACGGTGCCACGCCATCAATTTCATTTTAAAGATCAATTTTCAATCAATCGACACTCTTTCGCATCCATGGAACGTGTTTTCCATGGCCAAACCAAGGCATAGAACCCAACACGGATTGGGGTATAGAATGAGTAGATGCACAAATTTGAAACAAACATGATTTTTTTTGTCAAGTGTCTTGTCCTCAAACTCCCAAAAAGAATGGAACTGCAGAAAGAAGACTTATACATTTTGTTGAATCTACACTTACTTGACTACACGATGCTACACCAAAGAAATGATGGGACCAAGAAATTGAAACTACTGTATTTATCATCAACAAAATGGTTATTCTTGTTCTTAATAAAATCGCCATATTAATTTATTTTTAAAACCCCTGATTATTATAGGTTAAAAATATTTGGTTTTTTATGGTGTCGATATCTACTACAATATGTTCAGGACAAGCTAGATACCATATCTGAGAAATGTGCACTCATGGGGTAAAATTTACACATTGGCTGCATATGCCTCTCTCCTCTCTTACATGTTAGTTATTTATTTCAAGAGATGTGAAATTTTATGCAAACACATCTCATTTTTTACAAAATTCAAATGTCAAACAGTCTCTCAGATATGGGGGATCTTATCCCTCATCCACAAAAAATCATAAAAATATGAAAATGCTAGATTTAGCCAGTTCAGGTAATCTGTCTGTAGTACCGTCAAATCAAAATTCAGAGTACTTCGTTAATTCTTAAAAATTGAACAAATAAAGCACCTCACTTCCACCCAATGGTTGAACATCATCTGTTGATCAATCATGAGCTGTTTTAGAATCTGAGATCAATGTCAAAAAAGTGGAAGAAAAAAAATATCAAATATTTCTCTCACTATTGATATATCTTCACAAAACTTGAGTTAACTACAAAGTCAGACAACTTGAGGAAATTTATCTTCAATAACACATAAAACTTAGAAAATGTCAAAGAGATAACTCTAAGAAATCAAAACAATTTTTTACCTCTTCTATCCAAAATTCATCGCAGTAATTTTTACTAGGGCAATGTTTATTCCTCCAAAAAAATCCATTCCAAATAGAATGTAAAGATAATAAGTTGATGCAGGTTATGTCCACATTTAATGCCTTAAAGATAAATGATATGTGGTTGATTCTTATAAATCTAAAATAACCTTTTGTCGGTTTCAAGTGGGTCTACATACTGAGTTACAAGTCGAATGGAGAAATTGATAGAAATCTGGGTTACTTTCCAAGAGATATAATCAGAAATAGGAATTTAATCTTAAAGAAACCTTTAGTCCAGTTATTAAAGATAAGAAAAAAGAGTACTTCTATCCATTCCAAATGGGCTAAATTGTAAAATTTGTCAACATGATTTTTATAATGTTTTTTACATGGAGATCCCTCAAAAAACTTTTGTATGGAACAGCCTCAAAGATTAAATAGTCCTAACTTTTCAGATTATGTGTGCCACTTTAAGAGATCAATATATGGTTTGAAATAAGCTCCAAGTTTCAAAATATTTGTTTTCTCGTCTTAAAAATAGGCACCTCACCTGTTTTTCAAACCCTATTATAAAACTCCCTTTTTTATTTTGATTTTATGTTGATGATATTTAATTCTGTCTCCTCATAATTCTGAAATATAAAAACTATTAAGTCACCTGTTTTTGATATTTGACATTCAGGACCCACACATTATTCTGGGAATCAACTTAGTTTTTCATAAACAAGGTCACATCTTTTTACAATCTCAATATACAACCTCTTCATTTCAAGAAACAAATAGGGAAAACATAAAACCACTTTAAACTCGAAGATATTCTTCCTTATATTCTAATGACAAAAATTATGTAGATGATGAGTATCTTTATACAAGTGCTATGGGTGCCGTTTGATAGGTTACTCTCGCTAGACCAGATGTTGCCTTTTCCATCAATAATGCATGTCAGAATATTCATAAGCTAAAAAATCATGGTTGGATGAATTATAAACCAGTTATCATTAACAAATATAGTCTTCCTTTCTAGGCATTCATTTTTTTGGCAAACAGGTTTCTGCCATGTAGTTGTTGATTAATTTCATCAATAGTGAGTGAAGGTCAACTTGCGAATGTGTTGAAAAATCTTCTTCCCAAGACAAGATCTATTACTTTATGTGACAAGCTCATGTCTTTGAAAGGGAGTATAAAGATTTCAACTCAATGGGATGAGCACATCAGCATCTTCACCTCCCAATAGTGTTTTAACTTGAAACTAGACTAGTAATAATGGAATTCATATCCTGTATACTTCTTATGATATTAGCATCTATGATTCAATAAAGGGTTAAAGGTAGATCAAAGATACATGGTCATGAACAAATATAGATACAAAAGGTAGATGGTAAAGATAAATTATAAACCAGTTAGTTATAATGGCTACAGTTAAGAGATATAAATATTACGCTTATGACATATATATGTGTTGTAAACAAGAACCAAGATGTTATTTTTTCATTGGTGAAATACAATCTTTTACAATGTCTTGTTCCCCCTCTCTCTCTCTGACTCCTACTGGATATCTTGAATATTTTAAACTATCACTTAGAAGTTACCATTCATATACAATATGTCATCTGCTCGACACTCCTACAATCACTGAGAATTAGGTTTCAACTTGCAAACTCTAAATGATCTCAACAATTAGGACTACTGAATTAAGAAATCATAGGAAAATCATGTTTCACTATTTGCATTACCTCATCCAAGTAATTATTTAATTACATGTCAATAGTTTTATACTCTTATGTAGAAGGAAAATAATACCATGTCAACGGGGTCATAGGTCCTTGTCAAAATGCAGCCGCCCATCCACAATTTATCATTGTTATCTCATGTATACAGGTCACATAATTATAAAAAAAATGGTCTAGTTGAGAATTAGTATCCATTTATTCATACAAATCAATTAACCATCCTACTTCCTTAAATAACACCTTGTACCACTCAGTCTGTTCTATCCACAAATGGTTACAATATTAACCATCCCCAATGAGATCACAAATATTTAGAATGTGATATCGGCTTGTAGGCCATATAGTTCCACCATTTTCAATTTCTTTTGTTGCAAAAGACAATTAATTTCATCATACTTATATTACTTTGTTCTTTAAGACTTCCGATTGAGCTACTTTATCTGTGTCCTCATCTAATCATAACAAATAAAATATGTTATTTGTTCCTATGATAAATTAATAACCTAAAAGAGTATTAAATGCATTCCTTCAATTTGATATCAGTGCACACACTATTTTAGTATCATCATATCTTGTGAACGGTGCAAGAGGAGATGGAAGACACATATTTTCTAGACATGTTGGAGGCTAGACCCTCATACATCATTATCATGGATATTTTCCTAAACCCCAGTTGTGCCACTATCTCCCTTTCAAATTTATAGACCCAAAAAATTACAGCCTGCCCAATAAGGGAGAGAAAACCCACAAATGTTTTGAATAGTATTACCATTAATCAATCCTCTTCCCATCCTTTTCCACCAAGGGTCCCAAATGAACAAGACGTTTCCTCATCTTTATTTTGTCTCAAATCCTTCTAGGATATTTTGTAGCCTCTCATAAGAAATGTAGTCTCAAAATAACAATGGCATATAATATTTATTTGATTTCAAACCTAGATCAGTCACCAAAATTTCTAAAACAGCTTCATTCTAATGTTGAAGTTCTCGGAGCTTTATCAAAAAATTTAATTAAATACTCTTAATTTAAATCAATTATATTTACTTCTCAACACAATTTGAAACCCATAATATCAACATAATTTCCCATTGTCTTTGCATTTCAGCCACATTTCCATGCTTCCCATGGCCTCTGATGCCCTGCTCTAGATAACCATTGCAAATGCTCATGGCTCTTTACCTGCCCCTCTAAAACACATTTTTCTCTCATGGAATCACGCCAATGTTGTGTTGGTGCTGAAAGTTGACCCTATCCTTTTCTCCTATTGGAGATATCAACTTCATTAAATATCCTCTCATTTTTCCATCAGCTCAGTGTGTGATTGACAGTAGTGGATATTCAGTGGATAAGTCAACTTCAAGCACCAGTTTGGATTGATTATGTAGCCACCTGATTTTATGTATCACGGTTTTTATAGAAAATAGTCTGATCCTTGAAGAGAATCAGGATATCAAATTTAGTAACTCACTAGAATTGGTTGTTTGAACCTACCATGTGTGTTCTATCTCTCCTTTTCCCAGCCCTTTTGTGACACACTCGAGTCGTGTAGGATTCACTCCCCCTGATTAACCTACATCAGCTACTGCCTTGAGCCATCTGTGGAACTTTAAATGTTACTTGAAATTTAACGGAAGACTCCATTTCCATTTGGAACTTTAGATGTTAATGGGGATTAGTATATTCATAGCAAGCTACTCCAACAATAGCATCATCCTCATAATAGATCCTAATAACATCATCAACATCCTCGTTTTCCGTTTCCTCCAGAAACTAGATTTATCAGCCATAATGCTTGGTCATGTCTTTAAAAGCTGAAATTCACCGAGAATAAACATTTCTATTTATCAAGACAGCAACAAACCTTTTGGGCATGTATTTTTCAAATGGTAACTCAATAAGCCTTCCATTTTTCTGTCCCTTTACCCTCCCTCATTTTGAAATATATTTCCATGAATTATTTTTTATCATTTTAGGGAATTACCTTCTCTAGGAAACTAGCATGAAAAATTTCATATGCACAATTTTACTATAAAAAAAACAATTTTAATTTTATAAAAATTATAGCAAATGGTACTGAATGATCATTTGTCACTTTAAAAATTCAACAATTTTAATTTATGTCATTTATGGCATACTTTATCTTGATTTATTTCCCCCATAAGTTCAAATAATATATTATTCAATGTTTGTTGACTTGAAACTTTTATATACCATAGAGTTATGAAATCGAGTACAGATAATTTCTACTCTCCAATGTGATAGAGTCACTAGATAAATCTGTTGATTGCTAAGAAAGTAAAATTAAAGCACTCATATTAATGTGCCTAATAATAAAGGAGATTAAAAATATTGGACCACTTTAAAGTAATCATCAAATGCAATAAAGAAGAGCACACATGTTATTTGGAGAGATTTGGAGAACTTTTGCTGTAGATTGTATGAACATATTAGTCAATGCTCAATTAGGAGAATGAGAGTTCTTACCTATTTTATAACTCATTTTAAGATACATTGACTAATATATGTGGACACTTTTATGAATATGGAGAATTATGAGACTTCAGTCCTTTATATAGTATGGAGTGTCATGTATCTTACCTAGTTCACCCACATACCCTGTTCAGTTGGCTAAAATTTATTAAATATTAGTCACAATCTGGTCACACCATCTATCAATGCCAACAAGGAGGATACTAAATCTGCCTCTATTTATAGTGGGAGGTATTTTTTGCTCTTGCCAAATAATATTATCCCTTTTAGGAATGTATATCCCTCTACTTCAGAGCTCTCACAAATCCAATGTAGGATTAATGAAGATTAAAAAAATTGGACCTATGCTGCATGTTCATGTTCAAATATAGATCGACTATCAGTGCATTGAAAATCCACAATGTAAATGTTGGAGGATGTTATATTCAAGAGATATGTTAGATAACAAGTATTTTCAATTTATCTCTATAAATTACACGAATTAGATATGCTTGAGGCATATGTTAACATTATTTTTCCATGATGCAAAGATACTCTGCATATCTCACCACTTGTAAAAAATTCCCAAAATTGGACTCAAGAAAAACCTTGCCAACATGATTCATTACTCATGGAAGTCTCTTGGTTGTGGCACATTGCAAGGCACTAATGTTAGCAGCCAGGAGAAACTATGAAAAGGATTACAGATAATGCAAATATTCTTTAGTACAATCAAGTATATTTGGGTGATGCCTTGAAAAAATAAAATAGTGAGATATGTATTTTTTCCAAAAGATTGATTAGTTTCCTGATTCTGGTTCAAGGTGCCTGCCTATTTGGGATCTCTCTTAGAGGTTGTAGGTGCTACTACAAATAAATAGAACCTTGTCAAAGAACCTTTCCAACATGAGTCATTACTCATGGCTACCTCTACAAGGTACACATCATATTCAACTCACATCAGGTTACACTTTAGTAATTTTATTTTTCTGACCTCATACTAACAAATAATTTATTGATTGTGTGAGAAACTATTTTTATGATTTTTGATATTATACTTAGGAATATATTATTTCTTTTAGTCGTAAGCTATATTGTATATAATTTATGACATATTTTATTTCATAGACTGGTCTTAAATTTAATTGAATGATCAATAACCCTAGTTTTTGGCAATGG
Source organism: Wolffia australiana (assembly GCF_029677425.1). Taxonomy (NCBI): domain Eukaryota; kingdom Viridiplantae; phylum Streptophyta; class Magnoliopsida; order Alismatales; family Araceae; genus Wolffia; species Wolffia australiana. The sequence continues at coordinate 13,481,489 of NC_135843.1, read as the reverse complement.
TAAGATGTAAACCTTTTATTTATTTAACATGCAAGGGACGTGTACAAATAGGAAAAAGATATGATTAAAATTGTAACAAATTTGTGAGCGGAGAGCAAGGAAAATCATTATATTTTGTGTTATTTGAAGTTTAAAAGACAAAAAGGTAGCCCACATGCATTGTATCATATCAATGATGGAAAAAGAAAAATGATATATTAACATGGCACACCAACCATGTTGCCACGTCACATAATGATTGAAACCTTTTTTCTCTCTTGATAAGAATCACAGACGTCGTTGTGTCATTCAACAAAAAGAAAAAAAAGAGTGGACATGGAGGACTGTGATGTGTGGCCACACGACACGATAATTAATTGATTAAAAGATTCATTTTCGTTCTATTATTCCATGTGGGACATGTGTTGCACTTGGAACTGTTGATCACCAATGATAATCAAGAATGCACCAATCACTAAACAAGGAATATTACAGGATTCTCAATTGTCAACAAAAAAAAGATTAAATGACAACAACACCACAGAGGAGAGAAAATTTTCAATCAAATGAATGGCTAGGATTTATCCAACTTATAGGATTGACATATAAAAGGCTGATTGAGTTAAAAATTGAGTGTGCTTTGTTGCTTCCTCGAGCAAGACATGTTGAAATGTTAATTGGATATCCTCCTTTATCTTAATAAGCATCGTTATTACTTCATCATTGTTGTTACGCCATCCTGGTTGCATCAGAAGTATAAATGAGCAAAGGAGAGAAGGGAGAAGAAGGGCAGGGAATTGAAAAATTTTAAACTGGATGAACTTTATTCATGCCTTCCACTATTTACGCTAAGTGATAATTTTTCATAAAACCACTAAACTTTCAGTATAACGTCTGACATCAAAAATACCATTTATCACTCTAGTAAATGACTCCAATTATACGATAACATTTATTGGCCTTCTAAAATTAATTGCATCATCATATCAATTATTCAGTGAAAGATAAATTTAACTCGATCGACAAATTGACTCTCTAGGACTTAGAGTTCTAAACAACAACTCATCCCCTACAATATACGAAGGAGTGTATTGGATTATTCACGAAACCTCTATCAGTGGTTACCATACACATATAGTTCCTCATCTTCTTGACATTCCTAATATGACATAGTGTTAGGCCCCTAACTAGGCGGCATTCCCTGCCCAGAGGCCTGCGTGCCTATTGGGAGGGCGTGTCCGTTGTATTTCGGCTCACGACATTTTAAGGACTGAGTCATAATGGGTAGCGATGCCCAATACCTGATCTTTCAGGCCATTGCCACTCTCGGTGGTGATCCACGGTAGACTGTGCATGTGCTCGTCCGCGCCCAAGACGGGACAGATCAGGTATGGTCTGCGCGTGTTGGGCGCGCGGGCTGAACGGTGTGTGCGTGCGAATGCCAAGCGCAGCACGCCAACGCCAAGCGCCACGCGTGGGCATCAATGCTACTTGCCAATGCCGAGCGCTGCGCGCAGGTGCGGAAAGCGCTGCGCACGGGTGCGGGACGCACAGGCCAGGTGGCATACTGCAGTTGCAGCGCGCGGAGTTGTGCGGGGCGCCGCGCAGCGACCGCGTGGGCAGCGCGCGCATTGCGTGTGCAGGGCGCGGGGCTGGGAGACATCCTGCCAGGAGACTAAGGCATGTGGCGCACTGAGAGTGCCGAGACAGCACAGCGAGCGCGTAGCGCCCCTACGGGTAGTGCTGGGCGTGCAGCGCCCAGCTCGAGGGTGTCGGATGCGGTTGCGTCGCGCAGACTGCGCGCTAGAGTGTCGACACGGGTGCCGGTGGCGTGTGTGATCGTCAAGGCAGGGGTGGCGTGTGTGATCGCCAGGCCTGTGGGCGCACGGCGCCCGGCCCGGCGCACTTGTGTAGCGGCAGAGCGGGCGCACGCGCGCGGAGCGGCGGCCTTGAGGCAATGTGGCGACATTACCTCGGCGCAAGGCGCCTCGTCTCGTTCGTTGTATCACCCCTCGTCTTCCCCCATGTAATTATCCCCAATGATGATGTACTCTTTATGATATAAATGCAATGACCCTATTCACTGACGGTGCCTAGCACCACCATCTCCTCTAACCCCTTCTATGCGATCTTAAGCAATTGCAAAAGCTTCTGCTGCAAGAGATCAAGGCTGCTCAGTGTTCTACTCCAAGCACTGAGGCCGGCACACGCCAATTCTAAGCAAGAAACCTAGCTCGATATTTGACCGTGTGACACTTAGGGTAAGGTCAAATGTCAAACCCTAATCACTCACGTAAATATTAATGCATTTTGAAATCATTGGAGAACTCTCATTCAATATATTATTAGCTTGGCCAAGGACTTCATTGCTTCATCTTCCTTGAGTTGTCTCATCTTATACCAAGAATTGATAATTTCATCTTGACCACTCAATTATCTTTGTGAACTTCTTGCTGCCCCTAAACTAAGAATGTTTCTAATTTCATGGTTGGGAACTCACATGTCATAGTCCAAGTACAACTGTTCATCCACAAGAAGTCTTTGGTGTCTTAGTTACAAGTAGCACTTATCAACTTGATTGAAAATTTTGTACAATACCATTCAGGGATTCATAATGATCAATTTAGTGAACCTTTCCACTAAAGAGCACCCACTATCTATCCTTAGAGTCGCCACACTAATGACTAAGGGATTGACCATACTCGTTGTGTGAGTGGGACTATAAATTGTAATTGCGTCTTGATATTTTAATGAATTTCTTGAATATCCTTTCTGTAGTAATATTTAGAACACACATTCAAAGACTAGCGATCTAGGTATAAAGACTTCATTATAATTTACTAAGTCATATCCTATATTCATGGACTTCATCATTAGCATCATGTGCATTATTAATAAATATAATGTACCAATCAATGTTGAACAAGACATTGAATGTGTGATTGGCTTGCTGGCCACCGATCGAGTATAATGACCCTTCTTTTGTATTTCAAGTACATACTTACGCAAGAATGTCCCAAAAATAGTGATGCTCCCTCTCGATCCATAAAGAATGGATATAATAAAAGTGGACTAGATCATTCCCTTCTTTACTGAATCGATTAGCAATTTTAAACTCATAACATGAAATATCTTAAAACAATGATGATATCTATTGCATTAATATATTGATATCAATTCCAACATTTTTTAAATTAGTAGAGTATGCAATTCTTTGCTCTTCATTGGTATATATTATAGGCATGTATTTTTTCAATGGGCTGCAGGAGTGTTTGTCATCTTGGTTATTTTTTGGCATCAGATATTTTTAAAATAATTTTATCCAAAGTCTATCAGTTTTGAAGGATGATAGCTTTTGGTAAGAGATAATGGCAATATACTAGTACAAGTCCTTGTTTTATGTTTCTTATAAGATTTAGGTAGATTCTCGTATGCTCTTTCGATATATTGTATCATATTTATGAATCGATTAGTGAAAGATACTTTCTTGAATAACTATAAAGTTCAGTTACCATTCTCAAGAAAGAAAAAAATGATTCCAAAGTTTTCTTCATAAGAACCAAACTTCTTTCTTGTTGCTCGGTTCCATCTCTCATTTTCTATGAAATTTCAAAATAGCCCAATAATAAAAAGGCCTCAAACACGTGAAAACCAGGTAATTATTTTAATTTCACAATAATGGTGAATTTTAAGGCTTAGAATTATGTAAAATATAAGGATTTTCCTTGAAGATTGAATACAAAGGTCTTTGATTTCAAACTCCCAAGCTCATAGTTGATGAATGCAAAAGTCGTAAATAGGGTTTCCAGAAATGGAAACTTTTTTATCACTACTGTTGCTCAGGAATTTGATCATCGTCATCATTGATGTATGAATTGAAGGAATGACAATGATGGCGATGAATGTTTCATCAAAAGGTGGATGACTTTCATCATTATTGTCCATTAATCATCATCATCATCATCTACCCTAGCAGTCATTATTCAATTGGCACTCAATTAAGCCTATCCAGAAGTGAGTATGCTAAAATTTAGTTTTCTCTAAGCTCACCTGAAATTTAGATGGAAATCATATGTTAGATGCAGTAAGACTTGCACAAGAAATTGTTATTCCCTCCTAAAACTGTGTCGTCAGATGTATGAGATAATTGATCAAACCTTGTCTTGTGATCACCATTCAAGATCATTGGATTATTCATACATTTATGAAAATTTGAAATAGTTTTATGAAAGATATTGATGGATATCTGAGATACATTTATCAAACCTTTTCTTGTGATCACAATTTGAGATCATTGCATTATCATATGTTTATTGAAATTATGAGATACTTCTCTAAGAGATATTGATAGATATCTGATATATGTTTGTACAATCGTGTCTTGTAATTGCCATTTGAGATCATTATATTATTCAGACACTTCTAGAGTTATGAGATAGCTTTCTTAAAGATATCAATAGATATCTGAGATATGTTTATCCAGTGGGCTCTTGCAATCACAATTTCATATCATTATATTATTCAGACATTTATAAAATCATAAGATAGTTATCTCAAATATGCTGATAAAGGAAATCCAGTGCCCAGAATGTTTTCTACTCTGGAGTACTTTTTTTCCACAATTGATTCACATTAAAGTTTCTCAAATACCATGATAGTATTTATACTATTAATTGTGTTTTTAAATTTTCACTTTCTACCCCTGAATATTCTGTTTTTAAGCATGAAAACTAATCTCAGAATGCATTTATTCCCTATTTAATCTTTGCTAGAGAAATCTTGATATCTTGATAATTTTTACCATATAAATTTTACCTAATTAAAGAGCATTATATAGGGATTTTTGTCTATCTAATAAGAATAACTCGTATTTATTTGACATTCAAATTTTATGACATTATTTTAATTGTGTACGCACTCGATGATGATGTTTATTTTACATTTATTTATTTCATCATTTTATTCTGATAACACAATATTCTGAATTCGTTTTAATAGATTGAGTCTAAAATATTCTCCCTATGTACTTAAAATGATGGTGATATAGTTGACCTGGCTCATTGGATTAGGCTTAAATATATTGAATCATTGTAGTTATTGATTTGGGATCATGTTAAAAGAATATAAAATATTACATTAAATAATGAGATTGATTTGTTCAATTCTCTTTGATATTTTTGAGAGAGAAATTCGATTAAATATTCATATCTACAGTCATCATGGATGGTTTCAGGAGTATCTTTGTGACTAGAAATTTCAGACAAAAGTGATTTAGAAGATTTGTACGAGGCTTATTAAAATTGAAGAGAAAATTTATAAATATTAACTGGAAGTAATTATTAGGGTTGATCCTTGATAAAATACTAATCTATTTTTATTGGAATATTGATGGGTATTAGTGAGGGAGTGAGTATTCGATAATTTCCATTGACTGTGATTTACTCTCTGAGTTGTGAGGATGGCTTGGGAGGAGTCATGTGTTTGGCTCATGAAGGAATAGGAAAAGGTTCACTATGAGAGGGAAGTGATTCATGAAGAATCATATCCTGGGGTAGGTGAAATCAAGGATTTGACTTGGACAAATTTTATTTTGTTAATTTATTACTGTTTGAAGGGAAAAAATGCACAAAGGTCAATTAGATCTACCTATTGGGGTTGTGGCAATGACGATGATGAAAGGACATCAAAGATAGGAAATGGAAACAGACTCTAGTAAATCCACCTTAGGGACTCGAGGTGGACATCACACATCTATAACATGTGCCAGAAGTGCTAGTTGGATGAGTGTATCTGTGTGTGCACTTAGGTCTAATTGAGCATTGATTGGTAAATAAATGTACATTGTTGATTCGAATCCAAATCATCCAGATTATGCAATGGTGTGCTCTTGACCCAAGGTAAATAATATCTGGCCCAAAGAGAGGAATGGAGGTGACTAAAATTAAAAAAATACCAAAAATAAATTATGAAGCAAGAATATAACTTAGAAGGCACTCCACTGCTCCATATTATTCATATTCATTCCAGTAAAAGGATGTTGTATGGTTGCAGTAGATGGGATCATAGGAAAGTGCATACATCCTCCAGTTCTATCTTCTTGGAATCATTTAAAGTTTTACAATTAACTTGTTACAAAGCCTATATTTTTTTGATGGTATAGAATCATCAAAATAAAAATGACATTAATTCTATGTTTCTCATAATATTTAAAAGCATATTTAAATATGCTTTATTACATAAAAAGAAGCAATAAAAATATTCACACAATTTTGACTGACACTTACCAAAATATATGATAAAAAAATATACCTTGAAATTTAAAGGCCCCAAATATGTATAAAGATAGGGATTCTGAATTAATGAATGTGTTTTATGATCTTTAGAGAATATATAAGCCATTGATTCAATAAAATAATTATGCTAAACTATTAAAGTTGTATTTAATTGATGGTATGAAAACATTCAAAATCCTATTTAAACATCAATTAATAATTTTTTAGTCAAGTATCTGTTATTTAATTAATCTGTATTTTAATGACCTGAAATTAACGTCATGCAATTATTTCCTTATAATGGAATATAAATTAATTCATCTGGAAGTTCCAATAGTATGATTGAAGTTAAATTCTTATTATGTCTAGAAGATTCTCTTCCAAGAAAAAAATAGTTTGGATATGGCAACCTTTTTGAATAGTTTCAAAGTTTGAGAGATATTAGAGGAACTCATTTTGAGAGCAGACTTAGAAAAGTATGCATTTATATTCCAAACCTAGAAAATCTGGCTCTCAACAGATCCAAAAAAATGACAAGTTTGCTATCCTCAACCAAGTTTGACTTAATCCTTGGTAATGAAGATGCCAATTTCATTACGAGTAGATGGATGTGCTGGGCATTATTTGGGCTGGAAGCTTATCATAATACATTTTTCTTTGAATTAAACTTTATTAATTATTATTTTCATGTTATTTTTATAAATGAAGTCCTTGAATACATGCAATGATCGAGGGCATTATGATGAGATCATTATACAGAGATCATTAATGCTTAAACATGTGTTCTTAATATTCATATTTGAAGGATACTCAAGATTGACATCAAAATATCTAGATAGAATAACATTGTCTAATTTGACTCATATGATGAGTATGGTCAATTCTATAGAAATTAATATGGATACACTAAGGAAAGAGTTCACTAAATTAATTAATATGAATACTTAAATGGTATTTTACCTAATTGTCTGTCAGGTTGGTTAATGTCATTGTTGAGTAAGTGATCCTTAGATGATACCAAATATGTCTTAGGGATGTAGTCATATACTCATTACAATGCACATGTGATGCTAATGATGAAATCTATGAATAAAAGATCGGACTTAGTAAAATTATTATGAGATCATTATACGAGATCACTATTCCTTGAATGTGTGTTCTAAATATTATAATTAAAAGAATATTCAAGAAAAATACATTAAAATACCTAGATATAATAATATTTTGTTCCACTCGCGTGATGAGTATGGCCAAACTCGTAGTCATTAGTGTGGAGACACTAAGGATAAATAGTGGGTGCTCTTTAGTAGAAAGAGTTCACTGAATCGATCCTTATGCATCCCAAAATGATATTCTACCAAAAGGACAAAGGTTTGTATTTTGATTAAGACTTGTAAGTTCTTATTCCTAAAATTCCTAAACATCTAAGCTCAAATGCAGCAACAAGTCCACAGAGGTGATTGTGTAGAGAATATATGATCATCCACCCTTAGTATAAGAGAAAACTCAAGGAAGATTTTGCAATGAAGTACTTGGCCAAGATAGTGACATATCAAAATAATTCTTTGATGATTTCCCAAAGACATTTGTATTCATTAGGATGTTTGAATGGGGTTTGAGAGTCAACCATAACCTAACTTGTCATATGAGAGAGTTATCATACTCTTTTTTTTCTAGGCCAAGAGGTATAGCTTGGAGCCCCTCATGCTAATGACTTAACTAATTGATTGGATTAAATCAATTACTAATTAACTAATCTATATGTGATATAGTTAATTAATAAGGTTAGCCCAAGAAATACTGTTGGGTCATTGAAGTAATTAGCAAGACTGAAATATGGGCTTGGAGGGTCAAATGCACAAGATTTTTATTGTTTGTGGATATAATTTAAGTTCAAGGATTTTTATGAATAGTTCCCAAAGACAGATCTTTGTGAAATTTTCTTAGAGACTTTCACGAAAATTGTAATCAACATTATAAATAGAGGGGGGCACCCTCATTTAATACATGCAAGAGTCATTGTTGAGAGCCCCCCTTTCCCTCTTGGTCTTCCTTCTTGAGTATGATTTTTAGTGAGACTAGATGGTAAGAAAATTCTCTCATATTTCTAGTGGCTCAATTCTAGGTAGTGAAGATAATAATCAACACTGTACATATTATATGGATACATCTAGAGATACAATATTGAACAACTAGAATAATCTCATCAAAAGAAGCAAGTGAATTTGTAAGTTGTTCCCGCTGGGTGATATGATCATTTATTAAATTTTAAGATCCTTTTTTGATTCAGTATTTCACTATGGAATTGATTTCAGATTGCCGATCGAAGTTACAAATCCCTAAAGCTGATAATCATCATCACCATACAATCACATAAGCTTTGTGGATGCTGAACTTTTGTTGTAATTACTCTATTGACACCCAATGAAGCCAAACGATAAATTTACAAAGCTCATATTCCACTTTAGGCTTTCGTATGCCACATGTACTAATTGAATCTTATATTATGATGCAACACTTAAAAATACACAAAAGAGTTAAGGGAAAAAAGTGAAGACGCAAGGGACCAAGAAAGAGGGGATTGGCCAACATGTACAGTGGACACATAAGGGCAAGGTCTTTTGTTGGGAAAGCTTGCATCACATAAACACTAAAAATAAGAAGGGGTAAGAGAAAGAAAATCATCTATGGTTTCCTAACTCCTTGGTAGTGAGGGTTTAAGATCAAATTGAATGGGATCATTCAAAATTTGAATGAAAAGTTAATTTGATCTAAACAGTTTAAATGTTTGTACGAAACAATAAATTCATTCGAGTTCAAACTAGAAGTCGATAAATTATACTTCTCTAATCGAAGTAGATTGGAAAGTTATTCAAACTGTTTGATCAAAATCCAACAGTTCAAAAAACTTGAGTAAAATCTACACTGCTTGCTTTCTTTCTCTCACTTTGCCTCTCGCTCTGTCCCCAATCTCTCATTCTCTCTCTCTCTCTCACTCCTCTTTCGCTCAAACAGATTTCAGGGAACTCATATAATCTTATTAGAGGTGACTGAGGGCTGTATCCTTTCAAATTTTAGTGTTTTTACTTACGCATGCTTGATAACAGATTTCACGCATGCTTGTTTACGAAGAAAATCAAGTAAAAATAACGTAAATTCCAACATAAGGCTATCAGGAATTAATATATTTCTTATATATCAACAGTAAACGATAAAAATAGATTTATGAGCTAGAAAGCACCTTTGATATGCTGCCCTGCAGCAAAGCAATAGAGTCGATGGTGGACTTTGCAAGCCAGCTGATCCCCACCTTCAAACGATGTTCATCAGTCGGCAACCTTGCCAAGTAGACAAGCTTCCTTGCTGCAACAAAGAACTTAACATCCTTAAAAAAACCCAAAGAAGTCAATGCTATGTCAACAAGTCAAAGCCGCCCACCCGTATGAGCAATGGGCCCTTCCAAAGTCAAACCCTCTATGAAACCCGGTGTCACAGCTGCGTCATTCATGCCAAGAGTCATCATCTCCCCCAGATTTTGAAACCTGAGGAAATTTTTGGTCAATTATAAATTGGTGCAGTTAATTTTGTCAGCAAACAAAGAACAGAGTTTAGTCATAAACGAAAAAATAATCGAGGAATACGGTTCTGCACAACAAGGGAACGGCACGTCCGGGACGTGACGCCCGTGACGTGACAGGACGCATGACAACCGTGACGAACAGTAACGTGACAAAATATTCGTCACCCCACCGTCTTGTCACGCGTCCGAGGAAGTCTAAAGTTTTCGTCACATTCCCGTCACACGTCACAGGTTCCTCATTCCGTCACGTCACCATCACCGTGATGCCGTCCCCGTCACCGGTGACAGAAATAATAATATTTATTTTTATTATGTTAATAAACATAGTCGAAGCATAATATTATTTATTTTACTAAGTTATTATTTATGATATTTATTTTTCTATTTTAATCCGTCACAGCCGTCATCCGTGATGGACCTGTCGTCACGTCACACGTCCGGGGTATCCCGTCACCTCACCGTCACGTACAGCCCGTCACGTGTCACCGTCATGCCCCATGCATTCCGTCAACGTCACCGTCGCGTCATCCGTCACGTGTCCGTCACGGTGACGTGTGACATGACGGATGACATTTGCTGATCCCTATGCACAACTGTGGTTTTCACAAACCATTGGTGTATTTGAAAAAGGTGGGACATTAGACACAAAAATAGAAAAAAATAATAAAATATAAGGGAATCATTTTAATCGCGAGTGTAATGTCCCCATCACTCTCATGAAACGACGGCCTTACCCAGTCACCATACCCAAACAACCTTCTAAATTCTGAGTTCTAAGAAACAAAGAGGAACATATGAACTAAAAGGCAATTTGATGAAATTTTTTTTTTTTCTATTCAAGGTATCAAGTGCAAGAGTCAAAAGGGAAATGTTAGATTCAGAGTTGAAAAATTAATCGTTACATTGCTAGGGAGTTTTATGTAAAAGTGTATGTCTCTGTCAGTACATTTAGGGCAGTTACGGTTAATTAAAAGACAAGCGATTCAACTGATTTTCTAGGGTTTATGGGCACCTTCTGTCCCCCTGCCCCTCTCTCTCCTTCCATCACATTCTTTTTTGGTCTACTCTTTTGTTATTTTTTTTTAATAAAAGTTAGACAATAAACATGAAGACGCTGGGAAGGAGAAACCGACCTAAACGGTAGCAAAGGACGGCCATTGATAGCAGCCCAGATGTTCCAGCCAGCAAAATCCGCCTGTTGGAAGGCAACCTGAGACACGCAAGACCCAGCCTTCAGTAAAATAATGGATGAAAAACAAAACCGTAATTTTGGTAGACAAAAAGGGAAAGAATTTGCAGTTAATATGCCTGAGCAGTAGCTGGTAGCAGCCGACCGCCATTGTCCCTCAAAGCTGCAGAATCACCGAGCGCGAAGATACGAGGATGCCCTTTCACTTGGAGAGTTTCGTCGATCTCGGCTTGCCCCCTTGACGTCAAAGGGAGACGTTTCCCATAGTCAAATGATTCGAGCTGCGGTAGAAGAGACTTTGCGCCAACTGTCCATAATATCAGATCAGCCTCAATGGATTTGCTATCAATGCCCCTCTGAGCAGGCTGAAGGTCCAAAATAAATTTTGCTTGATTGTCTGACTCATCAGCATCAGCCGGTTTTCTAACACAATTCACATAGAAACCCAGAAGAAGTTGGACGTTCCTCTCCGAGATAACCTGGTAATTCGTTAATGCCGGTTATGAGAATATAGGATATAATGATGTAGATATGCCAATAAACTCTTGCATCAGACTTTTCCTGGAATTTTCTACAACAGGAAAATATCATTCCTCCATGTTTATCGAAGAAACCAAAATGGTTCAAACGTAACTTACCAAATGATAGGCACCTGTGGCCTACCTATCGATAATAAAGAACTTTCAAAGAACCAAGTGAAAAGTAATTTTGTCAATTTTTCAAGTATAATAGTTTCACTTTTATAGATGTACCCCTCCCCCAGGGAGAGTAGACAAGAAAATGCAGACAATAAGTCAATTCTGGAAAAGAGGGGAGCGGGAGAAGCAGCTCAAAGGGGTTGATTCAACAACGAAGTACAAGTGCCCAGACGGGCCTGCAGCTGGTATTGTTCTTCTGTTATCTTCCTATTTTCTTGTTCTATAATTTATATTCTCTCTCTTCCCTTCCGTAGACAGACATCAAGGTGTCTATCAGAGATTCATCAAATTCCTCAAAAACTCTTGGTGTTTTTTAAAAGAATGACAGAACCTATGATTGCACATTTTCATCTGAGTTACACAAAAAAAATTATGGAATCAGAAAACTAACATAATGTATACGAGAGTCTGATAGCTCCTTCAAATGACATACCAATCCGAGCGAAGGCCCAAGAATGGTCTAGCACTTGCATCGGGTGGGGCACGTGCTGATTCAAATGAATTAATGCGGACCTGAAGTCTATAAATAAGGAGGGGGAGTCATTTCCAGATTCAAGACATCCGTTCAGGGGATAGGAGAGGGCAATCCGGCTTCCCTCCACACTCTATCAGGAGACAGGTCAATGTGGCCATATCTCAGCATTCTTTGTCATTTCATTTGATCTTCACTGGACCATTGGTTTTTCATTGTATTCTACAGTGGTGACATACGGCCGAATTCCAGTTTGTTGTTTGATTACCAAGAATAAGAGTCTATTAGACTAACGTCCAATACTTGGACTCTACATACAAAGTGCGGCTTCGGTTTAGATTACCGGGAGGTCGGGATCCTAACAGAGTCATTTTTCTATCAGACGCTTGAGATGAAAAACTGAAAGCTTTTTTTTGGGAAAACGATGAAAACCTGAAAAAGTAATTCATACGAACTTTGGAACAGAGAGAGAATGTGATAGGCTATTGAGGAATATCACAATTCCCAGGAAGAATGAGAGGCGAGAGGTAGAAGAAGATTGAATGAATAGCCATGAACCTACCGGATACGACAGCTCTTAGAGATTAGAGTTGGATGCAACTCTAAATCCTACGTCTCACTAATCTAATGCGGAATGACAGATATACCCTTGACGGGTGTCGGGGATCTTGTCAGTGGCCAATGCAAGAGTAATCTCTATTGCAGATTTTTTTACCTTTAGTGCAGCTTCTCTATTTCCAGGTAGACCTGTTGGGCAAATATTAGCATCAACATTTATCGCAGTTACAGTCCCCCGATCCTGCAATCTCTCAGCAATGGTGGCAGCTAGCTCAACCCCAGAGTAACCACAACCCACAATAGCCACCTCGATGGGCAAAGAACTCTTTCCAAATCGAGCTCGTTCAAGCTTCTTCAAAGCCTGGTCAGTTCTCTGTAATATACATAAATGAATACATCTTAGATACCAACAAACGAGACGCGTAGCAGAATATTCTAAAGTAGTTGATCAATCAGACAATCCTGCATGTGCATATGAAAGAAATTCAACGGAGAAGCCAAGGAAATCCCAATAAAAAGTCAAAATCAGATGAGCGGACTTCGAGTGTGATAACAGAAAGATGAAAAAATGAGATGTCGACTTTCTCAAAGAAACAATTGAAAAAGGAGGAGAGTTAGCACAGACGTCTTGACAGTACACCAAAATTAAGGTTCTTGAAAATTGAATGTGGTTTGTTGTTCTCTATCTTTGACCAATATTGGTCGATTTCCTCGAAGAAAATATTAATGAACTGTTAAAGCGCTTCCAAAGAACCAGTAAAGAAATTTTGCTAAGATGTTGATCTTAAAATGGTGAACCTAAAGGAAAGTTTTACCTTTGCACGATATTTTTACACAACATAAAACTCCATCGAGAGCAGTTTGCACACATTACAAAAAATAGAATAAAGTCAAAAACTGTGAATCTCACGGAGTTAAAGGTGTTAAATGAGACCTACTTGCGCGTCATCCAATGTCGAGAAAGGCAATGCATACTCAAGAGCACCGGGTGCAACATCGAGCTTAGCTTCAGAACCGAGAGCCAAAACCAGCCTGGCTGTCCAACCATGTGAAATCCAGAATGAGCTCACGATTTGAACATCAACTTAGAAATGATCTTAAACAAATGAGACTTTCAAGGAAACTTAAAAAATGGAGGCTTCTGATTTTTCAGGCGGAAAAGAAACAATATCACGAACTTACCAGTCATATTCAATATTGAGCCCACTTTCTAGCTGAACATTCCCCCCAGGCAACACCTCTCCAGGCCCATTTGGCTGTATTATCTTTACAGAGTCCTTCACGAATAAGACGCCCGTATTGGCAAGTAAGTCCTTGAATGCAGGAGCTATTTCCCACGGTTCTACCTCTGAAACTCAGAGAATGGCACTTATTATAGAATCATACAGGGATGAGTTAATTCACGAAAGGAAGAAGAAACAGGAGAGCAGGGCACAAGTAGAAAGTTTAAATTCACACTCAACTAATAGACTCACACTTGAGGTGTCCGACACTTACATGAAAGATTGTACTTCAAAGAGTTATCCTAAAAGTGTTTAGCAATGTTCGCTAATAATGAATATTCAGGAATAGAATTAATCGATGATACCTCCAGAGAGAAGCTCATACATCAATGGTTTGAAAACGAAGTTCTCTGACTTATCAATCAGAACTACCTGCAGCATTGAGCAATTTGAAGAGCAGAATGAAAAGGTATTTCATCATAATCCAAATAAGACAACATATAACTGCAATGTTCTTTAAATACCACGTTCCACGATTTTGTTTAAAAGTATAAACCATATGATATGTTTACCTGAGGCTTCTTGTTGTCCGTCCAGACAAGAGATTCCAATCGTAGGGCTGTATATAATCCACCGAATCCTCCACCCAAAATGCAGACTCGAGGTCTCTGCCAGAAAAAGAGTGAAAAAGAATCAGGAAAAAAGACATCTATTGACAAATATGTGTTTATCAAATGTGGCGTCAATATGATAGAGACATCCAGTTAGAGAATGATATCAAAACGGCAGAGAGAAAGAGAGAGATACAGGAAGAAAGATTGAAGAAACCAGATGAAAAAAGCACCAGCCAATTCCACAGCTTAGAGGTCTACATTTATTTACTGGGAATTACATTTAAGCAAAAATGATCAAAATACCCCTGATAGGAGTTGGGAATCCTGTTCGTCTGAGAAACATGAAAAATCCACAAAAAAATACCTGTTTGTCAGACCAGATATATGATGGTCCTCTGCTATCCTGCGATTCCTGGAGAGTTTCTGCATTATTATTATTAGACATTGATTTCACTGTAGAGGAAATGCTCATACGGCCCATCCCATTCTTAAATCTCTGTCCCACATAGAATCTCTTCAAGTTGCTTTTCGTACCTGGGATGAGTCAGAGAAAAGTCAAAAAAGATTTGAATACAAGTAAAGAAGAAAATTTCAACATAAAAATAGCAATGACAATCTCAAAGATAGAAGATGATCCTCTAGTTTACGAATTCGTGATTGCACTGCGCATTAACGAGTAAATAATCAAATGATAGAGAAACAAAAACACGTATAGGTGTACGTCAGATGTAAGCGAACAAATTATCAAGGCATTAATCGGAATTTTATTTTATTTTAGCTATGTCTGCGACCTGACTGACGTTCAACGGCTAAGAGAAGCTAACGCTACTTATTCCAAACAACGTCACTGATGATGATGTATCCAATCGCATTATGGACCTTTTAGCAATTCAAATGGAAATAATTTTAAAATTTTACTCATCTTACGGATCCATTTTCTCTTAGAATTATGAAGAAAACAAAACTAATAAGCCATAGTGGTGCGTTCAACAATGATATCAACAACACGTCTTTAAGAAACTAAGCACTGGATGAAATTTCAAGTTAAGCTTCCGAAGCAAGAATTACGCGCTCAAACTTTCTCAAACAAGAATTCACGCGGAAAAAACAAAACTCTGTCGCGTCAAGAAACACGGTGAAACCTAAAATAAAAAGAAAGCGAAAGAAGTACTTCCGAAACAAGAATTACGCACTCCAATTTTTTCAAACAAGAATTCACGCATTGAACAAAAAAACAAAACTCTGTCGCCTCACACGGTAAAACTTAAAATTAAAAGAAAACGAAAGGAGTACATCCGATGCACAACGCACTCACTTCCGAAAGGCATACGAACTGCCACGGCGGTAGAGATCATTCCCTGAGCTGCCGCCATTGAAGATCAATAACTGTTTGTCGAACGAAGATCGGAAATGTACTGCGGAGAAGATCGGATGGATCGTATCGGATGAGTTTCCTCCGCCAAAACGACTGGCGCGGATTGAGCCACTACGTGTGAATTTTGAGCACAGAGATTTGAGGTATAGTGCAGGGACGCGGACGGGACGGTAATATCGCCCTTGGCCGAAATAATCGTCCCGTCCAGGACTTCGGCCTATTGACGAGACGAAGAATCGTCCACCGTCCCTGGACGGGACGATTGCTTCGTCCATGGACGAGATAACTGTCCCTTCTGGGGCCTTGGACAGGGGACGGGACGGTTACTTCGTTCTGTGGGAGTATAGTAAGCACCTGACAGGTCCACTTGCCCGACATGCACTGCGCCACGTGTCAATTTCTGAGTGGTCTAATGCTGACACATGCCCTGTTTCGTCCCGGGACGTTGGAAGGGACTGTTTCGGACGGGACGGGCCGTGGAGGAAAAAAAACGGGACGGGCCCTGTTTCGTCCCGTCCTGTTGATCGTCCATGTCCCTTACGATCAGGAACTATAACTTCAGGATAGGGGATGGCACGTCCCGGACGGGACGGGTGACGGGTGGTGACGGACGAGTGTGTAATGTCCAGTTCGCCACGTCTCCCGTCCCGTCCTGCGTCTCAGCTTTTTGACAAATCCGACTCTATTTCGTCAGCCATCATGGGTCCAGTTGTCCTGTCCTCGTCCCGCCCTGGGGACGAAAGGACATATGAACAAATTTATTGATTTTCATATGAAAAAATTCAGAGTAGGGGATGGCACATCCGGGACATGACGAAACAGATAATGAGTGATGACCAAAGAGTGCGTGACGTCCAGTTCGTCATGTCTCCCATCCCATCATGTGTCTCAGGTTTTTGACAAAACTCGACAGTATTTTGTCAGACGTCACAGGCCTGGTCGCCCCATCCTCGTCCCGTCACTGGGGACGAAAGGACATGAACAAGTTTATCAATTTACATATAGAAAAATTCAGGGTAGGTGATGGCGTATCCTGGACGGGACGGGATGGATAATGGCTGCTGACGGATAAGTGCGTGACATCCAGTTCTTCATGTCTCCTGTCCCGTCACACGTCTCAGATTTTTGAGAAAACCCGACAATATTTTGTCAGACGTCATGGGCCCGGTCGTTCCCTCATCCCGTCCTTGTCCCATCACTGAACGACGTCCTTGTCACTGAGGACAAAAGGACATGAAAACATTTATTGATTTACATATGACCAAATTCATCTCTCTTATCTGTATGGGCCTCTCTCTCGGTCCATCTATCACTCTTCTCGCTTCGGTCTCTCTCCTCTAAAGGAATATACAACTGATATGCATTAAACATGTGTCATCTGTCTCGTTTGTGAAACCTAACAATAAGATGCTTCAACCCAAGAGTTTCAAGGTACTTTAATGATGGTTTGTTCCGACTTTATTGAGTTTGTCAGAAAATGCAGTAGGTTTTGGAGGTTCATTGATTTAGTAAACTTACGATGCTGTTAAGGTTTGGACTGTGGTCATCCGTCTCTGGTTTGCAGGCAGATAGTAATCATATTTCATATATAATGTTCCTAGTGTTAAAGTTTGGTCCTGAGAATGTTTATGAATACTATGTATCTTCTGTCATATATCCCCGTTGGACACGTGCTGACTGAGGGGGAGGTAGTCTTAGGTCCTCATTTGGGGTTGCCGCTTAACTGTCTCTTGGGACTTGATATCCAACCTTAATGAGCTATTGTATTAGCAGTCATACTCCATGCTTTCCTAGTAGTAGTCATTTGTTGACCTAAGTACTAATTAGTGCTAAATAACCTTCCCATTCATATTTTTTCGTCATATGTTCAAATCTATACATAAGTGTTAATAAAATGGCATTCAAAAATGATATCTGATATCCACAGAAAATATCCTATTCCGCATCCAAATATAAAGACATTGGAAAAAAATGATATCGGTCCTAATGAAACAATTAGATATCGGTTGCCATAATACTTTAATTTGATCTCTAACTCTGATATCAGATAGTGAATTAGAAGGATTTCCTTTTGTGATTGCCATTATCTGATACCAATATCTGACCTGATGTGACCATCTACCATCAAGATGAGCAAACACAATCGTCCATCATTTATACAATGTCATATAAATCCAAAATACATAAGTTCAAATAGTTTTAGCTCATATGCAACAATAAGTTCACACAGGTTATTGTCTAATTAAGATGGGACTAAGTTAGTAAGTGGATGCATTTAAGTCCTTGGAAAAGGAAATATAATTATTATAAACATAATATTTTGATCATTCATAATTTATGAGTCTTAAAAGCATGATTAATCAGGTTTTAATAGTTGACTGTGCCCTAAGTCCTTTTGGGAGGGTTGGACAAATGAGCAATTATATGTACATGATAAATAATGCAAGACGAACTCCAATAAAGAGTTGAGGACATTACATGTTGGAAAATGGACCTATTAATTGGTTAACCTAATCCATAATTCATTAATATATATTTGATGAAATTAAATTATCAGGTTAGCAAATAAAGTTACTGGGGTAGTGGAGTCATTAACTTGATTAGTACATGGGCCTTGAGAGTCACATGTACGATAAGTTCTCAGTTTGTCTAAACAAGCAACCTTTGATGGCTCTCTACATCAACAAATTTTAATTCTGATTCAATGATCATCTAGATAGTAGTATTTCCTAGTTAGGGAGCTGGTTGGTTCAAGAGAGACCAGACTGGATCAGCCCTCAATTCTCCCAAGCCCACAATAGAAGACTCCTACAATTAGTTCAGTTCAGTTCTGCAAGAAAAAAACAATTGATAAACTTTGGAAAAAAATAGAATTCTTCAGAATGAGAAGCCAATCAGCCAAAAACATCTCATCGATTGGTTTAAGTGGCCATGCAACCCCTTTTTGGGCCCTACCTACTCCATCTCTTGGGACCCCAAGAAATCCCCACCCCCTTGAAGGCAAATTGTGTATTTTTAATTTGCCTACAATCAAGTAAATTTGAAAAAAGTATAAAGCTCACTCAAATGTATACTTGGAGTAAGGTTGTCCCCAAAGGGACTGGCCTTTAGAGATGTATTTAATAATTGAGTTTCTAGTTAATAAACAATAGCAGTGAAAATAAGGATAGAAAGTAAAGGAATAAATAAGTAGTTAGGAAGTAGAGAGAATAGTAGGTGAATAGATAGAAGAGAATATCAAATAATATTTATATGTTTCTATAAAGACTAGAAAGAGTAAAGAAGATGAATGGAATAATAGAGTTTATTTACTTAGCAAGAGAACTAATTAGATATGTTAGAAGAGTCTTCAAGGTAGTATAACTAGAGAACTAGAGGAGTTAATTTTCTGGTTTAGTCAGGAAGGGCTTAAGTAAAGGGATAGTAATAAGAGAATAGAAGAAAGTTAGAAGAAAGTTACATATAACAATTTTTTGGATGAAGATTATTATGAGTTTATTAGCTACTATTTAGTCATATATATGTATTTAGATATTTTTTATATATTTTTAGGGTCAACTTCGAGAGTTAAATGGTTGATTTAGTCAAACAACTGATAGGTATTCTACCAAATGCCCAAAAAGAGATCAAAATCAGAGCTTTATATATATATATATATAAAAAAGCAGAATAGCGGTAATAAATCTTTGGTCAAACTGAACAAACTTGTCCATTAAAAGACTTGAATCAAGTTTATACTGTGAACCTCCTAAATTTCAACAATGATAAGCTCAAGATTTACCATAACTCCACCCTGAATTGAGAATTATGGGTGGCTGCGCTGATTGTTGCCGCTTAGAGTCGGAATGCGTTTTCCCCCTCTCTTCTCTCCATTGTTGGTGAAAAATCAGCATTCTATTGCTCATCCCAAAATCCTCCCCCAGTTTGTGATGCAGAGTTGGAGCTTTCACGACTCTACCGAGCAATTTGATCTCCAAGAAGGGACCTCTCCCTGCTAAGAACGATGGATGGAAGATGGGCAAATTGGAGCCTCAAAATCCCCTTTAAAGGGTCAAAAGAGAATCTTCTGACCCTTTGGAGGGGCAGGCTTGATCCAACAGACCCTGGAGGGCGTTGGATTGTCTAGTGCTCCCCTCATCAATGTCCTCCTCCAGCTGGCTGACGAGGAGGATGACCGAAAGCGAAAAAGGAAGATATTACCCCCCCAACAACCCTATCCTTCCTCCATATGGATCAATGGTTGCAATTTAATTGCAGTCGTGGACACATTCTGATTGTTGTACCCCTCTATTTCCAGTTCAGCCAACCTCAGCGAGCCTCGTCAGCTGGCCCGCCAACTTCTCATGCTCTGATTCGCTAGTACATGTGGCCCCTGTCTGCATCAGCCGCGACAACCAATAGGAGCCCTGGAATAATAAAGAAAATATATTAAATAATATGGGGTAGATCTCATTGTCCAATATTCTTTAAAAAGATCAAACGGATGAGATCATATCTGCATATTTAAAATAAGCCCAAAATAACACTGGTCTCAGGCCAAGTTTGCTTGAAGCCCGATCATGGTTTTCTTTCTAAATTTGATAAGATCATAGCCCAATGGGCCGCGATCACTTGGTTACTTATTGGCCCATCCCGATGCTAAGGTAAAAGAACATGGGGATATAATCCCATCTCGAAAGATTTTAAAACACATAACACTATAAAAATTCCAGCATTTATCTTGTATCGAATATAAACGACTTACCTATTTTGTGTGTGTGGAATCCTCTATCTCTCTACGCTTATGGTGATCCTCCATGGGGCTTCTCTGGTGAGCTGGCTAGGTGTGTGCTCTGTGGGTGCCGTCCCTTGCTGGCTGTAGGCAGACTTGAGCACCCTGAATTTCCTCGCCTATGCCCAACTTGGGCGCTGCTACACCTGGTCAGTTAACCCTCATATGTGTGCTTTGGTCATCATCCCCATTATTTATTATTGATAAGATGATGATATATGTCTTGTTTCATCATTTCTTGTTGTCAGCATTCATCTATTAATCTCACTAAGAGCATGATGACAATGACCATATCATGATGATGACAAAACTCTTACCATAACTCAAGCTTTGGATAATGAAGTTGAAAATTTGTATTTTCATCCTTAAGCCCTATTTTCATATTAAATACTCATTTAATTTAATATCTATGCCCATGTAAAAATTACAGATACCTGATGTCACCAAGAAAGTGAGGAAAAAATGTTCACTTTTTTTAAAAAAATATACATTTTAAAATTTTTTCAAAGCTTCAACAGGTAGTAAAAACTATAGAATAATTTTGTGTTCAATTCTTCAACATGTAAGTATTTATCCTGCCTTATTTTTTCTCTATCATATTCAATGCATTTGAATGTTGGATTTGCGAGAATTACATGCATTCCCATTTCAGTTTTGAAACCCACATAGGAGGATTTAGCATTAATTTGAAATTATATTTTCTCTCTCTTGGAATAATCTCACATTAAAAACAATATAAGTCGCATTCTATAGAAAGTTACATGCTATTTAAGAAAATGTTTCGCACCAAGTTTGTTATAAATCATCCTAGATTAAATGGATTTATAATCGTATTTTTTTGGTGTAATTATTAATACGTTATGAGGAAAAAGAAAGACAATGACTTAAAATTTCACTGTCAAAGATTTTCATCAAAAGATTATTCTTTGGAGATTTTTAGAATTTTTTTTAAAATTATTTAAATAAAATTATTTTTAACATTCACACAGATCCATAGGCTCTATATGTTTGAAAAATATGTGGTCGGCAAGCCAATCATCATTCCAAATCACGTATTTGTTCCATAGAATTTGAGACAATATTAGAATTATTATACTCTACGTGTGATGCATATAATTGAAGTGCATAAATAAATGTAATTTTTTTTCTAAATGTTCATATTCAAAGCATAATAGAAAAGGACATTGAAATATCCATCTTGAATAACACTATATAGTCCAACTCATCCATAATTTTGGCCAATCTCATAGCCACTATGTGGAGACGTTAATAATAGATAGTGGGTACTCTTTGAAGAAATATTTCATTGAATTGATCCGTATGAATCAATGGATGGTAATGTACCTAAATTCAATTATCTTGATTCATGTCACAATTGTCTAAATGGTCTTTAGACATGTGATACCAAATACACCTTATGACACTTGTATTTTGAATATATTTCT
Source organism: Wolffia australiana (assembly GCF_029677425.1). Lineage (NCBI taxonomy): Eukaryota > Viridiplantae > Streptophyta > Magnoliopsida > Alismatales > Araceae > Wolffia > Wolffia australiana. Next base: position 13,459,313 of record NC_135843.1, on the reverse strand, counting down.
GTGGTCCAGCCGGTATCATCCAACCTTGGTACTAGAGAAAATTGAATGAAGGAAGATGATGGAGTTCAATCCCTATCCAGGGTATTGAAATATTGGATAAGGTGCTATCTAATGATTTCTCCTCACATCAATACTAAAATGCATAAATAATAGCAATAGCCTAACTCATTCAGGAGTCTCTTGTGCATGAGGGACTACACATACACAGAAAGTGCTGACTATAAATAATATACATGAGAGTTGACATACTCCTTTTTATCTTCTAGGGCTTGAGGTGTAGCTTGGCTTCCGGGGCCCAAAAACTTTAACAATAGATTGGGTTTGATTGATCTTTGATTAGTAAATCTATATATGAAAAATTTAGTTATTAATGTCAGCCTAATGGAAGTTATTGTGCCATTTAAGTTATTAACCAAACTGATCCACGGGCCCACAGAGTCACACCAAAAATATTTTTGGACATTGGCGGGTATACTCTAAGTTTGGGGACTTCTGTTAATTGTTTTTTAGGACAAAGAATTTTGTGAAAATTTATGAGGGTGATTTCTGAAAAATTTCCATGAAAATATAAGTAGATTAAGGCAACCTGATTTGATACCCATGTAAGTTGGTTTGAGTGCACATATCTTTCTTATTTTTTTCTCTAAGTGTTGCTTCTCATGAACACTAGGAGAGGAAATTGGATTTATAGAAACCTAGTTGATGGAAAGAAGGATATCTAATGCTTTAAAGATCACGTGGATATGTCTTGAATCCAGACATCTGAACCACTTGAAGATGCAATGACTTAATAAAATTATGATGATATCATGAGGCAACATGTGATAAATCAACATGTGATGTTTTTGGTTTCTATGTCTTTTTTAGATCTAACTTTTATTTGATATTAAGCTATGAAATTGAGTTCAAATATTGTTGATTGATGGTCAAAATTCCCAATTTGATGTATGATTGAATAAGCTATACAAAAATATACAAATAAATTATAAGGATTGACAACAAAACATCTAGAAACACTCTTACTAGATTTCACATTAAGAATCTTGATTTATATATGTCTTTGACCAATGGTGAATTTAATTGTGGGAAATATCAAATCTATATCAATATAGAAGAGGATTTAGATATAACAAGAAAGAAAGAAAAAAATACAGAGATTTATAAAATAAAGGTATATCTAACCATGTTTATACTTGATTTAGTATTCAAATTATATCATTGAACTGCATTGAGTGATTCTTCATTCTTGACTATGTTTGAAAATATATCTGGTTAGAGTTATCTACATATCTCTGTGTATATGGAATAACTAAACAGAAAGACTTTAAGTCAAACCTTGTAGACTTTGGGGCTTGCTTATAATGGATAAACCAATAGAGAAAACTATAATTAAAATACGTCTTAAATTAAAAGATATTTTAAAGTTAAATATCTTTATGGATTTTTAAAGAATTTGTAGGCATTAATGAAGTAAAAGTATTGTATTGGGCTTGTGGTTTCAGCCAAGGTGGTTGGGCTGCCAAGCCTACATTGCAGGACAACACCTACTTGGTACTTATGAGGTTTATTAAGTTGCCATAAAGCCAATCATACTTTCATGTTTTCTTTAAATTAATTAAAATAAATATTCATTCATTATTATTGTCTTGTGATATTTATATTGAAGTCCTTGAATGAGTGCAATGACTTAATAAAATTATGATGATATCATGAGGCAATGATCACTAATCTTTAGTCCTGTATTCTGACTATTCCTATTTGATGAATGCTCAACACAAAGATTGAGATATCCTATTAGGGAATGGCACGTCCGGGATGTGACACCTCAGATGTGACGGGATGGATGATGATTTCTGACGGACGCTGACGTGATGAAAGTTTTGTCACGTCATTGTTTCATCACATGTCCGAGGATTTTGGAAAAATCAGCCACGTTCGCTTCACCGTCATGGTTTGTGGCATCCCGTCACATCCCTATCACCAGACGACGTCACCGTCATGTGTGACAGGAAAAACAACCATGCGGAGGAGAGAGAATTGGAGGGGCATATCTCCAATTATATTTGGACGACATCCTTTTGCGTGCACAATGCCAAGAAATTGAGTTAACGACACCACGTGGCAAAATCTCGACGGTCAAAAGCTTAAATCTAATGATTCTTAAGATTTTTTGGGTCGTTTTTAAAAATCCTTGAGGGCCGTCATCCATGACGGCCGTCCTGTCACGACACTCATTCGAGGCCCTTCGTCACCGTCACGTCACTGTCACACCCAGTTTGTTATCTGTCACCGTCACATCCAGTAATTTTGTCGCCGTGACGTGTGACGTGACAGATGACGGCTGTTGTTCCCTATATCCTAATAAAAGAATACTATATGATCCTAATTATTTGATAAGTATGGCTGATCGTATGGCTGTTAGGTTGTAAGACAATATGGATAGAGAGTTGGTGCTCTTTAGAGAACCATTTCACTAAAGTGGTCCGTGTAGAGCCCTTAATGTTATTATACCAAAATGTCAATTAGTTTGCTTCATGTCTCCATTGTATAAGTGATCTGTTGAGCTAAGACACCAAAGACATCTGGTGTATGAACGACCATGTTTTGACTAAGACATATGAGTCCATAACCATGTGATTCGAACTTGTCTCAACCCAAAAATAACAACATAAACATAAAGGAGATTTAGAGATTGAGATCATTTACCTTTGGTGTAAGAAAAGATTAACTTAAGAAGATGCATAAAATCCCTAGGTAAGGTTGTAGGGATATTAGAGAAGGCATGCTCCAAGTAACACCTCTTTCCCATGGTGTAAGGCCTCAAAGTATGCGGCATTCTTGCACAGAGGCCTGTGTGCTAACTATGGGGACATGTTTGTGTACTAGACTTATGATTGGAGATAAAGTCCTTAAGTGCAACATTACAACACACACTACGGGTGGTGATGCCAGACCCTGATCTTTTATGGTACGCATGCCCATCACCGCTAAAGCATGGCGGATCAAGGGAAACCCACAAGCGTGGGCGCTAAGCGCCGCACGCATGTACGAGACACACAAGTTGCATGACAGTGGCGCGGGGTTGCGCATAGAGTCGTGCGGGTGAGCCGTACAACCACACGCACGCTACGCATGCTACGTGTACGGGGCACAAGGTGGGAGACATTCTGCCAAGAGACTAAGGCATTGGCAAATAGTGAGTGCCAAGACGATACGGGCGTGTGGCGCCTCTGTAGTAGTGCTGGATGCACAATGCCTAGCTTGAGGCACCGAGCATGGCGGCACTCGAGCGGATTGCGTGCAACAAGTGTTAGCATTGTGCTAGTGGCACGTGGAGTGTCAAGGCTGGAATGGTCGACAAATGGTTGAGCGCCATGCCCACGGGCGTGCGATGCTTGGCACGGGGGCTCGCATATAGTGGCAGTCTGGCAGGTACGTAGAGCGGCGGACCTCAAGGTGTCTGGGCAACTCTACCAAGGCGCGCGACACCTCCACTTTTTACTTTGGTATCTTCCCTTTGTCTTCCCCATGTAACGTCCATGACTACGATGTAACCTCTTTACGATATGAATGCAATGACCCCATTCCTGTACGGGGATGTGTCCCCACTATTGGGTTCAGTGGCTTGGTTCGTCCATGGAAAACACATTTCCATGGATGCAAAAGCATGTTGATCGATTCATAATCGATCTTCAAATCAACATCAAATGTACCTTTTTGGGGAACTTATTCCACCCTTGACATGCACTTTTTGAGATCGTTCCAAAGCCATTCATGCGTCCAGTCTCTAGAAGTATCCACGAAATCACTCGGCACTTGGATCTTCACCTCTTCTTGTTCAACTCTCCTAGGAGACTCTCTACTTGGTTGAGTAGTGAAGTAGAGAATGAAGAAAGGGAGGGGATCTCAAATCAGGCTTGCATGGGTGCTTAAAATGAGACCCCTTCCCCTCTTTATATTTCACTTAAGGTTTTTCTCAAAATTCCTACAAAGTAAAATATATCCACCAATGCCCTTATGACCTTGTGCGTGCGACCCTCTAGGCTCATGTATCATTCCAGTTAATAACTTTAGTGGCCCAATAACATTTATTGACCTACCTTATTGATTAAATTTGTCAACATATCGATTATATAAATAATAATCAATTTAACCCAATCAATACGTTAAGTTTCTAGCTTGTGAGGAGCCAAGCTACACCTCGTGCTCTAGAAGATATCGAGTAGTCTTGAACTCTCTCATGGAACCTTTACCATCATTGGTTACCGTATATGTATAATCTATCATCTGCTCAAGACTCTCGAATAACTAGGGTATGGTTTATTGTCAAACCTTGATCCGTCATTCAATCATTACTAATGCATAACAAGGATCATTGGAGAACGCTTTCTTCAAAATCATCACTACCGCGGCCAGGGATTTTTTTGCATTATCTTCCTTGAGTCAATATTCTCTTATATCGAGGGCGAATGATCCCATCTTGACCACTCAATCATCTCCGTAAGCTTCTTACTACATCCGATCTATAACTTATTTGAATCTCATGATTAGAGGCTCGTAAGTCATAGTCAAAACGTAGTCGTCTACTCACGAGATTTCCTTGGTGTCTCAAGTCAGTGGATCACTTATACGACTGTGACTTGAATAAACGTGATTGACGTTTAGGTATAATACCATTTAGGGATTTGTACGGATCAATTAAGTGAACTCTTTCTCCAAAGAGCATCCACTATCTGTCCTTAGTGTCGCCACACTTATAGCCACATGATCAGCTATACTTATCGTATAAGTAGGATCAACAAGTGTTATTCTATCCAGATAATTTGATTCCGTCTTGACTACCCATCGAATAGGAATATTTAGAATACATGTTTAAAGACTAATGATCACTGTATTACGATCTCATCATAATTCACTAATTCACTGCACGTATTCATGGAGTTCATTATAAACATCACACATAACAATAATGAACACAAATATTTTATTCAATGAACTTAAATAAACATGGTAGTGTGATTGGCTAGATGACCACATAATATCCATCACCCACCTTTTCTCCTAACTCCTATACAATCTTAAGCTATTTCGAGGACTTCCACTACAACAAAGCAAGGCTGCTCAGTGTTCTACTCCAAGCAGTGAAGCCAGCACACGTTAGATTCAAGCATTGTTGCTAGCTTGGGATTTGACCGCTTGAAACATGTCAGAGAAGAAGATCATTCTTGAGTTTAGGGAAGTAGATCATCGTGGAGTTCCGCCATACCCTCCTCCTCCCATAGATGTCATCATGTCTGCATTTAATTGTTAATATCTGAATTTTCATAAATGTCAATCCCAACTGTTTTCGTAGAAGGTGTGAAGATTATTTCATCAATTTATTGACATTGAGCTTCACTTTTTGATCCCCTACATAAAATACAACTTTTTCCTTCCCAAATCAATGACAGCTATCCCTGTAGCTATGAATAGTCTCCCAAAGATGATATGAACATTTGTAAGATTCTTCATGATTTTCATATCCATGACTATAAAATCTACAAAAAATTAGCAGTTTTCTACAATCAATATCACATCCTCCATGATGCTATCAGGTTGTCTCATTGATCCATCCGCTAAGGTCAACTCTATGAATAAAAATTTTCTCCTAGAAATGTGTCATAAACTCCCTTGGGAGAATATTCACATTCACGCATGTGTCTAGTAGAGACCTAGCAAAGGACTTGCCCATCTGTTGCTACTGACCATCAGCACACCAAGATCTCCAACATGTTTAGCATAATTGAGCTGATCATCTCACGGATAGGAATTCTATTTAGAATATACTTAGGAGTTCATAGTCCCTTGAGGAACTTAGCATATGATTGGATGCGTTGGATCACATCAATAAGTAGAAAAGTGACCTGTTTGAAGGTCTCTAGTAATTGGTTTTCATTATTGCTTGCATTACCCTTGGGCTGGTACAATGAATGCGGATAAGGCACTGGAGCTCTGTAAACCTCATTATTTGGTTCAGCTCTTGTAAGCTCCTCATCATGTGCCTCCTCTTTTTCATGGCTGTATTCCATAATAATCATAAGTTTTTATCTTCATCCTCATTTTGGCTCTTTTGGTTTGAATGACCATTATATAGATCATCTAATATAAAGACTCAGGCTTGAGGCAACTTGTGCCTCCCCTGATGTGCTAACAATGTTAACATAGTTCAAGCTGTGCTAGCGGCTTGATTATGTTTTCCCTAGATTTGCCACAGGCTGCGAAGGTAGCTGATCAGAGAATTCAAATCGCTTCCCGGTCTTTTGATCAGCATGGACATCAAATCTTCTAGTTTGGAGTACGACTTTTTTAAGGTTCCATGAGGTGTTGTGGCTGTCAACAGTGCACTCGCTTGAAAATCAATCAAGGCATAAGATGAACCCCTTAAATCCCCTACTAACTGTTGATCAGAGGTATTAGTCTAACAGTGATATGATTACTGCCCACTACATTGATCAGCATAAATGAGGTATATTTATTATAACTTTGATTTTGGCAGTTTAACCTAACCATTTGGCTAGGACCATTATGAGTCATAACTCTTGAATGAAAGCTGCTTTATCCTTGGACTGCCTTAACGGGACAATCTAGCTCGACATGCTCTAAGCTAGAAAATGAGAACATGGAGAGGCATTGCTATGTTGTGGTGATGTAATTCCCTCAGAACCATGTTTAATATTCAATGAATTCGTGTTCTATGCCTCGTGTAACTTTTCAATCTTGTCCAAAAGCATTTCCATCTCTATGGCTTTAGAATCTGGCATACCTCTCTTTGTTTGAGTACCCGCTCCTACATAGGATATAGCTGCACGAAGATGGATATTTTTGGCTACCAATTCAATCAAATATATGGCTTCATCCTCATATTTTCTCATAAATGTTCTACTACTAATCACTTCGAGCAAATATCCATGAGGCCCTCCTAAACCATCATAAATATCTGAGTGAGTTCATGTTTGGGTGTGCCACGATGAGGACATTATCTCAAGAGATCTCAAACTTGCTCCAACATCTTGTCAAATATCTTACTTGGCCATTGTGAGAAGCCATAAATGGCTCATCTGATTTCAGTGGTCTTGCCCACTAAGTAATATTTAAGGAGAAATGCATCTTCCATATCCTCTCATGAGTTAAACTCACACACTAAAGAAATTAGCCAATCTTTCGCTCTTTCCTTCAATGCGAACAAGAATAATAGCATTGGATTGTTTTGATGGGAGAAATACATGAAATTGGTTGAATTTACACACTTGCTTCCATTCATCTATATGACTATATGGGTCTAACAAAAGAATTGCAGGGAAGCTAGGCAAGAGAAGCATGAAAGAGTCAATTTTGAGTTGCACTCCTCGATTGAGAGGGGCATTGACTCTAGTGTTTTTCCTTAGCTAAACTGGCCTGGTATATATGATAATACATCTTATAACATGCATAGTGGGTGACTGGGAAATAGCAAATCCTTGTATCTTTAGTGGAAAGAACAACATAATACGAGGAAGTGGGAGATATGACTCAATCAAATAAGTTAATATAAAAGGGGTTATCCCTTGTTCTGCTCATGTTCCTTTCTGCCTTTTGTTGGGTTCTAGAGGCCTTGACATGGATGAAGAAGATGATTCAACCCAGCGGAAGACACGTAACAGAATCAAAATGGCATCGATAAAACCATGAAACAAAGTACCTTTACATGGCTTGCATCCGTGATTTCTTAGATCTCAGAGCAAGACAAGTCAAGCTGCTCAACAGTGCAGCTTCTAGATGTATCTGCGTAGTCCTCGGCACTCCTGATCTCCTCTTTCTCGTTGGTGAGCCCCGTTCTACCTCCACCGTCGTCGTTACACCATTTTGATCGCATTGGGCACAGAGAGGGGTGTTGAGAGAGGGGAGAAGAAGGAGAAGACCCCTGAACGATTCTGGCCTAGGTGAATTTCGTTCAAGGCCTTCCCCTATTTTTACTAAGTGGGCATTTTCCATAAAAAACCCCAAAACTTAAGTATATCTTCCGACATCCAAAAGACTATTTGCGTGTGACCCTCTAGGCCCATGTATTAGTCTAATTAACAACTCTAGTGGCCCCATAACTTTATTGCCCTTACAAATTAATTAACTATATCATCATATAGATTAATTAATGTTGATTGATTTAACCCAATTGATAGGTTGAGTCTCCAACATGTGGGGTGCCAAGCTACACCTTGTCTTCTAGAAGATACAAAGGAGTGTGTATCGACTCACTCATGGAATATGTTCGTCATCGGTTACCGTGTACATACAATCCCTCATCCACTTGATGCTCCTTGGACGACTTAGGGTATGGTCAACTGTCAAACCCTAATTGGTTATCTTAATTAGTAGTGGTGCATTCAGAAATCCTCGGAGAACCTTTTTCTGACATTTCAGTGCCTTGGCCAAGGACTTCATCGCATCATTTTCCTTGAGCTGTCACCTCTTATACCGGGAATGGACAATCCCATCTTGACCACTTAATCGTCTTCGTGAACTTCTTGATGTATAGGAACTAAGACTGTTTAGAATCCCATGATTAGTGTTCGCCCGTCCCGATATCGGTACCGGATGTCGGTATCGGGGTGGATGCTGTACTGGATACCATAAAGGCACTTTCTGGTATTCGGTTTTTTTGATATCCGGGTATTGGATGACGGTATCAGATATCGCTTGCTACAGTGTCTATATCCGATACCGACATATGTCCCAATGTCGCATCCGTCTCCGTCTCAAGGGGACAGATGCCGGTATCGAATATCGGATGTGGATCTCAAAAACCGATATCCACATCAGATTTAAGATTTTTTGTTATGTTTGTTATATCCACCGTGTATTCTCGATGCAAATTTTTGCATCAAAAATACAGGGGCAGAGGCTCAGAGCTCAAACGAAGCTGGACGGCGGAGGACGGCAGAGGCGGACGGCGGACGGTGGCGACGGACAGCGGCGGCTACAGGAGTATGTCTTCTTATCTTTCACCTCTATGTCTCTTTTTTTGCTATTGAATCTTTTGTCTCTGTTCTTGTATTTTTTACTTGTTCTTCTGGAATTCGAGCTTGATTTTTGCTTGTTTCGTTGTGGTGATTATGCTTACGGGTGTTTAAAAAATGATCTGGTGGTGTTTTTTTTTTCAGAATTGGAAAATATTGATTTTTCATTTTATGTTGCCATTTCATCTCTTAAGTTTGGGTTTCGATATATATATCTTTCTGTCTCTTCTGTTTGTCTCTCAACCTCTCCCCTCTCTTCTCTCCCTCTTATTCTCCCTTACTCTTTAATTCTCTCTTATCTCTCTCATTTTATCTTACGCTTCTATCTCTCTCTCTCTCTCACCCTCTGCTGTTTTTTTTACTCTCATTCTATCTCCCCCCCTCTTTCTCTGCCACACTCTATAACTCTCTACCTCTCCCTCTCCCCTCTCATCTCTCCCTCTCATACATTCTGATTCTATAATTCTCTCTTCTCTCCCTCTCATTCTACATTCTGAATGTCTGATTCTATCTCTCTCTCCGGTGGGGAACAACAGGGGATCCCCCCCCCCCTAACTATATAAACTTCTGTTTATCCCTTTTTATTTTCTTTCCTTCCTTTTAATAGTTTTTAGTTTTTTTTTATTGTAATTTCAAACATCACAAACGAGAAGGGTATAATAGCCCCCTCCCTTGACATGAACAATTGGTGAATTTTGGAATACAAATCAGGTTTCTTTCACCCCTGCCGTCTTCGCGGCCGCCGCGTCACCGCCGCGCCGCCGCTCGGACTGCAAATCTTCCTCCTCTCCCTTGCAACGACCGTTGTCGTCGTTCACATCGTCTCCACCCTCTGTTGTCCTGCATCACTCTCTCATTCTATCTCAGCCACTGCTGTTTTTTTTTACTCTCATTCTATCTCCCCCCCTCTTTCTCTGCCACACACTATAACTCTCTACCTCTCCCTCCCCCTCTCTTCTCTCCCTCTCATACCTTCTGATTCTATAATTCTCACTTCTCTCCCGCATATTCTACATTCTGAATTTCTGATTCTATCTCCCTCTCTCATTGTCTCTCACCCTTTGCTGTTTTTTTTTACTCTCCTTCTATCTCCCCCTCTCTTTCTGTGCCATGCTCTAAAACTCTCTACCTCTCCCTCTCCCCTCTCTTCTCTCCCTCTCCCTTCTCTTCTCTCCCTCTCATACCTTCTGATTCTATAATTCTCACTTCTCTCCCTCATATTCTACATTCTGAATTTCTGATTCTATCTCCCTCTCTCATTCTTTCTCACCCTCTGCTGTTTTTTTTGTACTCTCCTTCTATCCCTCCCCCTCTTTCTCTGCCTCTCTCCAAAACTAATTTTTATCGGCGAGAAATCCATAATTTCCATCCCTATGAGGGCGAGGCCTTTAGTGAATCATGGGAGAGGTTCAATGACCTGCTGAGGAAATGCCCTCATCATGGAATTGAACACTGTCAGTTAGCTCAAATTTTCTATGAATCTTTATCAGATTTCATGAAAAATAAGGTTAACTTAGCCTCCGGGGAAACATTTTATACGGCATATGAGGAAGAAGTTTTTGATATTTTAGAGAGAGTTGCAGAAACTGATCTGCAGGAGATTGGGGCAAGCCAAAATGGGAGAAACCTGCAACCCAAGAGAGCAGGAGTTCTGCAGGTCAATGCTAAGGAGGAGGAGCTACAAGCAGGCCTAAGGGAGACTAACCAGAAATTGGAGGAGCTCACCTCCACCTTGAAGAATGTCTTTCTAGGTAACTCCCCCATCATTAAAGCTAAAATCTGCTCTCTCTGTTTCAGCAGAGATCATGAAGATGGGGCTTGCCAAGCTATGGAAGAAGAAGTGAAAGCCTTCAACCAACAACAGCCATGGGCAGGACAGAAAAAGGCAAATTTTCAAAACGGAGAGAGCTTCCACCAAGGAAACAAGCCTGCAATTCAGCCCCAATTTCAACAAAGATAGCAGTTTCAGTCTAGGCCCTAGCAGCAGTATCAGGTTTCATCTCAGACCCAACCTGATTTCTCTACCCTAACCCCTGTCATTTCAGACATGATAGAGAAGCAAAATCAGAAGTTGCGGGCGGAGATGGAGATGCGGATGCAAGTGATGATGGAATTCCAGACAAAGCAGATGCTGGATTCACAAGAGCAAATGAGGAAGCTGCCGGAGAGCTTCAGGCCTGGACCTTCTGAGCATCAAGGTACACCTACAGAATCTCCTTGCACATCTAACAGATTTCCCACTAAACCTATGATAAACCCATGCAACCTACACCATGTACAACATTCTGAACATGATGAGATGGAGGAAGATCCTGAAGTTCTAGCAATCTCAAAATTGAGAAGTGGAAAAGAACTTCAAGATCCTTATCAGAATTATGCAGAGAATTCTAGAAAGATAAATGAGCCAAGGGGGGAAGAAGAAGAGGATCTTTCCTATGCGAAAGAACCTCTACCTTCTACTAGCGGGCAAGAGGTGCCTTACCCCTCTGCTCTTAATAGAAAAAAACCTGTGCATGATTATGAAAACAGATTATTAGAAAACTTTAAAAAGGCCACCATGACTGTTACGGTGGAAGATATGCTTAGGTGTGCACCCTCTCTTAAGAAATATCTTAAGGATTCTTGCACTACTAGAAAAACTAGGGAGGTAGTAAAACTATCAGAAAATGCTTCTAGTATTTTGAATGACATCCCTATCAAAATGAGGGATCCAGGTGCCCCTTTCATCACATGTGAAATAGGAGGAAAAACTTTTTTGAAAGTTTTATTAGATACGGGAGTGAGCATTAGCATCATTCCGACGACCTTGTACGAAGAGTATGGCTTCGGGGAGCTTGAAGAAATGCATATGGACCTACTCTTAGCCGATGGAACTGTTAGGCAACCTGAAGGAAGACTGACAGATGTCATGATTACTGTAGAGAATTGTGAAATTCCTGTAGATTGTATAGTCACAGACGTAAAGATTTCAGGAAGCATTAGTTTAGCTCCTATTATCCTAGGAAGATCGTTCTTAGTAACGGCAAGGACGATTATGGATTGGGAGAAGGGGACTATAGAGTTTAAGATAGGAAAAAAAGAGAGTGCAAATTGATATATCGAAGATGATGAAGTGCCCCTTAGGGAATAATGAAGAATTAAAATTGTGTGCATAAGATGAAGGAGAGGAGGAGGTAGTAAAAGAATATTTATCGAAGATAGAAGGGAGAGAGCTAGATGATGAGCTTATAGATTCTCCCGCAGTTGAAGTAAGCCCATAACTTAAACCACTTCCCTCATCCCTCAAATATGCACATTTGGATGACAAGAAAAGTTTACCTGTGATCATATCCTCATCACTCACTCTAGAACAAGAAGAAGACTTGCTCAAGGTGCTTAGGGAGCATAAAGAAGCCATAGGTTGGACGTTTGACGATATTAAGGGAATTCCATCTCGATTTGTGAACATAGGATCTTTTTGGAAGAGGAAGCTAGACCTTGTAGAGAGCACCAAAGGAGGCTTAATCCTCATATGAGAGAAGTCCTTGAAAAGGAAATCCTAAAGTGGCTGAATGCCGGCGTCATATATGCGATCTCTGATAGTAGATGGGTGAGCCCGGTGCATATGGTTCCTAAGAAGTTAGGAGTGACTGTAGAGATGAATGAGAAAGGGGAAGAGGTGCAGAAGAGGTTAACCACAGGATGGAGGGTGTGCATCGATTATAGGAAGTTAAACAAGGCGACCAAGAAGGATCACTATCCACTACCCTTCATGGATCAAATACTAGAAAAACTGTCGAGGCAGCAATACTTTTGTTTTCTTGATGGTTATTCAGGATACAACCAAGTGAATATTCATCCTGAAGATCAAGAGAAAACAACCTTCACGAGTCATGTAGGGACATATGCCTTTAGGCGTATGCCCTTCGGGCTATGTAATGCACCCGCCACATTCCAACGATGCATGAATGCACTCTTCTCCGATTTAGTGGGAGAGTGTTTAGAAATCTTTATGGACGATTTTTCTGTATTTGGATCTACCTTTGAAAACTGCCTCCTAAGCCTCACCAAAGTATTAAAGAGGTGCATTGAATCCAACCTCGTACTAAGTTGGGAAAAATCTCATTTCATGGTGCAGGAGGGAGTGGTGCTGGGCCACATGGTAAGCAGCCGTGGCTTGGAAGTGGACAAGGCCAAGATCGAAATCATCCAGGACCTTCTACCTCCAACCAACCTAAAAACCCTTAGGGGTTTCCTCAGCCATGCGGGTTTCTATAGACGCTTTATTTTAGACTTTGCTAAAATTTCTAAACCTCTCACGAATCTTTTATCGTCTAAGAATAATGATTTTGAACTAACACTAGAAGCTAAAAATGCATTTTATATGTTGAAAGAAGCTTTGGTGAATGCGCCTATCTTGCAAGGGCCCGATTGGACCCTTCCTTTTGAACTAATGTGTGATGCTTCTGATTTTGCTGTAGGAGCAGTGTTAGGCCAACGAATTGACAAGAAACACGTGGTCATCTACTACGCCAGCAGGACCTTAGTTGATGTGCAATTGAATTACACTACCACTGAAAAGGAACTGCTGGCGATTATTTTTGCTTTAGAAAAATTTAGGTCTTATCTACTAGGTAGCAAAATTACTGTTTTTTCTGATCATGCAGCTATTAGATATTTTTTAGCAAAGAAGGAGGCTAAACCTTGACTCATTAGATGGGTGCTATTGCTACAAGAGTTTGATTTAGAGATTATGGATAAGAGAGGGTGTGAGAATGTAGTGGCAGACCACCTCTCCCGAATAGTAGGCGCCCAACCTGAATTGGTAGATGATGCATTTCCTGACGAGCATGTTCTAACCGCACAAGGAACATCGGTTCCTTGGTATGCACACATTGTCAACTTTCTTGTTGCAGGAAAAATTCCTACAGGTTGGACATCCCACGAGAGGAAGAAGCTGCTGAAGGATGCTCGGTTTTATTTTTGGGAAGACACGGAGTTGTTTCATCAAGGGCTTGATCAAATCTTGAGGCGGTGCATACCCGAAAGTGAGCAGCGAAGCATCTTGGAATTCTGCCATGGAAAACCCGGAGGAAGGCACTACTCGGCTAAGGTAACCACCCATAAAATAGTCGAATCTGGTTTTTTCTGGCCGACTTTATTTCAAGATGCACATAAGTTTTATAACAACTGTTTAACATGCCAAGCCTCCATAAATATGAATAAGAGAGATAGAATGCCCTTGTAGCCCATCTTAGAAGTAAAATCTTTGATCTATGGGGAATTGATTTTATGGGTCATTTTCCTAACTCCCATGGATATGAATATATTTTGATTGCAGTCGATTATGTGTCCAAATGGGTAGAAGCCATTCCCTCAAAAACCAATGACAATAAGGTAGTGACCAATTTCATTGAAAAGAATATTTTCTATAGATATGGATGCCCACGAGCCATTATTAGTGATGGGGGATCTCATTTCACAAATTATAACTTTAGAAACCTCCTAAAGAAGTTTGGTGTCCACCATAGAGTCACTACCCCGTATCACCCTCAAGCTAATGGTCAAGTCGAATTGTGTAATAGGGAGGTTAAGAAGATTTTAAGGAAGATAGTGCGTCCTGACGGGAAGGATTGGTCTAGGAAACTAGACGAAGCATTATGGGCTTATAGGACCGCCTACAAAACACCTCTAGGAATGTCCCCATTTCGACTGATTTTTGGGAAAGCCTGTCACCTACCTTTAGAGTTAGAACACAAAGCCCTTTGGGCCATTAGGAAACTCAATTTAAATCTAGATCAAGCCGGCAAACAAAGACTTCTTCAATTGAATGAATTGGAAGAACTACGGAATGAGGCCTATGAGAATTCGAAGATTTATAAGGCCAAAATGAAAACCTTTCATGATAAAAGCTTAAGGAGAAGAACCTTCGTAGAAAATCAGAACGTTTGGCTTTACAACTCTAGGTTGAAATTATTCCCCAAGAAACTAAAAACTAGGTGGGATGGCCCCTTCATTGTCCAAAACGTTTTTGAGAATGGAGCAGTCACGATTTTAGATCCTCGGTCTCAAAAACAATTCACTGTTAATGGACAACGGCTTAAACCTTATTTACAGGAGGAGGATCTTCAAGGACCTATGAACATTCCTAGAGAAAAACAACCGATTGATAGTAGCATGATCTGACTTTATCTATCTTATTTTGTTTGCTTGTTTTCTTATTTTCCATATCTTGTTTTTGTTCTACTTTTGTTTTCTTCGTTTTTGTTTGCGTCGTCATGTGCAGCTTACTTCTCCACGCTCGCCTACACCACAAGATGGACAACTCAAATTGCCAATTGAGGCTCTCCATTCCCTGGTTTGGTCTCTATTTTTCTTTACTCCAATTTACTTCCCGTCATGTAGGAACATGCCTTTTTATGGGGGGGGGAATAGAGTCACATGCATAACTGCTCTGTCATCTATCAAATTTTTTTTTCGTTTTGCATCAACCAAACCATGGATATTTGATGATCTTAGGAGATACTCACACAATGATAAGCACGACAATAGGGCTCTTTTCAAGGTTGTTAGAGTTGAAAGACTGGCCAGAGGGGATCCTAGGTGAAATAGGCCTAGCTAGGTGCACAAACGATTCATAATATCCACAATCCACAAATCTTATCATTATATCTCTCTCATCTCGCCATCCACTTCGGGTTGAGTTAGCACTTACATGCATGAAACCTTTAGCTTTAGTGGAGAGTAGGGCTAGTGTTGGCTTAATGGCATTATTATTATTGACGTGAGTGAAGCGCCCTGAACTAAGAGGGATACAAAACCTCTTTGGGGGAATAAGCTGCCGGTCTACTAAGGACGGCACATGGGTAGTGGATAAGCGCCATCAAAATGCAAACTAAAGCTGCATTGAGCAAAACAAGCATAAGCTTGCATCATTGAAATCAAAGTTGATTGTCATAAAAAATGACCAACAATCAGCAAACGTAATTGAAAAATAAAAAAGGTGGAAAAGCTGTCTCCCATGTGTTTGAGCCGATGCTAGTATAGCCGTTAGTATTGAGCCAGCATTAGCACCGCTCTCTTTGCCTTGTTCAGTAGTGCGCTTGGGGTGTTGACTCAACCTTATCCCATATGATATGTATTTACTATATGTAATCCATAAATCATGAGTGCATTTAGTTGCGGGTGAAGGCCGAAATAGATCCTCAGGATTTTCCCTAAAATTGGTCAAGCTCAATTGATGAAGACACTCCTTGACGAGAGTATGAGTAAAAGTTATCAAAAGCCGGAAGTCAACTAGAGATCATCATCTATTCTCACTTGCATTTCATTACTAAGGGACTAGTAATGATCTAAGTTGGGGGGTGTTTGATGACTCTCAATACGTCGTCAAATGTTTAGAGTTTTTGAGCATAAAAGCATCAATCATATCCACCTAATAATCCATATTGGTTGTCATTCATATGCATTATTTTACAAATTCACTAACCCTACTTGATTCAAAGAATCAAGTGGATTAGATCTTACATTTTCGATTAGTGAGTTTAGATACAGATTAAGGCAGCCAAAGAAAGAGGAACTTGATCAAGAAGAGCTGGCGAAAAATCAAGAAGAAAGAAACCCTAATTTTTCCACTAAGCATGTTTTAAGAGAAACCTATAAATAGCCTCTTAAGGGCTCATTGTAGGTTGTCCAGAATTGCTCTCAAGGAAGCTAGGGCTTGGAGAGGAAGGATTTCTGTAGACCCTCCAAGGTTGATGAGCATTGGAGCTGGTAGAGAAGCAAGCTGAGGAGTAGTTGGAGCACGACGATCGTCATCTTGCCGGAAGGGCGTGACACAAGGTGGTGTGAGAGTTTCAGTTTCAGTTGGTGCATCCTCTCCCTGCAAAGACAATCGAGGTTGGAGGGGAAGGTGCTGAGTGGTACCTCCCTGTTGTTCCAAATGAGATTGTTCATCTTCTAGTTTGATCTTTGAGTTTTTTGTTTGTTCAGATTGATTTTCCCTCTCGTTTTTCTGAAAACCTAAACTGTTCTTCAGCAAATTCTGTGAAATCGACTCCTACAGTAGGGCCTAGGCAGCTAGCAACCAAGGCCACCGCTTAGGTTGTCAGCAGGCCGAGCTTCCTACAGCCAAGGCCGTGCGTAGCAATGCCGCACGCAGCCAAGGCCGCGCACAGCAACGCTGCACGCAGTAGAGGCTGCGCGCAGCTAGCTGCGAGCCGCCCAGGCCGTGCCCGCGCGCAGGTAACTGCTTGCGCACAAGCCAGCCATCCCGCGCGCAGGCAAGCAACCCCACGCGTAGTTAGCTGCCTGCGCACAGGCAGCCGCGCTATGCGCAAGCAGCAGCCTGCGCATAGGGAAGCCATCTCGCGCGCAGGTAGCACTTGCGCACGGGCAGAAACCCCGTGCGTGAGCATTCATCTGCGCACAGACCGCACCTGCGCGCAAGGTGTTTGCTCCTTTGCCTCAAAGGGCAAGAGCACACTGTCAGCAGGAAATTCTCTGCTGATGGCTCTATTCAGTTAAGTTTTACAAAGAATAATTTGTAGAACTTAACTGAGGTTAGTTTAACTGAACATTAAAGCTGAAATTAAAAATCTTGAACTGATAATCTACAGTAAACTGAAAAGAATTTTCTGCTGTTTTCTCTGCTCCTTGTGGATCGACCCTTACTTGCCCTAAGGCTGTGAGGTTATAAGTATTGTTGCATTAGCTCAATCCTCACACGATTTAACTGATAAATAACCAGTAAAAACACCAAAAATTCGAGCTTATCAACTGGCGCCTTGCCATCCGAGAAATCATCGTCAAGCATGATGGGGAGAACATGGCGTCCATCGTTCCAGGCCCTAGATGAATTTTGTCTGCGGCCAAAGGTCAGCATTCAGCGTCTATCTCATTTTATTAGTTGAACTTGTGACTTTAAATGTGTAATGTACTTATGCAGGTCTACGCCGTGACTACTGACAATGCCACTACAAATAAGAGGATGTTGGCATTAATGGCGAGAAAGATGAAGAGCGTTAACCCGACATTTAACGCCCGAAGGCACGTCCCATGTGTGGCACACATTCTGAACATTGTCGTGCAAGCGGCAATAAAAAGCTTCAGTATTCCTTTGGCCCAAGCTGTAGAACCCGAAGAAGGTGACGTGACAAGGACATCAGAGCACTATGACAGCGACCAGAACAATGAACTCGGTGATATATTCTCAGCATCTGAGGACAATGAGAGACCACGCCGACCGTTATGTTTGGGTGATGCAATTACAAAGGTGCATACACTAGTGCGCCGTATTTGGAGCTCTACGCAATGGAGAGAACATTATACAAAGGCATGTGAAGATGACCCTGAAGTTGAGGACTCCAACATGGTCGTCTTAGACTGTCCAACCCTATGGAACAACACGTATGGTATGTTAGCGGCCGTCGTGAAGAAGCATGATGTAATTGATGAAGTGTCGAAGGCTTTCGGCTGGAAGGCGACGTCGCCGAAGTTGTCGAAGGATGAGTGGGAGTTGGTGAAAGAGTTCTGTCACATCCTTGGACGTTTCGCCATATCAACTGATCATGTGTACAAGGCAGTGACATCGATGATTTGCGATGTCTTGTATCTCATAGACGCCCTAAAGGTCCACATGGAGGAAGTGGTTCAGCAAATCGAAGATGGCACCTTCTTCACATCTGTACGACAGTTGCATGAAGGAGATCATGCGAACATGGCGCAAGCGTGTAAAGCAATGCATAACAAGGCAATCACTGTCGCGGCTAAGATATTGTGGGCGAACGAGGCAATCACTGCCGCGGCATTGATGGATCCATTCCACAAAGGGTCAATGCTTCGCCCGGGCGTCCGAGAAGCAACCATTGCATACATATGGTCGTTGTTACTAGGTGACTTGCTGAGTCGTGCATCGAGAGGGGCCATTGAGGAGGGGCAGTCAAGAGGTAAAGAGTTGGATGCTTTGCTTAATAACACTATGCGGCACGTCCAACCGGCACCTGCGTCAACGAGGTCGGCGTGGGACGAATTCAACCAATACCTTACGGAGATTGTGCCTAATGAGGGTGTATTCACTCCACTATCTTGGTGGGCCAGCGCGGGGGCGAAGCGTTTCCCCTTACTTGTGGCCGTTACCAGGGGCCTATTGTCTGTATGTGCGACGAGCACTCCTGCCGAGTGCTCCTGCCAAGCGCTCCTGTCGAGCGCTCCTGCCGAGCACTCCTGCCGAGCGCTCTTGCCGAGCGCATGTTCTCAGTTGGCAACGCTATTTTCATGTACAAGCGATCATGTCTGTCGCCAATAAGCATCGAAACACTAATCACTGTGAAGTGCTGGCTCTGTGCGGACAACAAACGGTGGTACAATGACGTTGAGCTAGATTCGGATGGTAACGACGAACAAGATGGTGTGGTCGCATGTGCTCGAGGTACACGTCACTTAAATGAACTACATTTTCCTACTTTTACGTAATCATCGTTACTTATTTCTTATCTTGTGTAACGCAGGTGATGATCAAGTAAGCACAAACCTCTGACAAAGCCGTGGGGAGATTTCTACGGGTAGTGCGTGTTTTTGATAGAGCTGCTGTCATATGTAGTTAGTGAATTTTGCTACAACTGTCGAGTTAACGACGTATACAACTTTATAATTTTATTTACAGAATTTTGAAACATTTTCTAAAAATTCTTTTGAATATCCCTAAATTAATATAAAGATTCAAATTAAAAATTAAATATACTAAATTATATAAAAATAAATAGACCTATTCACTTCTTGTTAAATCTTTATGTCCGTCATTACTATATTCCTCTATCTATCCAATAAATAATCTTACTATCACTCAAAAAAATAATCCCTATAATTAAATATCATGCCAAGTAGTATACTTAGTCCTCTATCTCCATAATTACATATCATGCTAAACTGTAAATATAATACAACCCTTCTACTACTATCTTACATTCTCTCGTTATTATTAAACCGCCATATTTATTACTCTTATTACTAACTATTTCTACTAGCTATAGCAAATATAAATCATATCATGCATTTGCCATGGTATGCATTTCATCCTCTCTTATATTTTTTTATTCTATAAAGATTCAGATCACAAATTCCACTAGTATCATACACTCTACCCTTATTATTAAATCGTCAATATTATTATTCCTCTTACTGGCTGTTTCACTTATTTATTAAAGGTGTTAAATATATCATGTAATTTTATTTTCTTAAAATTACATTATATTAAATTTGTTCAAAAACTAGTTGTAAGTCTAAAATAACCATTCCACTGATATCTTACACTCCACCCTTATTATTAAATCGTCAGTATTATTATTCCTCTTACTAGCTGTTTCACTTATTTATTAAAGGTGTTAAATATATTATGTAATTTTATTCTCTTAAAATTACGTTATATTAAATTCGTTCAAAAATTAGTTGTAGGTCTAAAATAACCATTCCACTAGTATCTTACACTCTACCCTTATTATTAAATTGTCAGTATTATTATTCCTCTTACTAACTGTTTCACTTATATATTAAAGGTGTTAAATATATTATGTAATTTTATTCTCTTAAAATTACGTTATATTAAATTCGTTCAAAAATTAGTTGTAGGTCTAAAATAACCATTCCACTAGTATCTTACACTCTACCCTTATTATTAAATTGTCAGTTTTATTATTCCTCTTACTAACTACTACTATTATCTAGTAAAAGTATTTAATATATTCTGCAATTTTATTTTCATAAAAATACAGAGTATTAATCTCGTCAAAACATTATTCGTCAGTCTAAAATAACCCATTTTACTAATATCTTACACTCTCCCCTTATTATTAAAGCGTCAGATTTATTACTCATCTTACTAACCATTTCTATTATCTATTAAAAATATTAATTACATTATGCAGTTTTCTTTTCTTAAAAATATGTGGTATTACTTTCGTTCTAACCTTAATTGTAAGTCTAAAAAAACATAATATATGAATATCTTACACTGTCCCTGTGTCCCCTTATTATTAAACTGGCAGAATTATTATTCCTCTTAGTACCTATTTCTATTATTTATTAAATTAATTAACTATATTATGCAATTTTATTTTCTTAGAATTAAAATATATTAATTTCATTAATACGTTAATTTTAAGTCTTAAAAAACAATTACACAATATGCAATTTTACCCTCATTATTATGAAGTTTTAGATTCTTAAGATGCCATTATATAAATTTCGGTCTAACATTAGTTACGCCCCACATAATGTTGCATTTTTCACATATGAAATTCGACATATGACAACAATATGCAAAAAGGATGCACTTAGTTATTCATTACGTAGCATTTGTGGGCGGCGACAATGAGATTCAAATGTAAGACTGCTGCGGCAAATATAAACTCCAAAAGAATTTAGAATTTTCCCATATGGGCTCGCGGTGGACTGAAAAAAAGATCCCGGATACCAGTTTGCGATATCCGGATATCGAAAACCAATATCTGGCATCCGGTATCCATCTCTAACATCCGGAGATCGAAAACCGGTATCCGGCATTCGATATCCGCCTCGTCCCTCCACCTTCGATATCCGATACCGATATCTGTCTAACCCTTATAGACGGATATCACCCGATATCCGATATCCGATATCCGGCACCGTCCCATTTTTTCCCGAATATCGGATATTGGTTGTCCGATATCGGATGACGGAAGGATATCGGTTGGGCGAACACTACAGATGATTAGAGACTCATTGGGCATAATCAAAGTACAACCGTCGGTCCACCAATTGTCTTTGGTGTCTCAGGTCTAAGGACCACTTACACAACTGTGACATGAATCAACATGATTGACAGTTTGGTATAATACCATTCAAGGATTCGTATAGATCATATCAGTGAACTCTTTCCACTAAAGATGACCTATTATCTATCGTTAGTGTCTCCACACTAATGGCTATGGGACCAACCATACTCATCATCTGAGTGAGGCTAGACAATGACATTCTATCTATTAGATACTTTGATGTCCTCCTTGAGTATCCTTTAAATAGGAATGTTTAGAACACATGCTTAAAGACTAGTAATCTCCATATTACGATCTCATCATAATTCACTAATTCTAATCATGTATTCATGAACTTCATTATAAGTATCATATGTGCACTATAATGAATATGTTCTGTTAATGAAAAATGAACGAGATGTGGAACGTGTGATTGACTTGCCAACCACATATATTTCCATCACCTATATAATATATCAATATATGTAAAATAGTTCTAGGTAAAACAAAGTCATCATCATACTCAAGTTCTTATTAGAAGCTTTAACAATTTATGGACTAGTTGAGGTTTTTTCACTTTTATTTAATTCTTGAATAAAATACTGCATAATAGTATTTTTGGACTCAACTATATGAAACACATATGAATCCTTGTACCTCAATATGAATTCACAAGAAGACACGATCATTTAAACACACCATTTGTTAATTAAAATGAAATTCGGAACTCACCCAAATATAAAAACTCGAGAATGATAATGAGTATATGTCAAAATCATAAATACCTAGAGTTCAACTTTTTAAAAATGATTGACTAGGACAGACTAGCTCAGATTAAATAAAAAGAGAGGTAAGAATTAAAATGATATTTTTATGATTAAATCAAGGCATATTCCGTTTGAATTAAGTTTTTTTAGATCAAAATCTGATAAAAATTGACAAACAGGTCAACGCATGCCAGTGTACTCCCAAAATAAACTCAATAAGTTATAAGGGATAACTTTTATATTTAATGTAAAAGGATTATGTTAGGCTTATAATAATTTCCATTAAAATATCTATATATTTCTATTCAAAAGCAACAAAGAGTACATCTTTCCTACCCAGACCCCCAGCAATTAGGCTGACAACCAAGTTCAAAGTTTTTAATTCCCTCACTTTGGAGTATTTCAGCATGTTGGTGATTATTCTCCCTCATCTTTTGATAGATTGACGAGATTCTTGCACCAAGACAAGCAAATGACTCTATTATTGATCAAACAAACACCAATACAAGCTTGATTTGATTAAGGATTTCTCTGGTATCTTTGTTTTTATGAGAGAAAAAACCTTAAATAGATTCATACGAGTGTGAAAAATTTCAACGTGGCCATTTATTTTAATAAAATTGGACGGTCAAAATAATGCCATGTGGTATCATGGGAGAGCTCACCTCATATATATCACGGGGTCCATAATGGTTGCCTCTTCGGACTAGTATTGATTGTTAGATCCTCCTCTAATGGCTAATGTTTTCCACATGTACCTACATATAACTTCAAAATATAAATCATTTATGGAAATATTTTAATTCTTTGAAAAGTATACAAATGCTATACTAGATAATGTTATATAATAAGTTTTCTTGGCACCTATGGGCCACCTTGTGCCACCTAGTGATACTCTAGGCCTATGTAGCTGTGCTGGCTGGTTGGAACACCTTTACATAGGTGCTCGGAATCAGCTGCTAAGGTGCTCCCATGCCCATATATTCTATGCTTTTAGGGCCTAAAATTAATTAAAAAATTTAAATAAATAACATATCCTAGAAATCCACATATTTTAATTTATAAAGTATTTTAGTGAAATTGTTTATACTTGTTTCTAACTTTAATCTTCTTCAAACCCATACCACCTGAAATAAATAAGTAGATAGAAAATGATTGGTTTATAGGAATAACTAGTTTGACTTGAAAAGCGACATTGGAAAAAAAAAATTAAAATTTATTTTGATTCCTCTAATTTTTATCTTTGTCACTTTGCTTCCTTATTCATCGACTTAAGTCTTGGAAGAACTCAATAATATAGTTAATTTAAAATGGTGTGACCTTGAGAGAGGTAAAACATGAATAAATGATATAACTAAAATTCAAATAGTATACAAAATAAGACTTAGTGGAAAGGCATGGCAGTAGTAAAAAAATCATAAAACAATGATAATATGCATCATACTCATGAGAATTAGGCATTTCATAATGCCCAACATAGATGTTATCACTCTTAGTAACCTTGAAACTTCTGATGTGGGACCAAATCTGTTTTGAGTTTTTTGCCATGTTTATGTGGCAACTTAACAAAGAGCATGGATTTCATGAACCGGTTGATGATGGGAAGCATGTGCACAATTTTTTATCACTCTTAGTAACCTTGAAACTTCTGATGTGGGACCAATCTGTTTTGAGTTTTTTTCCATGTTTATGTGGCAACTTAACAAAGATCATGGATTTCATGAACCGATTGATGATGGGAAGCATGTGCACAAATTAGAGTCATTGATTTTTATGAATAACAAAAATGACTTAATCCCGATTGATGATGGGAAAGCTACTTGTAAAGCAACATGTTGCTCATGACGTGCACAATGTGGGCACTCTCTTTGCTCGAAGTTGTGCCACCGCAACTGTCCATTTTCACTCTAAGAAATGGATAACCAATATTTTTTGACTTCATAAATCTCTCACCCTTCACAAAAATCTTATTTTCTCCTACTGTACACAAATTGTTTTGGTGTACATTCAGATATTTCTCCCTCATTCTTAACTACACATTATGTTTTTGATGGCAATCATTTTCATGTCCATTGCTTTTACCCTGGATATAAAATATGTGAATTCGTCTTGAAATTTGGCCCATCAAATCATCATTTGTCAATCTGAGACAAGATTATAAGATCTATATATTAAATTACGGGACTAACCGTATAGTTCCAAACTGTATAAGGAACTGATACTTAAGGAACCTTAGACATTATTTATCTATCAAATGGTGGAGACTTCTCCCCCCTCTGTGAAACATGGACCCTTCTGTTGGAAATTCTTGTTATCATTATCTAATTACCTTCTTCTCCTTACATGTGAACTCTTCTGTCTATCCTTGAGATGTGGAATACATCCTGAATTGAAGGTTTTTCGTTAATATTTGGGGGACGAATCTTACAATCAAAAAATGCACCTATTAGGGTTTTATCAGTCATGGATATAATCTATTCGAAAGATGTTCTAGAATAGAATGGGAAAGAATTCCATGACCCTGGGCTTCCGTCATATGATTCTATTTTCTATTTTATTTTTCTTGTATTCTGAATGGGCCCAAAAATCTTTGAGAGATTTATTAGAATTGTGATATCATACATATGGTAAAAGGACTATAGTGAATAAACTCGAGGATAGAAGAGAAATACGAAAAAGATAGATGAGCGGAAAAGGAAGATGGGGACTTCTTAGAAAGACCAAAAAGAAGAATAAGAAGAAGACCGAAGATAACATGAATACATGATATAACCAAGAAAAACCGTTTTTCAAGCTTCGAATCACGGTAACTTCTTAGAAAGACCAAAAAGAAGAATAAGAAGAAGACCGAAGATAACAGGTTGAGTTGGACATTTAGGACCGAGTACCGGTTTGACGGGACCGAACTGGGACCGTAGGTCTTCCATTTGAGGGTGGACCGGTTTGTCAATAGTTTAGGTCCAAGGGTCAAACTGGACCAAAACCGGAAGTATATTATTTGATATTTATTTAATATTTTTATAAAATTCTAAAAATATCAAATCCAACTCGATGGAGAGGTTTCTATTGAGCTCAGCGTAGACATTATATATTTAACCATCTGTGGACAACCGCTTGATGTAAAGGATATTTAACATAACTATAAACATAATTTTTTTACTTTTGACTTTGACATTGACTAGTCAACCTGACCAGAGGGGGACAGGTCCAGACCGGGACCGAACAAGAACAGACTGGGACCAAAGTTTAGGTAAGGTTTTGGTCTATGCTAAAAACCCAGACCGGACCTGTACTGCAAACCCTAATAACAGGATATAGCAAAGAAAATCCATTTTTCAAGCCCTGAATCGCCTTAACTTCTTAGAAAGACCAAAAATAAAGAAACCCACATCGTTAAGTCACGCAATCAAATCATATTAGTCAACTAACAAGAAAGCAAGAGCTCTAAGCACATAACTGCCGCAACTATCCAGAGAGGAGCACCACCGATTATATTCTGTTTAGTGTGAGTTAACTCAGAATATAAGTTTCGTCAGCTGGCTTTATTTTGCAAGTTGTCACTCTTGTTGAATTTGCGTTTCATCGATACAGTCTCGTTCCATGTAAAGGCTCGACGATCAAGAAGTAGACGAGCATAGAGAAAAACCGAAGAAGAAAGAAGGTAGAAGATAGAGGGATATAATTAAGAAAAATCCGACTATCTAGCTCTGAATCATGGCAATTTCTTAGAAGGACAAAACAACAAAGACCCAGATCGTAAATCAAGTAAACAAATCCTACTACTCTACTAGCAAGACAGACAGAACTCAAAGCACAGAACTGCAACCGATATCCAGAGAGGAGCGCTGCCAAAGGCCGACCCAGAAGATAAAGCAGGCCGATCCCCGGCAACGCCCGGCGGCGGAACGGCGGTGACCGCCGCTGGCTTCCGCGCGAGCGGCGGTGCGAGCGGCGGAGACGACGGCGCTGAGTAGCGGCGATGGCGGAGACCGAGCACGACCACGACGAGCTTCTCTCCTCTCTGGCAGCGTTCTGGCACGCCGCTGATGAAGAAGAAGACCCCCGACCTGCGTAAGTTCATCACCGATACGCCGCTCTTTCGCTCTTCTATTGGGTTTGTTGTATCACAAGCCAGATAGTTCTCTTCTGTCACCAGTAGAACCGAGTCTTCTCCTTTGTTGTACACGAACACTGCAAGAACGCGTCAAATATCTTAGTTTTTGGAATGGAAGGAATACTAAAGATGTCGTCACTAAGTATAGCTAAAGTCACAGTTTTTTAATTGTATTAATTACTGGATCCCCTAAGAGTAAGGAAAGATAGAAATCCAATTTTTAATCATACAAGAGAAACCGTATTTTTGGAATGAAAGGAGCACTGAAGATTGCAATCGTAACATGAGCTAAGTCACTGCTGTTTAATTATTTTATAAACTGGATCCCGTCAGGTAAGGAAAGATTAAATTACAATTTTAATCATATAAGAAATTCCTTGGTTTTGGAATCAAAAGAGCACTAAAGATGTCAAGTCTAACGAAAGCTAATGTTCAAAATTTTCATGTATTAATAACTGGATCCCCTAAGGATAAGGAAATAAAATCACGATTTTAAATCATATAACAAAAACCTTAACAAATACTCAGGATGTTAGTACTTCCGAAAGCTTAAGTCACAGCTTTTTGGGTATATTAATAACTGAACCCTTAAAGCGCAAGGAATACAAAATCAAAATTTTTAATTATATAATAAACAAGTTCTGGAATCAACGGAGTACTAACGATATCAAGACTAACGAAAGCGAAAGTCACAGTTTCTTTATCATAGGAATAGATGGATCCTCTAAGCGTAAGGAAAGTTTAAATCACAAATTTTAATCATATAGCAAACCAGTTTTTAGATTTACTTCCATACCGTTTCAGCCACTGAGATGTAAGATACCCAGATGCGCAGTTCCTAGGCTCGAATATACTAATAATATCAAATGTACAGCTCAAGGTCAGAGATAGACTTTGGATCAAACATGATGTTAATATCTTAACGGTACTAGGTCGAGACTTATCATATTGATACCATCAAGATGCAATACAAAGCGTGAGGGAAACACAAACCCACATGTACAGTTGCGTTGATCGAATATAGAAGTATTGTAAAATAGACAGCTTAAGTTAGAGAAAGACTTGGGTCACCATCTTAACGGTGTTAGGAACATAAAATAACTATTGAAACGGTATAAGGTCAAGAATTATCACATAAGTTCATCAAGATGGAATTAGAACGTGCATGGAAAACACATACCGACAGTCACAGTTGCTTGGATCGAATGTATAGATAATATCAGATGTACATCTCAAGGTTAGAGAAAGACTTTGGAACTAACATAACGCTAGTATCTTAACGGCACTAGGTCAAGAGTTATCACATAAATGACGTGAAGACGTAGCAGAAAAGTATGTGGGAAACACATCCATACGGATAGTTGACAGGATCAAAGAAAAAAATAGGACCCAATCTAGTAGTCCAGATTAAAGAATGATTTATGATCAAATTGAACTGTCAGGATTCAACATAGTCTTACTATCTGATGGGCAGTATGCCAAGAATTATCGTATAAATACCATTAAGAAATAATACATTCTCTTTGTCTCTCTCTAAACTTCTCTCTTCATTTTGTTCATTAAAAAATTGTGATATTCACTAGAGTAATTATAAAATTATTTAATGAGATTGAGATAGAGATAGAGAGAGAGACAGAGATAGAGACAGAGACAGAGAGAGAGATAGAGATAGAGATAGAGATAGAGATAGAGATAGAGATAGAGATAGAGATAGAGATAGAGATAGAGATAGAGATAGAGATAGAGATAGAGATAGAGAGAGAGACAGAGATAGAGACAGAGACAGAGAGAGAGATAGAGATAGAGATAGAGATAGAGATAGAGATAGAGATAGAGATAGAGATAGAGATAGAGATAGAGATAGAGATAGAGATAGAGATAGAGATAGAGATAGAGATAGAGATAGAGATAGAGATAGAGATAGAGATAGAGATAGAGATAGAGATAGAGATAGAGATAGGGACAGATAGAGATAGAGACAGAGATAGAGACGGAGACAGAGATAGAGATAAAGGGAGCTTACCCAGGGTGTCATTGATCTGGAATCTGTTTCTCTCGGCCCAGCTGCTGAAGTTCTCAGAAGGGTTCGGCACCCACCCATCCTTTCCCCCCACGATAAAATCGCGGCCGTCCGAGGAAACCATCAAGAGAAACATAAAACCCACCATCGCCCACAGAGACATGAACATCCTCCTCTCCATGTAAAGAAAAAAACGAAAATCAGAGTTCTTGGACATGAGAAAATCTGGTCAAGCTTGGGCGGTTTATATACGGTGAAGGAAATTTCGTTTAATGGATGAAGGCGGATTTGCCGGATCGCCACGTTCGTTTGTATTTACTGTTTATACCTTCTTGGAAACGTCGGAAAAGGGCATGTTTTTAATATCTGTGGAGACCAGTTGTCATCTTCGATAAGCTTAACATTGCATCGCAATCGTTCATGAATGGAAACTAGTGATACTAATGAGACACGATTTGCTGGAATTCCAAGGTTAAATTAAGTTTCGACGAAACATTTCTCATCGAAACATACAGTATATGAAGTTTCTGTGAATGAATTTTAATGGTTATTTGTTATTTTAATGACGACCCAGAAACGTGTGTGGCGAAAAAATCACGGTTCACAAAACGTTATCTCACAAAAGTAACGTTATCTCACAAAAGTAACGGACTAGAATTATGTTTCCGATCACATCTGATCTTGAAGAAAAAGAAGATTAAGGGAAAAAGAGATATATGTAGGCCTATAGGCTCAAAATCTGGATAAGCCCATAAAACTCAGTCTGGATAGGATATGTCTAGCATGCCGACATTAACAAAGAGTATCATAACGGGTGCTGCGCAAGGCTTTTTACTGTGCTAGAAGATCGTCACAATAGTAGGAGTCCACACTGTATAAGAGTTTCAAGCAGAAAAATACATCTATACCATTTCGCAGGAATTCTCAACCATTGGTCTATACTCGTTCTCATCACGACAACAAGAAATCACCACTCACTCCCTCAACCACAGAGATATCAGATAGCCACCAAGATACATACATCATCCAGTTGTAGATTTGAGTTCACCTTTATTTCCTGGAATACAGCGTTAGAGTAGGATTCAACTGTATGGTTGACATGTTTAATATATACCAGGCATTTACTTGGGTTTTTACTTTAGATTGTCTAGTACTTGAAGTGCACCCTTCACATTACCTGTCGTAATTTCTACAGAAGTTATCTCAAAAGCCCAACTATGTCCGATTGAGTTCCTATATACATATCAGGATGATTTTTTATGAGACATATCAGCTCCCCAGGTGATGCCAGTTAACAGTTAACAATCGACATCTTCAACAGATGGAGACAGGGCTGGGTGGTCCCAGTTTTTAACAAAGACCTAAACCATACCTAAAGTTCTGTCTGGTCTTTGTGTAGTCTGCTCTGGTCTTTGTCTGGTCCCCATATGGTCATGCTCTAGTCCACATTAAATTCACAATATAAAACTCAAAATAAAAAAATTAATATGGACTTCTCATATCAGGATTAATGCAACACAAGAATAATCTATTGAATCCATCATGGAAAGCAAAAAAGATATCATTACAAGGGACTCCATTACATGTGGCATGTGCTAGATGCTGCTTCCTGGCTTGCCACTCATTAATGGTTCAATTTTCCTTATTAAGGTCTCACCTTGAAATTTATAGATTAGTATAATGATGTTGAAAGGTCTTCCAATCAATGGCCTTCATAAAAAGATGATTACATTATTCAAAAAAAAATTTAAAAGAAATAAATGATATTAGAAGATCAACAATTTTTTGAGAGGAAGATGATGCATACTGTAGAAAAAACAAGATAAATTAAACATACGATAATAAGGGATTTTGGTGGCAGTGTGCATAGCAGGTGAATGTGAGAAAGGAATATGAGGGAGCGTCCAATGTTGGGGATCTGAAGAAGTTGGAGAAGCAAGTTTAGATAGGAGGAAATATATTTTTCAACGATCAAGGCAGAAGGGGGGGGGAGGAAACATGGAGTTTACAGGTTTGACAAAAGCCCAAAGTCTGAGGCAGGGGGAGTGGGGTCCTGTTGGACTTGGGAAAATAGACAATTTTGACAAATCATTGCAGAAAAAATACTTATATGTGAAATTTTAATAAGTATCTAAATAGAGATATGAAAGCCTCTGTGCAGTAAGAATAAAACTGCATTTGTTAACCAGTGTCCAACTAGTCCATGTTAACCAGTTGTTTGAATGCAAAGTCTTGATCCAGTATTAAAGTATGGAAATGAATAAAATATGGAACTCGAAGGCAAAGCTAGTTTAATTTAATCTGGTTTTACATTTCAAGGTCAAACAGGCTATGATTGACTAAATAATAAAATTCTATTATTTGAATTTGATATAATTGGGATCAATTATTAATGATGATATTATAATATTATGCAATGATAGGATATATAAAAGAATTAAAAAATTAGGAAAAAGTCAGATACTGAATTTGAATCCCCAACTCATTTATTCAGAAGGCCATGAAAATAATGATTCTTATTATATTAAAAATTATCCTCAAAATAATGATTCACTTATTACTTATCTCAAAGTAAATGGACAAATTATTATAACAATAATATGTCATCAAGAGTATTTTAAGTATTGCCTGAAATCAATAATTCATGTGAAAAATGTGATTTGATCTTCAAAATCATCAAGAAAGTGGGTGATGCTTTGCTGATGGTATCTAAGGGATGCAGTAGCTCTGAGATATTTTATTTTAAAATAAAAAATGAGGATGATAAAAATAAAAGAGTGTGATATTTTTTGTTTCGATTCTTATTGAGAAGAATCATGCACAAATCCTGACCAAACGCATGGCCATTAGAGTGAACAGAAAACTCATATAAAATTTTCCAGGTCTTGTATGTTGATATACTAATAAGATTTTTCTAGCATGCTGACATTGTCACAGAGAATTAAAACGGGTGCTGTGCAAGGCATCTTACTGTGCTAGAAGATTGTCACAGCAGGAAGAGCCCATACTGTATAAGAGTCTCAAGCAGAAAAAATCTAATACATACCATTTCACTTGCATTCTCAAGCACTGCTCTATAGTCGTTCTCAATACAACAAGAAGAAATGAACACCCACGCAATCAACCAGAGTACTAAGATGGCCACCAATATACATACAACGCCCAGTTGAAGATATGTTGTCATCTTTGTTTACAGGAATCCAGGGTTAATTATGATTCAAATATATGGACGACACATTAAAAGATGATGATTTTAATAAAAACTTTTGAAGAAAAAAAAATAAGATTATTTAAAAGGAATGAAAATATTGGAAGATAATAAGATTCAAGATAAATCAAAAATATTTTTATGAAATCCAATATGTTTTAAGCACCTCGCACTGAAGATTCCATCCTATCCTTGAACCAAAAAATATGTGTTTATCAGTTAGACTCTTTCAGTGGGTCATCAACATTTGAAAATGATTCCAATTATGATTTTTAGAAAGAGATCAAGTCAAAATTGGGGATTTAATTTATCCATGGTGCTTTTTGAGTTTACTCAGTAAACTATTATCCCAATTTATAAAAACCATGGAATGTTTGGATATATAGAGTCATGAGATGATGAATTTTTAAATCCGATCACTCGTAAAAAAGAGCGTTAATTTTAAGTAGTTCATACCCTAGGGTAGCAGAATTTAGTAATTGATTCTCCATCGTCTATTTTTTGCATTATTATTCAAAATAAAATATTCTGTGTGATCTTTTATACTATTTGAAGCCCCCTCTATGGACATCATCTTCAGTTTCAGGTTTCTTCAGTGATATTCAACCATTCATGTTGAGATATATTAGAGAAAACTTAAAGAAAGACAAATAATGATTGTGAAGATAGGTTAGGTTCCTACTTGCCCTTGGTATCTCTCATGCCTTAATATGTCTGAGTGCACTCTTAAAACAAGATTAGGAGAGAGAAAATCCCAGAATAAAAATAAAATCACTAATGGATACTGTTCCTTGCCAATGGTGCCAATTCATAAATTCTAAATTTGGGTTTACATTTATTGGCAGTGCTTTTGAGTGTAAATAAATATTAAAAATGAAGGTATACTTAAGTAAATCTAGCTAGTGATGAGTACATAGCATCTTCATAGGGGAAGTCGATTTAGGATTTAATATTCTTGAAATAATGATTATTGAATTGAGGAAGTATGTATAAACAATATGGAGCTGAGAGATGAGGAACATGTAAGTATTAATATGTTTATAGTATATGTTATGAAGATATTAAAAGAATAAGTGAGAGGGAGAAGAGACTAGCGATAACAAGATAGCAAAGTAAATAGACAGGAACAATGTGATAAAGACAATGAGTTATGTAAGGTTGATGATGATAAAATGATGAAGATGTGATGCCATGAAAGGCTTAAGACATGATCAAAATGTATAAAGACATGAAGTGATAGTTTTACGGACTTATGAGATTGATGAAAACGAACATTAATGATGAAAAGAACCAATGTAACTCTAGTTTGCTCATTATTTGAAAAGGACCATTACATTTCCCCATGGTCAAGGCGATTTTTGAGTTCAGGTAAGCTCCCATTATTCTCTGTTTTCTATCCAAAATACACAATATACTAAGAATGAGCTTGATTGTTCTTGAAAACTTACTATCGTTTAATCAGCCGAAAAATGTGTCATACTGTACCCCCAAAAATGTAGGCACTAAGGTTCAAATTCATAAAGGGCATGCATTGAAATGAAATTCTGGAAATAAAATATATATCTGTATTTTTTTAATTTTTTATATTATTATATGGATTTAATGATTTTCTAAGAATTTGCTGTAATGAAAAGAAAACAAAGCATTAAAATAATGGAATAAATGTTTTTTATATATTTTACATGAATTTTAAATGTTTATTTGGATTTAGATTATAAGCCATGAATTAGAATAACTAGATTGTCTTCACCTATATTTTTCATTTTGCAAAGATTGGCACCTATGCATAAAGTAAATGATAGTTGGGGCCGCTAGTATGATAAGCCTATTTACATTGTAAAAATATACTATAAAATTTTTCACAAATGGAATTTTTAGTTGTGGTTGGGTTCAAATGGTCCAATTATATGTCAAAATTGGGAATGAAAATGAAAGAGAAATCTGTGACAAATTAGATTGATCAGGCTAACCTCATTACCAGAATGGTTATGACTTGATATGATGTTGTTTCTTATTCTCCAAATTTATTAGGAAATATTTTCATTATGGAAAACTTAGGAAAATGTGGAACCAATAAAACTGATATGCTTTGGGTCCCAGTAATTTATTATGGAAGAATTTCCAGTATTGGTACAATATGAAATACTTAATAAAACATGCACCAAGAAAAGTGGTACTCCTTTCCTCTGAACAATTTATTTAGACAGAATTTCAAGGATGTGTACAATACGATACACTTAAGGAAACAAAATACCAAAAAAATAATTATAAATGATAAGTTTATTAGGACAGAAAAATTATAAATGATAATTATAAATGATAAGTTTATTACCATGATAAGCCTATTCTCTCTACAATTTATTAGGACATAACTTCAAGAGTTTGGAACACAGAGGGGGAACATAATTATAAATGGGGCATCCCAAACTCACTTATCCCTTGGATTGAATCCGAGTGAATGAATGAGCCAATATGTTTTAATATCCAGCCTTAATCCGTGTTTTCATTTATCATCCAAGAGGAAAGTGTTGAGTTCTAAAGACCTTGATTTAGATGAACAATTTAAAACAAGTCACCTCGGCACAAATGACATCCATGATTCCTTCGATCATCGAACGAGTCGCATGGAGCTGCACATATGTTGAGTATCCACACGGTCCTCGACACGTCAAATATCCTCCTTCACATTGACAAGCCTCATTCAACCTCTATCGCTGTTATTACACCGGCCATATCACAACGAAAATGGAGAAGAGCTATGGGTAGAAGGGAGAATAAGGGGAAGGCCCCTGAACAATTTTGGCTTGGGTGAATTTCGTTCAGAGCCTTCCCCTATTTATACTAAGTAGATTTTTTCATAAAAACTCCCAAAACTTAAGTATATCTTTTGACGTCCAAAAGACCATTGGGTGTGACCCTCTAGGCCCATGACATAGTGAAAGTACAACCGCAGGTCCACAAGACGTCTTTGGTGTCTCAGGTCTAAGGACCACTTACACTACCGTGACGTGAATCAACCTGATTGACAGTTCGGTATAATACCATTCAGGGATTCGTACAGATCAATTCAGTGAACTATTTTCATTAAAGAACACCCACTATCTATCCTTAGTGTCTCCACACAAATGCCTACGGAACTGGCCATATTCATCATCTGAGTGAGGCTAGACAATGATATTCTATCTATTAGATACTTCGATGTCCTTCTTGAGTATCCTTTGAATAGGAATATTTAGAATACATACTTCAAGACTAGCGATCTCCGTATAACGAGATATCATCATAATTCACTAAGTCAGATCATGTATTCATGTACTTCATTATACGCATGATACATATACTATAAAAAATGTGATCCATCAATGAACATGGAATGATATATGGAATGTGTGATTGGCTTGCCGCCCACTATATTGCTATCAGAAAGTACCTTCCAAATTCAAATAATGGAGTTAGTTCCACATATGAAGCTTCATTTTAAAATGGCCTCTAAAGTTGGGTGTTTTCTCCAATCAAATAATATCCATAAGTTTTTAATCTCACTCAAGAACACATAATACATAGCAAGGTCGTCTCCATAGGGACTGGACTTTTAGAGACAGAATGTATTGAAGAATTGAAAGTTAGGGAAAATGTATTTTGAGCTATTAACACTACTAAAGGAAATTATTATTAAGAGTATACGTCTATATTGATTAAATATATAGGAAGAGTTATGTACATAGGGCTATGTACGTATTGTATTTTAGTTAGGATGGCCACACCCCAATGCTAATAAAGATGTTTGTGATTTCGACAAAAGTGTCCCGTAATTCACTCAAAAAAAGATTTAACCACCAGAACTTGGCGGTTATTCATTCAGCTTGGCGGTTTAGTGGCACATACTCTGCCAACACGTAGGATAGAAGCACCCTTCCTACTCAATGACGTGGTAGAAAACACACTAGCTGTCACCCCACAGGAGAGGGAGAGAGGGTTAGAAAGATATACGAGGAGAGAACAACTGAACACATCCAGGATGGCGCTGCTGGACCAGCTGTGGGACGATGTGATGGGGGGCCCAAAGCCTGAACGTGGGCTGGGCAAGCTGAGAAAGAACTCCACCGGAACTCCACCCACTTCTCCAAGAAGTGTGCCTTCTCCACTTCTCCAGAAAGAACAGTTTTTCACTTGATGGGTTCCTATAGTTCGCTTGATTCCCCAAGAGAGAAGTATTTTACCTTTTACCCTTTATCATTGCCTTTGTGTTTGGCTTCATTGGCAGAAGGCGGTGGCCACGAGTTGTTGTATGAAAGCGAGGGCGTTAGCAAGGAGCAGCGGCACGTCTCTCCTCCGGGGGCGAAGACCGATGTTTGGCGGAGCGTATTCCAGCCGGGCAGTAACCAGGCCACGAAGGATATCGGTGCAGAGATCTTTGACAAACCTCAGCCTGGCTCACCGTCTATTTATGACTGGTCTCTCTCTCTCTCTCTCTCTCTCTCTCTCTCTCTTCTCTCTTTCTCTCTTCTCACATATCTCTCTCCTTTCTCGTTTAACGCATACGTGTATTTTTCTCTCTCATATTACCCATCTCTCTTTTTTCTTTCATCTCTCTCTCTGTCTCTCTCAATATTATCCATATTTTAAAGGTAGAGCATTACGTCATTACTCTCTCTTGCTTTCGTATCACCCATCTCTCTTTTTTCTGTATCAGATCTCTCTCATATTTACCCATATCTTTCTCTTTCGTTACTCTCGTATTCCCTATTTCTCTCTCTCTCTCTGTCTCTCTCTCTTATTTCTCATATCTCTCTCCTTTCTCGTTTAACGCATACGTGTATTTTTTCTCTCTCATATTTACCCATCTCTTTTTTCTTTCATCTCTCTCTCAATCTTATCCATATTTTAAAGGTTGAGTATTACTCGTCACTCTCTCTTGCTTTCGTATTACCCATCTCTCTTTTTTCTGTGTTGTATCTCTCTCGTATTACACATATCTTTTCTCTTTCGTACATCCCCTACTTCTCTCGCGTATTCCCTATTTTTCTCTCTCTCTCTCTCTCTCACACTCTCTCGCTCGCTCTTATTTCCTCTCTCCCTCTCTCGTTTTACATGTTTCTCCCTCCCTCCCTCTCTCTCTCTCTCTCTCTCTCTCGTTCTCGTATTGCCTATTTCTCTCTCTCTCTCTCTCGTATTGCCTATTTCTCTCTCTCTCTATCTCTCTCTCTCTCGTATTGCCTATTTCTATCTCTCTCTCTCTCGTATTGCCTATTTCTCTCTCTCTCTCTCTCTCTCTCTCTCTCGTATTAACCATCTTTCTCCCTCTCTCGTATTACCCATATTTCTCCCTCTCTCCCCCTCTCTCGTATGACCCATCTCTCTCTCCGGCGTATTATCCATCTCTCTATATATCTATATATCTCTGTCTGTCTGTCTGTCTGTCTGTCTGTCTCTCTCTCTCTGTCTCTCTCTGTCTCTCTGTCTCTCTGTCTCTCTCTCTCTCTCTATCTCTCTCTCTCTCTTATCTTTCTACATCATCAACTACATAAGTCATAACTCGTCTCTCCCAATCTGAAATTATTTATGCTCAGGCTTTACAGCGGGGAAACCAAGACCTCACATCGGTGAAGGTTAGATACAAGATACACCTGTATGGGTTAGCTGGGTCATATATATCTGGATGTACAAAGCATATGCGTTCCTGTTTCCAAAATGGGGTTCTTTGTTTTCTTTTACTCCCATATGCTATGCTGATAAGTCTTCCGAAATACCTTCTAATCATAATTTGTACAAATGAACCTGAAATTCTTATGGGCCAATTAAAAACTAAATATATTGGTGAACATCAATGTAACAAGTATTTATCTGCATTTTGCATGAAAATATGTATTAGGCATTATCAAGAAAAAAGAGATTATAAACAAGTAATTATGCAGCAATTCTGATAATTTCCCATTTGACTGCATTCCAGGGCTAACACGAGGATAAGAGAGTTCATGGGTAACTAATGGCTACTCATTAACTATTAGGTCCCAAATTAGCTTCTTCAAAAGTGTACTACATGATGGACGACGAGATCTGGATAATGATGTCGGATGAAAGTAATGTGAAGACCCCAGAGGCCACGTATAGATAGCGGGCAATTGATGATGAACGATATCAAATAACGTTTTAACATATTTGAAAATCAAATTCAACATCCTAAAGTGATCTAAATGTACTTCTAACTTATTTTCATATATCTCTACCTTATCCTTACATCTCTGTTGGTATATATTTATCTACATCTCTTCTCCTTCTATAAATACCATTATATAAATCTATATATTTATTGCTTGCTGTATATATATAAATCTATTTATTTATTGCAAACTATATTTATTTATTACATACACCAATCTTTATCTACATAAATAATTATCTAGATATAAATCTATATCTATGCATATATCCATAAATCCATATTCCTCACTACTCCCATCTAAATATCTTTTTCTTTATATAGATATATATGTATACATCAAAATTTGTACCTCTATATATATCTCAATCTCTCTCTATCTATATTTCCCTCTCTACCTTTTTCTACAATTTTTAAAATCGCTCCATAGATATGCTTCTATTTTTATGGAGTTCTATCTACAACATAACTCCTTTCTTTCTGTCTCTATCTTGATGTCTCTCAATCATATTATCTACGTCTAGTTTGTTGTCTCTATTTATATGCATCTCTATTCCCGTATGTCCTGAATATATACTTTTTGTTATTATTAAACTCTCTGATTAAGGGTGAAGATATAAAATGGGAAAGAGAGGGATAAAAAGAGTCAGGGAAATGGATATATCCATATATTCATAATTCTCATTCCATCTGTACACTGATTTCTCTATCAATTTTTATGTATACATTATATCTAAATTTTGATATGTTAATAGATAACATAATTACCTTAAAATATTATTATAATATAAATCTGCTTATCCATAACTCGATTTTGATCACTCCCTCTCTATGTAAAAATAAATTAATTTTTTTATGAAATAATTTCATGGTTCCTTGAAGAAATTCATTTTTCTCAGAAAATTTACAAGTGATTTAATGTATCATGTGATGTATCTTTTTAATCTTTTGGCTTTATTGTCATATCGACATAATTAAGGCATGGACATTCGTTCAAAATTTATCCCATCACATCATCCTTTACAGTGGAGCTTCCTTCTTGTGGTATCTGATTTGGCCAGACAAGTGATTCCATGTGTATATATTTATCTATTTTTAACTATCTATGTAAAAAGTATTCATCTATCTGTCCATCCAGACACTGTACAATTGTCCATGGGTCCATCCATCTGTCTATCATTCTCTCTATATATCTACCTATCCACCTATCTATCTACTTATATATATCTGTATTTTTTATAAACTTATTGAGATTAACATTTATGTATACGTCACATGAGAAACTTTTGGGCTGTGAATTTCACTAATAATAAAATAATTTTTTTGTTGAAAACAAATATGAGAAAATAAGTTAAAACTTGATACATGAATTGGATGCTAGTTTATAGTATTTTCATACGAGATTTGGATTGTGGATTAGGGAGATAACATTTGGCATAAGTCAATCATACTTGCCATGCATTTATACAGAACTTTGATATTTTTATGCTGCTGAATGAGTAAGATAGTGCATGTTTATTCATACATAAACATAATAATTATCAATTTTAAATGAGTTCAAATATTTAAATCAAAATATTATGGATAGAATCAATTTAAAAAATTTTCTGCACCTTCCTAAGCTCTTCTGGTAATCTAGAAAAAATGGAATTTATCAAGAAATATCAGTCATTTATTTCATTAATGAAACATTTATTTATATCAGAATATTTTTTTTCATCACTTTTCTATTTATAACATAAGTTTGGGGATTATCACATCTGAGTATTGGGCTGAAAAAATCATTCTTAGAGGGCTAATCGTAGTGAGCCAATTTGTCAGGCGTTGATCTCAAAGAGATCAGACAATGGCTTAGAGGCCTAATTGGTGTATTAATCATGGAATTAGATTATAAGATAGGTTTGAAGTCCTGAATCAGCTAATTTGAACTATTTCAAGCTATGTCAACCAAGATTTCAAGCAGATCATGGAGTGAACTAGTTGTAGGCACATTTCAAAGTTCATGGAATGCACAAATCATTTTCTCTCATGCTCACTGATGGACTCTGGTTAAGGTCGAGCATTTAAAATTTATATGAGACATCAGCCATATGTTTATATTTGTTAGAAAGCGGTAATATGTTCATTTCTTTCGAATGTAGCTAACTCTGAATTGGTTCTCCAGTAAGAAAGAAAACAAAGTGCGACCGGACTATGATTTAGGACGGAATCCATTATGATTAGAGATTCATCTTTTGTCATTTGGTTTTTAACAATAACTAAGTTTTTCATTCCAAAACCACTTACTATCCACTTGTAATATAAGTGTGATTCTGCTTTTTATTTTTCTGTCATTCAAATATTTTATCTTGTCTGAAAATTGAAAGGCCTTAAATCACCATTTTTTCATGGATATACTAGGTGCATTATATTCTCAACCTCTGCATCCAAAAAGTAAAATGCAAATTGGTAAATATTTGTTGATATCCATGGAGATTGACCTTAGTCTCCCATTTGACACAGTCCTACTTTTTAAAGTGAATATTTATTTAAAAGTAAACAAATGAATTATTTTTCAAAAACATATTGATTCCACATATATTATTCCATCTCAAATAAATCTTCTTCAAGTGGTTTCTGCCACATTTATCATTTTCAATCAATTTTCTAGTTGATAGTCATGCATTTTTTCACCTTTTTTTTCGGGCCAAGATTTTTTTAACATATGTCTCAAAGTCATAAATCAAATTATAAAATTTTTTGTTGATAAAAGGAAAATAAAATTTTTATAAATTAATTATTCCAGCCTAATTAGTTTCTAGTCAAAGTAGAACTTGAAAACAAGAATAAGTTATAAATTCATTATTTATTTAAAATTTTTTATTTTTATCATGTATATTGATCGAATTAATTTCCTTGAAATAATTGAAAATTTTATTTCTTAATTTCCCTACTGAAAATTTGTTAGTATATATACCTAAGCGGCTTGTAGGGTAGTGCTGGAGATATAAGTTAAACAATAAAAACATATTGTTCCCTTGGCTTAACTTTACTTTCAAATAAAATTTGATTAACTATTTTGTTTCTAAATTTTTGAGTTTGGCATGAAGGTTTTACGATAAATTACATGTACTGAATTTACTTAAATGTCCATTATTTTCTTGCCATGATTTTATTTTCCCTTGAGTTTATGAATTGACTTTCATAAAAGATCATGCTTGTCTGAAATATATAATTTTATATTTGTACAACTGTATATAAATAAATATATTTTTATA
This sequence comes from Wolffia australiana, assembly GCF_029677425.1. Lineage (NCBI taxonomy): Eukaryota > Viridiplantae > Streptophyta > Magnoliopsida > Alismatales > Araceae > Wolffia > Wolffia australiana. The sequence continues at coordinate 13,417,988 of NC_135843.1, read as the reverse complement.
TATCATTTTTATTGTCTTTGGCTAAATATATTTCATTTGCCTTGTTATCTATAAAGGATCAGACTAACACTTACTAAAAGTTAGTAGCAATGATATGATTATAAAATATCTAATAGAGTATGCATACCCTCGCCTAGGTTATGTTATTTAATTCATTTTTCTTTGATACCTCTTGGAATTTTATTTAAAACATTTATAGGTTATGTTATGAATTTCTTTCTTTGATACCTCTTGAAGTTTTCTTTTAAACATTATCATAAATGTACATAAATTTATTTTAAAACAGTTTTTTAGTATATAATCACATGACCAAAAAATATAATATTTAATTTTAAGATGTGGTTATTTAGATCGATACATATATATATATATATATAAAGATATAGATCTAGATATAATGATGAAGCTTTAGATAATGATATTTTAAGAAAAATATTTTGCGTCTTAGGAGGTAACTTTCATTGTACTCATCATGTGAGGGGTATCTGGAATATTGTGTGCAATCCTAAGTGAAACTGATTTGTAAATTTTGAAAATCTCCATTGAACGTACAATATAACTTTAACTAAACAATCATTAATAAATATCCTAAAAAATAAAATGTTACTTTTTCATTTTTATACCTCAATTCATGTTATTTTGATTTGTTAATTAGTAAATAGAATGTATAAAGTATATTCAAATAAAACTTGAAATTGATATCACTTGAAGAGTTCTAATATTATAAAATCATTTGTCGGAAGAAATCCTAATTTAGCCAAGAAATTTTCAGCATATTAAGAACGATTGTACTAAAATAACGGTTCAGTCTTTGATAAAATTAGCACATTACTGTTTCAAATTATCTATGTATTATTGTACAGAAAATATTGGAAAAACATATTTACATATATAACATAAAATACACTAAAATTTAATGATGAAACTCAAGTTTCTGAGAACTCAAATAACAGATTTATGAATATAAAGTGAAATGAGAGGAGCCATTTACTCATATTGTTATATAAAAAGTTCACCCTTTTCATGTAAAAATATATGGAACCCTTTGGAGTAAGTTTGTATCAAAAAACTTGTGATGGAAAAGATATATGAAATCAATATAGATAGAGATGAAATAAATGATAACATATCAAAGAAGGAATTAAGTAGGGTTCCATCTGAAATTTGTAACATTAAGAAATGTTTAATTTTTTTAACGAATATCCTCATATGAAGCTTAATGTTTTCAAGAATTTAAAACACATTCCTGTAAAATAAAGTCAATATAAGCTTAGGTGAAATATTGGTTGCAAATAATGAATACATGTCTACATGTTCCCAATGAGCCCTATAGACAACGTTCCCAGCTCATTTATAACAGTCACAATGATTGACATCATACTTTATAAAGTAACTAAAAACAAGATAAAACTTGAATCGAAGTATTTTAATTTACTTCATTCAATGATAGAATGCTACAGGAGGTTTAAGTTTTTTATACGAATAGAAAATAAATTTTCATCACCCCTTATATGAGATAACTGCCCCTGTATGGTGTGGAAATAATATTTGAATCTTCTAGATTCAGCCAAGAATCACGACAATAGATGATATTGAGATATTTAAAGAAATACCAGTGGAATCAGACTTTGAAAATGAAAAGCAAGGCATGTCGAAGATCAAATCATCTCGCATCCAACCAAATTTGATCCCCTTTGTTTCCAAGGTTCACTTGTCTCTAGACATATCCGTGCAATCCTTGACGCACCAGTTATCTTCTCTTCAGGTTGATCCACTCAGCAAGATATTGACAAGGCATTTATCTCCATTAGAGTCCTGCCCACAGGGTAGGATGCTCAACAAAGAAAGAGAGAAGAATGGGGGCGCCCAAATTTGCAAAGGTAACTATCACGTATGACTCTGGCTTCGTCTATACTTAATTTAGTTTTTTTTAAAAGTTCCTCTCAATTTTGTGTATCTCCTCCAAAATCCATTAAACCTTGGTGTGTTACAAACCTATACACCAGTCCAATTAATGACTTATATGCCCAATAACTTTTTATTTCAAATAACTAAGTTTATTATATATATATGTATGTATATAATATTTAAAACATTATTGATTGGTTTAACCCTATCATGTTCAAGAAAGGTATAAAAGAGTTCACCAAATCTTTCAAGAAACTTTTATGCTATCAGCAACTATGTACTTATAATCCCTCATCTGCAGACACTCCTATAATGACTTAAGGTATGGTTGACTGTTAAATTTTTATTAATTAATGATTGGAAAATCATTAGAAAACACATTTTTGTAATATTTTAATACCTTGTCGAATCAAGTTAGTTCTGTTGTTTTCTGTTCACCACACAAAGGGATGCCAGATCAACCATCCTAATGATATGACCATGCAGTTATGGTGATATTCAATATTGTGACATCCTTTTAGAGTGTCCTATGAATAGGAATATTAGGATAATGTGTTTAAGTAATCAAGCCAGCATGATCTCATCCTAATTCATCAATAACTACATATATCATTGGCCTATTAAAAATTAGACATGAACAATCATGAATTGGAATTGTGTTGATGACCTCAAAAGAAACATGGATGTTTGTTAGCTTTAAGGCCTTACAATTCGTCCATTACATGTAGTCTCTTTTGGTGGTTTCTTTAATGAAACTTATTTGAGCTATGGGCTATACTTGTTTTTTTAGTATAACATGAAGAAATATGAGGTCCGGAATAACAATCAGAATTTGGTAAATAAATATCTCGGGTGAAATAAATTTCCACCTTTAACCTGCCGAATAGGAAATTCAACATTCTACATTGCACTCCAGAATCCAATAATCAAAATAAATTTCATCATTGATTCCATATAAACCAAAATTGATGTAGGATTGAATGTTGAAGAATCATAGACTAACTCAATCATCCGCTATTCTAGTCCCTCCCATGTAATATTTACTGGGCATGTCACGTGTTTTTTCAATAAAAAATAGAACGATGGTCAACAGGTAGACATGTTAAACAAACTACATCCTTAATTAAGGAGGATCTTTGGTGCTTGAGGATGGATAGTTACTTTCAACTATCTTGGTCAGGTGACGAATTACAGAATTTCTACCACTTTATTGATTTTTTCTTCGCGTTGAATTGGCTAAATTTGGTCCTACTGTTCTTACCCTTTGGCTCATGAATTTCGTACTTCATACCCAATCCCCAAAAGTACATTTATGGGGTAAAGATCCCATCTTATCCAAAATATTTACCCAACAAATAAAGAATCAACAAAACCAGGCTTTACTCTTCTTTCTAAACTAGCGCATGACTAGTCTGTGAAGAATAGGTGGTGATCAGCAGCCAACAAGTGAAGAAAAGAAGCCAAGATGATGCCGAGAGCGAGACGGTGGCACTGGCAACTTGTGTTCCTGTTGTGTTAGCCACAACCCTCGCTCTGTCATCCGCCAGTTCACTGCCAGTTTTTAAATCCATAAAAAAACATCATGAGGAAGTAAACGACGAGTAAGTATGGACATAGAAGAGAGAGAGGGAGAAAGAGATAGAGAGAGAGAGGGAGGGAGACAGAGACAGAGACAGAGGGAGAAAGACAGAGAGACAGAGAGAGAGAGAGACACAGAGACAGAGAGAGGGAGAGAGAGAGACAGAGAGAGGGAGAGAGAGAGACAGAGAGAGGGAGAGAGAGAGACAGAGAGAGGGAGAGAGAGAGACAGAGAGAGGGAGAGAGAGGGAGAGAGAGAGACAGACAGAGACAGATTACCTTCCAGCAAAGATACACCGCCCGTGACCTGCAGGTCAGAGAGAGAATGATAATAAGAGGACAAAAATAGAAGGGGAAAGAGTGTAGAAACAAGAGATGAAAAGGTTGCAGTAAGATAGGAAAAAATCTAATAAAAGGAAAAAGGTATATTCTATAACAAAAAGGTATGAGAAAAGGAAGAAAAGGGCGGAGAAAAGAAGAAGAAGATAAAGAAAAATTCAGAACAAGAAAATAAGACAATTATCAGAAGAATAAGTCAGACAGACGGATAGAAAATTTTATGCAGAAGAGAACAATGAGTTAAGCAGAAGAGTACAAAGAGAAAAGGACTGATGGACGTAACAAGAGTAAGAACAAATGGATGATGAGGAAATTGAAACAGAGGGAGAGAAGTACAAAAACAAACGCATGGAATAAGGTAAGATTAGTAAGACAAACATGAAAGAGGTGGACATTGAGAGAGAGAGAGAGAGAGAGAGAGAGAGAGAGAGAGAGAGAGAGAGAGAGAGAGAGAGAGAGAGAGAGAGGAAGAAGAAGAAGAAGACTAGGGACAAATGGAAGAGGCGGACATTAAAAAATAGAGAGGGGGAGAGAGGAGAAAGGGATTGGAAAGACACGCACTAAGGTTAGAATAGTAAGAAACACATGAAAGAGGGGGATATCGAAAAACAGAAACCGTAAGATATATATATATCGATACATATCTCAATGGCCCCCCTCCGTTTGTTTTTCGTCATGGAACCTCCTCGGTGTGCTTGTCTCTCTCTCTCTCTATATATATATATATAAAGAGAGAGAGAGAGAGAGAGAGAGAGAGAGAGAGAGAGACAGAGAGAGAGAGACAGAGACAGAGACAGAGACAAGCACACCGAGGAGGTTCCATGACGAAAAACAAACGGAGGGGGGCCATTGAAAAAGAGAGGAGAGAGAGCGGGTGGGGGAAAGGAAGTACAAAGATAAACTCACTGAGTAAGGTAAGAATAGAAAGAACAAAAGGAAGTACAAAGAGAGTGGGTGAGAGAGAGAGAGAGAGAGGAAGAGAGAGGGAGAGAGAGAGAGAGAGAGAGAGAGGAAGATAGAGAGAGCGAGAGAGAGAGGAAGATAGAGAGAGCGAGAGAGAGAGGAAGAGAGAGAGCGAGAGAAAGAGAGGAAGAGAGAGAGCGAGAGAGCGAGAAAGAGGGAGAAAGAGAGAAAGAACGAGAGAGAGAGGGAGAAAGAGAAAGAGCGAGAAAGAGAGAATGAGAAAGAGAAAGGGAAAGATAGAGCGAGAAAGAGAGAAAGAGAAAGAGAAAGGGAAAGATAGAGCGAGAAAGAGAGAGAGGATAAACTGAAAGACAGAGGGAGAAAGAGAAAGGGAAAGATAGAGCGAGAAAAAGAGAGAGGGATAAAGAGAAAGACAGAGGGAGAAAGAGAAACAGGGAGAGAGAAAGAGAGAGAGAGAAAGAGAGGGAGAAAAATAAGAAGAGAGAGGGGAAAAGAGAGGGAAAAATAGAAAAAGAGAGAGGGGAAGAGAGAGAGAAAAATAGAAAGAGAGAAAGGGAGAGAGAGAGGGAAAACTAGAAAAAGAGACGGGGAGAGAGAAAGGGCGAGAACGAGAGAGCGGAAGAGAGAGAGAGAAATAGAAACAGAGAGGGGGAGAAAAAGAGAGAGGAAGAGAGAGGGAGAGAAACGAAGGAGAGGGGGAGAGAGAGAAATGGAAAGAAAGAAGGGAAGAGAAAGAAAAGAAATAGAGGGGGAGAGAGAGAGAACGAGAGAATAATAGAAAGAGAGAGAGAGATAGATAGAAAGAGAGGGGGAGAGAGAGGGGGGAGAGAAAAAGAGAAAGAGATAGGGGGGGAGAGAAAAAGAGAAACAGAGAGAGGGGGAGAGAAAAATAGAAACAGAGAGAGGGGGGAGAGAGAAAAATAGAAAGAGAGAGGGGGAGAGAAACATAGAAAGAGAGAGGGGGGGAGAGAGGGAGAGAAAGAGAGAGAGGAGGGGGAGAAAGAGAGAGAGAGGGGGAGAGAAAAATAGAAAGATAGAGAGGGGGAGGATCGAGAAAAATAGAAAGAGAAAGGAGGGGAGAGAGAAAAATTGAAAGAGAGAGGGGGGGAGAGAAACATAGAAAGAGAGAGAGCGGGGAGAGAGGGAGAGAAACAGAGAGAGGGGGAGAAAGAGAGAGGGAGGGAGAGAGAGATAGAGAAAATTAGAAAGACAGAGAGAGAGAGCGAGAGAGAGAGAAATACAAAGAGATAGAAGAAGAAGAAACAAGAAGGGGAACTCACTGGGGTCGGTGGTCGTGACCATAGCGGCGCCCTGAAACTGGCACGCCTCGGCGGCCTTCCCATGCTGCTGATAATAGCTATTAAACGCATAAGACGCGTGCGTCCTCGCCGTTCTCGGCACATAACACGCCTCCCCCGGCTGAATCCCCGAACAATCCGCCTTCCCCGGCCCGCAAGCCCAGTCCAACGCCGCCAACAACGCCCTCTCGTCCACCTCCCCCGCCGGCGCCGCCACGCAAAACTTCCTCCCCCCCGCCACCTCGGCCATAAACCCACCCCCCTCCGCCAATTCAAGCTCGTAATTCGCCCTCCCATCGTCCCCAAAAATCCCCCACTCCCCTCCCTCGTCAAAGAGCTTGAAAACGTACACGCTCGGCGTTATCTCCGGCCGCCTCGGCGTGCCTTCCCTCTTCACCAGAACATGTCTTATCAGGTTCGAAACGTACGTCTTCGCTTCCTCTCTCGTCCCTTCTCCTCCGTGCGGCCACCCCGTCTCCGTCACAACCACGGGGAGTTCATCCAAGCCGAGCTTCGATAGCGAGGAGTACGCCGCGTCTATCATCGCGTCGTAGACATTCACGTAGTGAAGAGAATTCTCCGGGTCGACGAGCTCCTTCCCCTGCTCGAAGAGCGCTGACCCTCCGAACCGCGCGAGCTGCCGATTAGGGTAGAGATTGAGCATCAGAGGAGAGGCGGACTTGGAGAGAAAGCGAAGGACAGGGAGGACGGTGTCGTTGAAGCGCGCGGCGGAAGGCGGGAAGGGGTTGAGAATGGCGGAGAAAGACAAGGGAATGGAGATTTTGACGGAGTTTTGGAGGCCCCCCGCGGCGATGGCGGAGGCGAGGTTGGTCATGGCGGGGAGGAGAAGAAGAGACGAGGAAGGGGACGACGTGAGGACTTCTTCTCCGACGGAGATGGAGGTGAAGAGAGTGTGGGGGTGGAAGCGGAGGACGTAGCGGGAGACCCAGGAGATAGCCGAGGAGGGAGACGTGGCGAGGGCGACGAGGTGGCTGTTGGGAACGCAGAGACAGACGTTAACGCCGGAGAAGGAGAGCGCGGAGAGGATGGCTTCGTCTGGTTGAAGAAGACGGACGTGGGTCACGCGCTGTCGCTTGAGGAGCGCCGCTACCTCCGCCGCTGCTGGAAGCTTTGATGGGTCTTGCCCCAGATTCACCCCTACGAAGGGTCCTCCTGAAGAAGAGAAGTGTTAGATAGCGGAAGATGAGAGAGGGGGGGAAGGGGAAAGAAGAAGGCTTTACCAGGTTGGGGGAATGGGGCGATGGCGGGGGAGATGGAGAGGAAAAGAGGGAGGAGGAGGAAGAGGAATTCAGCCATGGGCAGATTGGGCTGGAGAGTCCGCTTGGAAGTGATAGCGTGGTAGATCGGAAGAGTGGGCAGAGTGAAAACTGGGTTAGGCTGGAGATGGTCTGCCAAAGAAGAGTGCGCGGGTCCCTCGAAATGGACATTTACCGTTCCCTTTTGACTGATTGTTGTAAGGCTGGAAAGTTTCACCCGGAAGATTATGTTTTTTTGTATAGGGGGTTTGTTTCCTCGATTTGTGAATTGCTCGATTGAATTTCAGATATTGAGATTAGATGAGAGGTCCAGATCCGAGAATAAATGGATACGGCAGATAAGAGAAGAAAAGTGAAGATGTTTGAGAATTTAGCACTACCCAAGATGAGAGAAATCGAGAGATTTGGAGTTTCTATCGTTGAATCTGGTGAGGATTATGGTAGAAAACTTAAATCTGTTGAATTCTTCGTGGATAGTTGATCTTGTATTATTAACTTGATCCATCGTAAATGAAATGTTTGGAAACTAAATTTAAGGTAGGGACAGATATGGACAGGAGGTTCTTTTCTTGAATGTGGGTACATTATTTTTATTCCAATAGTCTGTACTCTGAAGACATGTCAGTCTCACAACGATTGCAAAACATTTAGTTCCTGTCAGATATCTTTTCAACTATGATACAAGGAAACTGGCAAAAAGAAACGACAATTTCAAGAACACATAATTATAAATGAGACGGCATTCCAAACATTTTTTTCGTGCTATAGCCCAGAATCCTTGTATTTTATTTGGCTTATCTAATTAAGATCAAAGGATCAATCCATCTAACGAGTATCATCTGATTAGAATTCTAAATTATTGGAATGAAAAATGGTATATTTAGTGACAATCTCAATGGCCTGAAATTGGCACCATCAATGCCATCAGATCATCAGCTAATGAATATTTATATTTTCTTATATCTTTGGAATATGCAGCCAATTAAAATTTTTAATTTGCGCTTCTTGATAGCTTTGTTCTATAAATTTCCACACCATTCTCATCTTGTTTCTTATTGGTTAGCCCCATCCAGTTTTGAATTATGGACTCATGTTTATCCTGTTATAGTTGCATGATCCTATCTATAATAAGACATTATAAAATGTAATCATAACTAAATCATTAGGTTTTTGTATGCGTATACTACACTGCATTATGATGGTTTCATGATATTTAGATCTACCACTGGTTTCCATAAAATCATACCTTCATTTCGCTTGTTTAATATTTTCAATAAGACACTTGAGTCACTTTAAATATGTTAGCCAAACACTTAAATCTGATGGATTGGACGTCAGGTGCTGAAGAATCTTTTACAAAACGCCACTTTCAACATTTGTTACACGCTTTGGGTATAAATATAGAGATGACATAAATATTTTTGTTCTAAAATAAGTTTTCTGCATGCTGATTTTTTGTCACAGGCGATGTCTAAATTGATACATCATAAAAAAACTAATTGTTCGAATATTTCAGAGACTAATTAAGAAGTTGATGATCTTATTACACAGAAAACGAAATGTGCTGCTGTTGATTTTTTATTCAGTTTCTTCAAGACAGAGATATGTCTTGTCTCCTTGTCTCAAGGTGTATTAGTTTCTCCATCTTTTAAAGGTGGTAGAATTTAGATTAAGCTGTTCCTTGTAATATATAATCTTGTTATTATAATGTTCTAATTACTTTGAAAACATCAATAAATTCCACAGTGCTGAGTCTATAGCGGCGCACAAAAAACAAAGAACCTCACTTAATTTGAATATCAAATGAATTTAGTCTACCACAAGTCAAAAGTATGAAACAAATAAGGGAGGGGATTTACATTATTATGAAATAAACAAGTCAAATGTAATTACATTAAAAATATAATTACTAAAAACCAAGCCTAAACTTATTATTGAACTTCATTGAGGAGTTTTTTTTCAGATTCTAAGAATTTGATAACTTTGATTTCTCATAGATTGGACTATCTGATGTGGGAAATATACTAATCATTTTTATCTAATTAATTAATTAAACGCTAATGAGCATATTATGTCAAATCCTAGAGTTCAATCGTCAGTTGTAGATTGAGCCAGCATTAGTCAGGTGATAAGAGTGACTTAATAGTGTCTGTAGTGGGCTTAATGGTCCAGTAGAAGTGGGTCAATATTGCTGATAGGCTGGGTCAATCTAGCAAAAAATTGGCTGGGTTGGTTCATTTTAGACATAGTCAACCCAGATTTTAATCAACTAAGGGTATGTGGTGGGCTATTGAAAGACTGCAAAACTGACATCATAAAACTATAGTAGGAATAATATTCATTCCATTCTGATGAAAGAGCTAAATTCTGTCATCTATCTAAGAAGTACCCAATCCCTATTTTTTAATTTTTTTAGTCGTAGACTCTGCAACATTGATATATATTAAATATATGCTGATCTAAAGTGAAATATTATACTTATTGAAAAAATAAGATATAGATGGTTATTTCAAGCATAAAAATGTTCAAATTGATCAGGAGAGAAGGCGAAATCATTGCATGCATGTAGGCTCTGTCATTTGGAGTTCTTTTTATAAAACCACAACTCCAATGAAAACTGGATTAGTCGAGTGGGAAAGCGGGTTAGCACATGGTTCCTAAATTCCCCAAAGTCAATTTTGAGTACAATTTTTGCATCAAAAATTATTTCCCGCATAAAATAGTCCAATCTATGAGAAATTAAAGTTATCAAATTCTTAGAATCTGAAAAAAAAACTCTTCAATGAAGTTCATTAATAATTTTAGGCTTGGTTTTGAGTAATTATATTTTTAATAAATGAATAAATAATAATATAAGAGAGAAATATTTCACTAATTAAATATTTTCTATACTAGAATGATGAGAACATGTCTACTTTAAGTGAAAACATACAATATTTCAATAATTAAATAACTATGTATTAGGGTTTAAGGTTATGTCTTTGGTTATCTTGAGTTTAAGAATTAAATTTAGAAAAACCTGTACTCACTCAAATAAATATAACCAGCAATAAGTACAGGACCTCTCCTCAGGGAACTATGATTAGGGCTTTAATATTCTTTAAATGGTGATGAAAGATATGAGAGGAGATAAATGTAAAATAAATATAATGAGACAAGGGAGATATGGAGTGAGAAGGCCATAGTTACTATTTAATAAGATTGGGAGGATTAATATGAAGGATAGTGGATAGGAGATAATGATAGATGGGATAATGGTTAATATAAATGGGCTGTGGAGTGAAGAGAGGTGATGAAATTAGTTCAGGGTATAGAGAGACAGGGTAATAATATGACTAGGGGTTTATGTTTGAGAAAAAGATGGAATGAGGAGGTGATGTAAAGTTGACGAGGGTAAGAGGTGATTAAAATGATGAAATTAGATTTGAAGATAGATTGGGATGGATCTAATCGAATGCTGATGAAGTAGATGATATAAAACTAGAGAAGAAAACTTACCCTAGGTCCTATGATCTAGGAAAACCTCTGTACTTATTTTGCACCAAGATTCATTAGATGATCCTCAACCTCGCTCTATTTCAATCAGCCTACTAATGAAGGAAGCGAGTTTGAAGATACATTTATTTACCAACAGACACTTCAACTTATGGATCAAAGGGTATGGATAAAAGAGCAAAGAAAGATGAAGCTACCCTAAAAGATGAAGCTACCATTTTTTATTTGCTTCTAGATCATCAGATATGAAGCCTAGAATTTGGATTAATCCTAATCAGTATTTTGATTAAAATTTTATCTCTCCTTATCACTGTTTCCATCCTCACATCGTGTTGTTGGACCATAATGAATAAACATGAGATGTGGTGCACAGTGATGTGTCACCATGTCATAAAAACACTATTTATTTACTATTCCTAACTGGTCGCATGCTTTTGGGAGATGTGCAGAGAAAGGAGCTGTGTTCGCCCTGTAAGCATGCTGTTCCTTCTTATACAATCAAACCATGACACGTGTTACTTTGTTTAAGTCCTGCATTTTTTATTTTTTCTAAACTTGAGTAAACCTTTAAAATATTCATCCAAATCCTGACTTGTAGGCTGTTTTTCTCGTCCTCTGCACCACCAATAATTGTGATTTAATCTGTGATTCCTTTCAATTGATACATGTCAACCCTATTCATAAAAACATAAAATATGCATCAGCCTACCATGGACCATTATGGATTTATATTGAAATGAGTGGATGCACTAATCAATAAGCATATTGAATCTATGTTGTTATTTTGATCAACTTAAATGGTGACTTTTAAGTCTGTAAATGCATATAATTCAATACTCAAGATAAAATAAAACTAATTCCATAGGGTTGATGGACTAATCAATAAGCATATTGAATCTATGTTGTTATTTTGATCAACTTAAATGGTGACTTTTAAGTCTGTAAATGCATATAATTCAATACTCAAGATAAAATAAATCTGTGATTCCATTGGGTTGATAAATTTCAATCCTATTCATAAAAACATAAAATATGCATCAGCCTACGATGGACCATTATGGATTTATATTGAAATGAGTGGATGCACTAATCAATAAGCATATTGAATCTATGTTGTTATTTTGATCAACTTAAATGGTGAATTTTTAAGTCTGTAAATCCCTATTTAAATTCAAAAAAATGAAATAAAAACCTGAAAATATAACTCTGCATAATAAAATAAATATCTTAGTGACTTTTTAATACTTTTATTTAAGATTTACTCTGTTCTAAGGTATTATTTTGTATAAAAACCTGATGTTGAAAAAATCTATGAATACTTAAAAATGGATAAAAATAAAACTAATTTTTGCCATTTTTTTCTTTGTTTGGATTTTTTGTTGGTACAAACAGATGGAATTTGTATAATACGAAAAAAAAGTGTTGATTAAGTACATATCATAAAATCCATCCCGCGCTAGAATGAAAAGATGAATTAAAATCTGAACATGTGGACAAAAATAATGAGGGAGATAACAAGAAAAAATCATGAAAAGGGATCTCTCTTCAGAAAGGAGGAGAAGAGAAAAAAATAGGCGTACGCATATGATATCTATTTCAGCCAATAGGGATCAGAAATACTAGTTAAACTAGGAAAGGTAGGCTAGAAAGTTGGGCGAAAATGATACATAAATTAATTTCAAAAATAGCGTACCTTGGTTCGTAACACCAATTTTTATTTGCTTAATCTGACCATATCTACATGTTTATTTGCATTAAATTGACTATATACGCCTGCTATCAAGCATAAAATGATTGAATTTAGTTTTAGAATGATATTTTCAATTTTATGCATTTTTTCTCATTTTGGGGATTTTTTTTGAAAATATATTTTGAAATAGAATAATTTTATAGGTCAAAATATGATTTTTCTTGAATATTTTGATATTATATTCATAAAAAATATGATTTTCTGAGTCAATATATATATTGGACTTTATTTATCTTCTTATGAATTTTGAAAGATGATGTTACTTTTTTTGCGCAATGCCACGTGTCGTCAATCATTAACGTAAACCTTGTTAAAATTTAAATCTGGTTAATGATTGGTGTGAACCAGTTATTAACATAAACCATTATGGCATCACAATTATGATATCATAATGGCATTTAATGTTTCATTGTTTTATTTTAGTTTTTTTTAGCATAGGGTGATGTGAAGCAATCAGAAAAAAAACTCCTTTCTTGCAGTAGATGTTATTAGAAGATTGAGAAGCAAGGAGTCAAAGTTTGTGCCTATGCCTAAGTGTCACGAGACTCATGGCGCCACGTGTACACGTGGCACACATGTCTCACTTTTTTAGTGGCTGTTAAAGGGAGTGTGCTGATCCGGCGCAACCTGACATGGTGCCCACTGATGTGGCACCTGCTGACGCACCACCACATCACACACACTTTTAGCTATTTACTTATTTTATTATAGTGTTTTTTTTCTCTTTTAGGGACATGTGGCATGATGACCGCCATGGATAAAGATTGCGTGGACCAATCTAGGCCACTCATCATATTCAATCACCACCATTGAATTCCCACAACCCTATACATGGTGGGGCGATGGTGACGAGGATGAGGAGAGAAAGTATTAAGATTAAACCGACGGCTGAGAATCATCCAATTTCCAGGCTTGATATCTAATGATCTGGAATTTTGATTAACCTGAAATTTTAAGGGTAGCTTCATCTTTACGTCTTCTATCCATCCATATTTAGGGTCTATAAATGGAGCTCCCGATCTTTGTAAAAAACAACTTTAAGCTCACATCCTCCTAGAGAGGCAGGCATAAAGAAAGTGAAGTCTTGAAGGTCCATCAAGGTTGTTCTTGGTGTCTCTAGTGGGGAGGTTGATCTGAATAAGGAAGACGCCTTGATTTGGGGAAAACATAGGGATCTAAGATTAACCTCTTTCCTTTCATTGGTACTCTTCCACACATTTAGGTAGATTATCCATCATCAAAATCCATCACTTCCATCCATTATCATCCCAATCTAACATCCTCTATCATCCACTTCACCTGTAGGCTACGCCATCATGATCCCATAACGTCTCTCCTCTTTACTTGTTCAGGAAAATCTAAATCATTATTCTCCCATTTCATTTCTCATTCTACCTTATTGTCACTACCTTCATCACCATGTATTACATCATCACCTTTGTCCGTTCTCGTCTTCCCACTCTCCTATACTACATTAAACGCTGAATCATTAAACACTTATCGCTAACTCTCTTCTCGTCTCACCGCCACTGTTCATGTTTTCCATCACCCTAGGCTCTGGTCCTACTCTGATAATGATCCATTCCTAGAATGATACTCGTCCCATCTTCTCAATGACCATTACCTCTATCGTAATTACTCTCTTCACCCATTCACTATCTATTACACTATACGTAATCCTTCTCATATTCTTGAGTTCACCCTTTGAAAGAGCTATTTCCTTAAGTCATGGTTCCTATGTAGTGGACCCTTACTCACCAAAAACTAATTAAATTATTTTATGATTAAATATTTATAAATATTATTGATTTAGTTCAATTTCACAACGTCATAATTTTACGCCTAATTTTGAGTTCATGAAGTGGCTCAAATAATGTGCTTAAGACTTAAAGAAATGGTTGTTTCTATCTGAAGAGAGATTACACTTAATCGTGATAAAAAATATTGAATGAAATCAGCTTGCAGAGGTGGGTAAGATGGGTGGCTCACTCGATATTCAACCTAGGAAAACAGTATTTCAACATTTTGATTTATATATATGTATACTACTCACCCTATCAGATATCCTAGCCACATTGAGGAAGACCACAAGATTCTAGACTATGCATCATACAATCAAGAGATGTACTTAATACATTCTGTTAATAGATTCTCCAAACCAGGATTGATTAACATTGCGAAGGCTACTTTAAAAGGGTATGAAGTTTTGAATTCCTTATCTTAAAATGGTGCAATGGCAATACTTATTTTTAAAGCATGAAATGCAATATTTTTCCTCCCGCATCTACATAAAATATACACTGTCTATTTTTTAAGAAGAAACTAGAAAAAGGGAAGAAAATAAATGGAAAACATTGATTCCTTATTCTCACTCAGCTAGCAAAAACACGATGCTTATTACTAGGATATTTGCGGCTGTCCAGCTTATTTCTCCCTTTTAGAATCCTGTAATAACAGCCCCTGGAAAATGACGTGAATAGACAATAAATGCTGCTATGCCATTTAATTCAACTCAAAATTAAAAAAAATAGAGAGAAGTTCCCAAAGAAAATATATAAAAAACTTTCAAGAAGCAACTTAAATAAATTAAATCAGTTAAATAATGCAAGATCATGTTTAGAATTATAATGAAGGTGCACCATGACTTTTCTAGGTTGAAGTTATAGCTTCAAGTACGGCTTCAATGTTTGTCCATTTACTCTGGACTATCAAAATATATTTGAATTCAGAAGCAAAAAAGCTCCATAATCAAACAATTTAACTTTGGTAAGTGGCACCTCACATTGGTTCATCTGCTTCCTTATAAAGATTTTTAAATTTTTATTATAAAGCCAAATTTTGTGATTTTAATAAAAAATTATCCTATTTAAATTGTTATCATGAAAATATTTCATTTTTATAAACCATCAAATTTCATGTGCTTCATTCCTTAACGTCTGAAGCTGCCATAGGTGCTTCATATGATTTTTTCCTGCATCTTCTAAAATGAGATTTAATTTCCTAATTGTCCATTTAGTTGTATACTCAATCTCAATTGGAAGATGCCATGATTTTCCAAATATCAGCCTATGAGGGATCATTCAAATGGGTCCCTCAAAGGCCATTCTATGAGTTCATAGTTCATATTGTAATCTTTTACTCCAGCTCCTATGATCTTTTTGTGGATGTTCTGGATTTCCCTATTTTTTGAAGATTTCCATTGTCCTGGAGATGATAAGGAGTTTTCATCTTATTTTGAATCCCAAAACTTTTAGGTATGTACCTAAAATGTGAGTCGTTTAAGTGAGATGTACCATAAAAACTATTTTTCTTAAACATCCAAAATCTCGAGATTAGTTGCTTATTTAAAAACACAAGTGGGGATTGTGTCAACCCACTTAGGCACATAATTAATCCTAACAGTATATATTCTTCTCCAGATTATGTTTGGAAATGTCTCAAAAAAAAATGCTCCAAGAATAAAAAAATTAATTTAAAGGATTGGTTTTTAGGCCATTGCATCTCTTTGTATGGTTGCCATAAATTCACCTTTCAAGTAATTTTTTTAAAAATAAATTAGTATTTAAATAACGTAGGAAAAAATAATAAAAAAATGTAGAACCTTTAACATGCTAAGTTTTGAAGAGAAATGTCCACCACAAAAAGATGAATGAATGAAAAAATTTCAAAATGGTCCTTGTTTCCTCTTTAGGGTCACATCTACAAAAAATTGAACATATCATAAATGAAATATTTCACAGTCTTTCCAAAAATTAAAATTTTCTCTAAGTGATTTTTTTCTCCCTTGCTTACCTCATTCATCCAGAGTTCTTCCCGAAAACAAGTAGTTTATTAAGTGCGTAAACTAAGGCATTTGTCTAGTGCAAACTCAAAGAATATAAACATTCAAGACATTTTTTTTTTAGAAATAGGAATTGAGCTACTGCATGTAACCTTGAATCATCAGATTTCAAGTTATCTAAACTTATAATTAAATCATAAACTGTTTTTTTAATTTTTAAATTGGAAAATCATATTCAACTACACTCACATCTATCGTTCCACCTTTTCTATGATTCTTTTTCTTCCATGACAGTTGAGAGAGTGTATTGTGCATCATTCTTTGTAAACAGTTTTTAAACTTTCAATAGATTCATCCAAATATTTGTGAATTAATAGACCTCCACTTGCGGCATTAATCATCTTCAAGTCTCGATATCTCAAACCAAGAAAAAAGGTTCAGACAATTTTCCACTCCTTAATACTGTGTTGAGACGACATTTTCTAATCAATTTCTTGTTTTTTTT
>NC_135843.1:13358633-13396133 GCF_029677425.1 Wolffia australiana | reverse complement strand
TGAATAATCGATCTGGACGGTAGGGCCCGGGGGAGGCAGGCCTCTGACCCTGGTGGAGGACCCTCTGTAGTGCAGCACCGCCGTGGTGGTAAGCACGGTGCTCGTGAACCGGCTGGAAACAGCGATGAAGTAATCGCGAATCGGCTGGTCCGCCGTCACCAGAACCGAATAAGACTGACCCAGATGAACATCCAACGAGGAATAACAATTCTGAACCGTATGCGACCCCTCCACCTCCACCAACTTCATTTTGTGCCCTTCAAATCTCACGTTTATCGACTGCGTCAAACCCACGTTCGATATTCGAAATCTGTACGTCTTCCCTGAGACGAAAAACGATAATTTAGCGAATAATTTTTATCAGAGCGTGAGCGAATGATTAAAACAATGGCAAAGTCACCTTTCTCGACGGTGAATGTGTTGGCGTTCCTGCCTCGCCCGTTGATCAGAATTCCATCGGGGAATGGAAGGTTCTTCCCGCTGTCTAGAATAGCCTTCAAGGACTGCACGTCAAGGATATTGAAGTTAATCGCTTTCTACGGTGCTAAGAGCTGTAATTGATATGAAGGGCGCTACTTCTCTTCTTAAATCTTTCTCGCCTTTCAGACCACTTGTTGGAGTTAAACTTAACCGACTTCTGCGCTAAAAGCTACAGCAGATAAGAAGAGCGTTACTTCTCTTCTTAAATCTTTCTCATCGTTCAGACCACTTGTTGGAGTTAAACTAAAACAGCTTCTATGCTAAAAGCTACATCAGGTATGAAGGGCGAAACTTCTCCTCTCAAAAAATTTCGTTTTAATATCCTATCATTATGCTAAAAGCTAGAGATAGTCATGGAGCTTACGCTGTGATTGGCCTTGAACCAGTCGCCGGCGAGAATGGTGAAGTCATAAGTAGGAGAGGGAAACGGAACGGGGATTCTTGGGCGACTGAAAATTCTTATGCTGCCGAACGCGCCGGCGGCCTTGTGGAAAGCCAGAGAGGGAAAGTAGAAGAAGCTCCCAATCTGGTCCTTCACTTGAAGCACGTAGGTGAAATTCCTCCCCGGAGGAATGGGGCAGGCAGTCCCATACACTCCGTCCTGCCATGAGTTTCTTCTTTGTTGTATGCCGTTCCTGCAACAAAGAACACCGACGGTTCAGCGAATCGAAGTTACTAAACGGCGATTTTGTCTTTGCCATTGAATAAGTGATAATACGAATCGATGTTCTTGCGCCGTTTTGACTGGGCTTTTTCCTTACTACAGCTTTCAGTCATGGGCAATTCTAACAATGCGGATAGGGAAAGCTCAAAGAAAACAATCAAAGAAAGACAAAGAATCGTAAAGTTTCAAACCCGAGAAACGCGGTAAAGAAGACTGACCAAGAGATGAGAAACGGCTCCGTCAGATTGTTGAAGACATGAATAATCAAGTTGTCATTGGTGATGGCGTCGATTTGCGGACCGGGGAACTGCCCATTGATCAGAATCCCCTACACGTCCAAGAACACACGTGAATTAAAAAACCCATCTGGCAAAGAGAAACACGAGGAAAACCGCACCTGCTGCTTCACGCCGAGCGGATCGATATCGCCGTAGCTGACCTTCCAGGTGAAGAACCGGTAGGGATTGTCTGAGAAGCAGGGAACGGCGAAAAGAAGAGCGAAGAGAACGCAACAGACTAAAATCTTGATCGAGTCGGCCTTCGCCGCGCAATGCCCACCCATTTCCTTCCTCCCTCCCTCCTCTGATCTGAACTTCACTCTTCAAAGAAAGCAAAACTAACAAGAGAGAGAGAGAGAGAGACGAAGAGAATGTGAAGAGAAGAAGAGAAGGCTCTCTAAGAAGAGTGCCCGAAAAGCGCAGAAACAGAGAAAGGTGATATTCTGCTATTTCTTTGGTTGGTGTAGTATCGGTGATAATTATGAAAAATGGCAAGTAAGTGGAAGGAGTCACCGTCCGCTTTGCCGCGACTTGATTTTCAGCGGCGTTCAGGAGAAAACGCGTGGTGGGTTTTCGGTGAATTGTGAATGAATGGCGGTGGCCTGACAGTACAGAAGATATGCCCGTGAACTTGTAAATTATAATACTGATCATATGGCGCCGCCGTGGAATGAACTCACGAATCACGGAAGATCGATGGAGAAAGTCGTGAGCTTTTACAACTTTCTCCCACTATCTTCATACCACTCGTTTGATTTCAATAATGGCATTCTTGTCGCCATGATTGTATGCCATTTGGTAGAGGCGATAGTTGATGAAGTCAACTATCACCTCTACCATTTAATATAAAGATAACTTTCACTGCATATGTATCTCATACTTTTTATTTCAAATGTTAGAGCTGGCTGCCTCAAGAAACTCTTTTACTAATAAAGTAAACTAAAGTGAAAGTTAGGTGAAATCATATATTGTTGGGAACGCAGGCTGATTCCCCATTCCATGTGAATAGGCATGAATATAAACAAATAATGAATCAAAGTTAATTCTCTTGTTAAAATATACAAATCATCTTATTGGGTATAAGGTATTCCGTAATAATTTACAAAAAAAATCATCATTACTCCAACGTTTTACATGGGTATTTTGTAACATTGAATTAGGGGAAATCATATATTGTTGTGCATAAATGGTTGGGTTAGCTTTGTCATTTGTTGAAATATCGTATTAAAGGAAATATTTATAAAATGGGGAACCTTTGCCTTTGCCAAAGAGCCTACACTTTTACCTCAGTTTCTACTTCAGCATGTGCTAATTTTTGGTAAAGTCAAGCCTAAGGGGATTAAAAATGTATATTAAAAATTTCCTAAAAACTTTTGGTAAAGTATATTAAAAAGTGAACCAGTGACAAAAATGTATCATCAACTTTGATCATGGTGTAAAACTTTCTTGAAATCATATTTAACCATTGCCACTGAAAATTATAGATATTAGATGTCCAAAAATAATAAATATTATTATATATTGGGAATTGAGATAGATAAGTGAAAGAGAATATTGTGGGTAAATTCTGCCTAATAAAAGAGGGGAGGTCAAACCAATACATTGAGATTTAGTCAGTTAAAATCAAATTTATTAACCTATATGTGTTATTACTATACATGGAATAGAAACAAAGATAGGGTGGACTTATGAGCATAGAATGCTCCATTCCATTCCTTGAGCATAGAAGAGTTCAATGGGACATGATACTCTCCCCTTGCATATAGAATACCCCATAGTACAGAGAACCAACCCCCCCTCCTCCAAACAGTGCTGGAGCCCCATCTCAGAACCTCTAAGCGCATAAAGTTCCCCTTCTCCCCTTGGAACCCTTCTCCCTATGCCTAACATATCCCCTGATCTCAATGTGTTGAAGCACTCATGTGCTGAATCCCCCCACACACAGTTGAACACCGCCAACCTACCCTCTGGTTGCATAGGAAATGATGGAATCATATAGCTTATAAGTGACTCATGCATCCACATATATTTTCCATTCATTAGTATAAATCATATTAGATTTGATATATCTGATGTCAGAGGTAATTGAATGCCTTGATTGAAGAAGCCATAGGGACATTCCCTAATAGATATTTGCTAACCTCTCATACGAAATTCAAATCCCCAACTAGGAATAGAGGGAGATCAAACACCCTAGGGTAATCCCATGCATGTCGAATTAGATCTTCCGATAGAGCCTCACATTCTTGGTTTAAATGCAAAGTATACGCAATTCAAAGTGCGATTGGCTTGCAGCTGATAACTAAAGAAACATATAAAAATTTTAAGTAACTCGATGCCTTTCACATTCTTATTTTTATCTAAATTATCCTATATACACATTATTGAAACTGAATATGAATTATATATTTATTAAACAACTTCTATTTTTTCCTGATTCAACGGTATTTTAACAGAACTTTTACACTAATTTCATAAATAAATTAATTTTATAATTCAAAGAAATATACATGTGGATGTATTTAAATATATTTGGTGTTTTTGTATATTTCAATGAAATTCTGGATTTTACCAATTTTTTGATAAATTCATTTGAATATTTTAATGTTTTTCTTGAATTTTTCTGGTTTTCCTAAAAATTCATGCCATGATAGCAATCCGCCACAAGGGTCAAGGAGTAGGGAGAAAACTAAATATTTAAGCATGATCCAACTCCAAATCCCAACTCTAGATCAAAAACGATTTTGGGCTCTTTCAGGGCAGTTGTATATTTTCTTCCCCTTTTTATAGTATATATAATCTATAAATAGCTCCCCTCCTTGTGACGGACGCATCATTGGATTTTTCTCCTAATTAGAATTAACAGAGTGATTTGCTTATTCAAAATCTTATTTGGCTCCATTCTTGCATTCCAAGATAGGAGGATCAATGGACTAACATTCTGATCAAGACTCACGAAGAGTAAACACCAATTGGCCTGTGGGGAACACGACACAGGAAACAAGGTTAGTGTGATATTCACTCTTTTTGGTTCCCTGTTTGCCATTTTGATATGTTATCGTTGATAACCTAGGTTTTCACCATCAGGCATACCACCAACAAATCTGTCGTTCATTTCTTTATTCACCCCCATCTCCGTCAAATGTATAATCCTCATAACTTGCTCTTCTCTTCGCTATGCTTTGCATATCTACATTTAGCTTCACTGCAACTACAATCGTAAAACTCATCCAGTCATTCCATTCATGCCACTACTATCAACCAGCATGCATTGCTGAAGAAGTTCCAGTTAAGGACTTTAATTAGAATTAATTAGTCTATCCCGCTATAAAATTAGAAAGAAATCCCAAAAATATTCTATAACATTAGATATATATATAAGGTTAATTAGGATACATATATTTCCCTACTTCATAAAGTTATTTTAATTGGTCTTAGCTAGTTTTTCTTTCACTAAATTAGTTTTACCTCCTAAAAAGTAATAAATATCATAAAGTAGAAATTAGCAATAAAATACGCTGAAATGAGTACTTTCTCCTTGTGGAGTTCATCCTTATTCGCTCTATGTTCATAAGAATATTTAAGTAAATCCAAATATTTAAATATTTAGGTATGAATCAGAAGCCCTAAATGACATATTACTCCCTTCAGTGATAATTTCTGGTTTATGAGCACACACATAGTACCTTCCAAAGGATAATTTGGGCTCCTTCAGCAAGTAAATCTAGGGAATAATCATTGGTCCAAAATCACCATATCTTATTTCATAGGGTTACTATCGATATTATCCATTCCAAACTTTCCCAATAGGGGTATAGTACCATTCTCTTGATTCAGAGGTTCAATATGCCCAACTTCTTATAGATTGTGCTTATTGATGAGGATGATGAGATTAGATGGTTTGATAAGGTCGTCCAATCTTTTACATATCCAAAAAGTCTTGGAATGATATAATATTATAGACCTGATTGTTATGACCTCAATCAGAATGTGGTAGATGTGTTGGAGTGTCTCTAATTGATAATGAGGTAAGCAGGGCTATAAGTGTTAGAATCATCCGAGGAGGGATAGATCACTAGGATCCCATTAAGAAAGCATGTGTATATTTTCCCATCAAAAACAAATTACCAGTTACTTCTATTTGTGTCAAAAACTAAAAAAATATAAAACTCTTCAATAAAAAAATAAATAAAAATCTGACCATAAATATATAAAAATCTCTCTAGAAAATGAGGAAGAAGAGGATTAAGAAATTCTCTTTACAACTATATTTAAATAAAAATCCCCAAACAACAAAAACATTACAAGTAAAGAATAATCTGAAAATAAGCCACCAAGAAACTATAACATTTATCAATAAATGAAGAAACATCTGCCTAATAAATTCTCATCAGTGGTTCATAATAGATAAATAAAAGAAAACTATCTCATTTAAGGAGAGGATGGAAGAGGAATAGACTACTAGGATCCTAGCAAGAAGGCATAGATGTATTTTCCCTAGAAAACATCATCAGGTACTTCTATAGGTGTCAACAGCTACTTAAAAATTATAAAATCAGTCAATATTATATATTTGGCAGTAAAAAACAAAAATCTCACTAGAAAATGATACATCAGAGGAGTAAGCCATCCTCTTCTCAACTATATCTAAATAAAAATCTGTAAATGAAGGAAACTTTACAAGTGAAGAAAAATCTGTAGCATTTATAAATAAATGAATAAATAGCTGCCCAACAAATTCTCATCTCATAGTTGATAAATAGAAGAAAAATATCTCATTAAGAATAGAATTGTTCAATAAAAAATAAAAATCTGACCATAAAAAAATACAAACCTCAGAAGAAAATGAGATAAAAGAATAAGCCATCCTCTTCCCAGCTATATATAAATTAAAATATGACCATAAAAGAATAAAAATCTCACTAGAAAATGAGATATCAGAGGAGTTAGCCATTTTCTTCCCAACTATATGCAAATAAATTCTGTAAACAAAGAAAACTTTACAATCGAAGAAAAATTTGCCCTAGAAATTCTCATCAGTAGTTCATATTTGACAATAAAAGAAAAACTATACCATTTAAGGAGAGGATAGAATTATTCACTAAAAAATAAAAATCTGACCATAAAAAAATAAAAACCTCACTTGAAAATGAGATAAAAGAGGCGTACGCCATGTTCTTCCCAATTATATGCAAATAAAAATCTGTAAATGAAGAAAGTGTGTGACATTTATCAATAAAAAATAAAAAGAAAACCATCTCACATTTGAGAAATAAAAGAAAACTATCTCATTTAAGGAAATGATAGAATTGTTCCATAAAAAATAAAAAACTCACTAGAAAAAGGGATATCATAGGAGTAAGCCATTATTTTCCCAACTATATGTAAATAAAAATCTGACCATATGAAAATAAAAAATTTACTAGAAAATGAGATAGGAGAGTAGTAAGACATCCTCTACCCAAGTACATGTTAATAAAAATCTGACCATTAAAAATGGGATATCAGAGGAGTAAGCCATCCTCTTCCCAATTATAAGTAAATAAAAATCTGACCATAAGAAAATTAAAAATTTACTAGAAAATGTGATATGAGAGGAGTAAGCCATGCTCTTCCCAAGTATATGCAAATAAAAATCTTAAAATAAAGAAAAATCTGTAATTTTGATCAACAAGTGAAGAAAAACCTGCCCAATAAATCCTCACCAGTGGCTCACATTTGACAAATAAAAGAAAAAAACTATCTCATTTAAGGAGACCAAAGAATTGTTTTATAAAAAATAAAAAATCCCTCTTGAAATGGGATATCGGAGGAGTAAGCCATCCTCTTCCAACTGTATGCAAATTAAAATTTGCAAACAGACGAAAAAAATTTTTAGTACAAAATGAGATTGAAGAGGAGTAAGACATTCTCTTTCCAACTATATGTTAATAAAAATCTGACCATAAAAAATCTCACTTAGAAAATGGAATTCTCACCAGTGGTTCATACTTGACAAATAAAAGAGGAAAAAAAAAACTATCTCCTTTAAGGAGAGGATAGAAGAGGAATAATAGACCATCTCCTCCTCAAGCGGCCATGTGGGCTTCTTGCTGCTCTCACCTCCACCACCGGCCTCCCCTCGTCTATCAAAGCCCCCATCTCCTCCGCGCCTCCGCCGTCTCCCCTTCAAAACCCACCAGCCAAAACCGCGCTATCCAATCCCTCTGCCTTCGCGGCCAGCTCCGCCAAGCTCTTCTCCTCCTCGACCGAGAACCCGCCCCCAGCCAGCGCACCTTCGAAGCCCTCATCCTCTCCTGCGCTCGCCATGGCGACCCAGAATCGAGCTCTCTCAGCAGCCTCGTCTACCGCCGCCTCGTCCACGAAGGCCTCGACCAAGACCCATTTCTCCGAACCAGGCTCATCGAGATGTACTCCCAACTCGGGTCCCTCTCCGATGCCCGCCACGTGTTCGACGAAACGCGTGACAGGACCATCTTCGTCTGGAACGCGATCCTCAGAGCTCTGGCCATGGCTGACTGCGGGGAGGAGGTTTTCCCTCTCCTGAGGAAGATGGGGGAAGAGGGGAATCAGCCGGATAGCTTCACTCTCACTTGCGTGCTGAAGGCCTGCGTGGCTCGGTCGTCGCGGGCGGACCTCGCGTCGGCGAGGGTGAAGCAGGTCCATGCATTCGCCGTCCGGCAGGGATTGAGCTCCCGGGTTCACGTCGCCACCGCCCTCGTCGACGTCTACGCGAAGCTCGGGGAGCTTGCGCTTGCCCAAGCCGTGTTTGAGGGAATTCCCGAGAAGAACGTCGTCTCCTGGAGCGCCATGATCGGGTGCTACGCGAGGAACGAGATGGGTTTCGAGGCAATTGAGCTGTTCAGGGAGATGGTGGGCTGTGGGGAGGCGGCGGCGCCGAACCCAGTGACGATGGTCGCCGTGCTGCAGGCCTGTGGCAGCCTGGCGGCGCTCGAGCAGGGCAGGGCGGTCCATGGCTTCGTCCTCCGCCAGCGCCTGGATGGAATTCTCCCTGTTGGCAATGCCCTCATTGCCATGTACGCGAGATGCGGGCGGCTGGATGCTGCTCGGCGCACCTTCACAGCCATTGGTGCTCGCCGAGACGTTGTCTCATGGAATTCCCTCATCGCCGGTTGTGCTGCCCACGGCCTCGGTGGCGACGCCCTCCGTCTATTTGAGGAAATGCTGAGTGCTGGTGTTCAGCCGAGCTCGCTTACCTTTGTGAGTTTGCTTGGTGCCTGCAGCCACGGCGGACTGGTGGAGGAGGGGAGGAGGATCTTCAATTCTATGGCGAGTAAGCATGGGGTGGCACCGCAGGCGGAGCACCATGCCTGCATGGTGGACATGCTCGGTCGAGCCGGCGAGCTCGAGGCAGCGGCCCGAGTCGTCGAGGAGATGAGAATTGAGCCTGGGCCAACAGTCTGGGGTGCCCTGCTCGGCGCCTGCAGGATCCACAGCCAAGTGGAGCTCGCCGAGCGCGCGTGCGCAAGGCTCTTCAAGCTGGAGCCATGTAATGCAGGGAATTACGCCGTCCTTGCCGGCATCTATGCCGGTGCCGGGTTGTGGCCGGAGGTGGCAAGGGTGAGGAAGATGATGGAGGCCAAGGCCCTGGTGAAGCTCCCCGGCCGGAGCTGGATCGAGATCGGCCGACATGCCCTCCTCTTTGTGGCAGCAGAGGGGAATTCTCAGGGGGATCAGCTCCAGACATTTGTCTGCAAGCTTGCGGCGGAGATGAAGAGCTCTGTAGGGTATGTGCCGGAGACGAGGGCAGTGATCTACGACTTAAGGGAAGAGGAGAAGGAGAGGATCTTGCTGGGGCACAGTGAGAAGCTGGCTCTGGCATTTGGACTGATCAATTCTGGTCCTGGAGAGGTGATCCGCATTACCAAGAACCTGAGGCTCTGTGAGGATTGCCATTCATTCACCAAATTTGTCTCCAAGTTCACCAAGAGGGAGATTCTTGTGCGGGATGTGAACCGGTTCCACCATTTCCGTGATGGTCAGTGCTCCTGCTGTGACTACTGGTGACATCTAGGTGCACCATGCCGGTGTAGAGAGAGAGAGATGCCTATTTTAATGAGAGGCTGTACATTCATTTATCTCTTCCACCCCTCCATGATGTATGTAGAGTTGACACTTTTTCACACAGAAACGGATGGATGGCTTGAATTCTGCCTCCATTTCTCAAGGAGAAGGATATCGGAGATGGTGATGATGGTGATGATAGTAAAAAAGCATTTACTCGTTTCATATGCTGCTGCAGGCATTATTAGAAAGAATACTTGCCATGAAAATTGAAATCATTAATGATATATTATGTTGAGCTCCAGACTTTGTAGCATCTCATTAGTGTTATACCAGTTTCTTTGAGTCTACATACTTTGTTTCGGCCATCTTGGAGTTTATTTTAATTTATCTAATTGGACCCTAATCAGCATAGAGACCCTCTGATGGCGTAGCCCTCAAGTTATCTAGTTATTTTTTTGTTTTTCTAAGTCTAGGTTAAAATTCCCTGTTTTCGCTTATGGTTTTTCCTTTGTAAACCAAGGGGACTATATATAGGACCCCTAGGGCAAGAGCAAGAACAAGTCCATTTGAATTTTTGGAAAAGAAAGCCCCATCCCGTTTTCGTGTGAGAAGAAGAGAGAAAGAGGGTGAGAGAGAGTAGGGCGGAACGGAACGGGGCCGACTTGGCCGCCCGTCCCGTTCCGCCCCCCACCCTCCCTCCTGTTCCGTCGGCCTCACCCAACGAAACCCTAGGCAGCCGCAGCCGCCGTCGCCGCCGGGATCCTGGGTCTCAGGCCCGTCGCCCGCCCACGGGGCTGCCCCCACCTCGCGGAGCCGCCGCCTCTGCCGCGCGGGAGCGCCGCTCGCCGCGCGGCCTGCTGCTCGAGGCGCCCGCCGCCGCCTCACGCGCCCGCGCCGCCTCGCCCGCGCGCCCGCGCCGCCGCGCGCCTCGCCGCGCGCCCGCGCCGCCTTGCAGCGCCCGCGCGCGCCTCGCCGCGCCGCGCCCCTCGGCGGCCGTAAGCCGCTGTATCGTTCGCCGCCGTATCGTTTGACAAGCGGGATGTGCAGTCCAAGATAAACGTCCCCGAGAAGGACCGACGTACCCACGCTCCCGCCGCAGGACGTCGACAGCGTCCGTCCTGCATCACCCTCTCAGCTCAGTTTATTATATTTCAATTTGTGACAACCTAAGAGTACAAAAAAAATCGATGTGGAGGAGTCCTTCAAGAAACTATTTGTGACAACAACCAATGGAAGAACGAGAGGTAAATCTGACCCCTTCAAGAATTCCCATTTGGATACTTATACAGAAACTTTTAGCACTTGGTGATCATTGACTGTTCAGTGTGTATTTTCTTCTGTCACCAATTATGGAAGGAAAATATGCATACATATCGACAGAGGAACAGGTCAAGTGACTTATGCGGTCAAATCTGTTCACTAAGCATCATAAAGTTATGTCATTAATTTAAAATACCCCTGATCAGAACTCTAGTCTATCCCAAAATTTAATGATAACTCATACGTTGAATGATCTGCTCAAAATAAGGTTAACCATTATAAACCATTCCTTCATGACCAAAAAACTCAGAAAATAGTTGACATTTTAAAGCATAAAAACACATCAAATCTGAAACTTTCAGTAAAATGTGTATCATCAGTAAAATTCAAAGATTACTCTGATATGATTTCATTATGAACATAACATTCTGAAGTCTCATACAGATGGATTAGTCAATATTAGGGGTACTAAATACTTTTGAGTGATAAAATATAGTGATAAACTAAAGTTTCTGGTTTCAGTTTAAAGAAAAAAGTTATTGCATTCTGATAAGCCAAAAATAGGGGTAAAATTATGTGGTTTTTAGCCCTTGTCGTTGTCAATAAAATTTATAAAACCTCACTTAAGATGCACATGATGAGTGAAGGTATCGTCCAAGGGAGGCTAGTAAGGAGTTCAATTCAATGATTTTCTATAATTAAGACCACTTAATCTTCAATGTGGAGCAATTTAGCCTAATTGGAAAGAATATTGAGAAAGGGAGGTAGAGTAGATGAGAAGAGTAGAAGAATTTAGGGGACTCTAAGTTGAATTAGTTGACCCAAAGAAGAGGATTAAGGAATTCACTTTAGAGGGAATTAAGAAGAAGGTTTTTACTTGGTTTGTTTGTTTTGCAGATTAACTAAGTCAGAACTGATTACAACACTATTTGATAAAGATAAAAGAAACTAAAGTTTTAATGCACTTGAATTCAAAGTTAAATTTTTTTAGAGTTTTTTTTTCTTTGGGAGTGCAGTTGAATGCCTAGTTAAATCCCTCAATTTTTTCTCTCAATATTGTACATGCCGCTCAAGCCAAGCGATTTAGAAGTTCAGATCAGAATCAAGAAGAAGAAACAAGAAATTGAACTAATTTCATTCAAAATGCAACAAACTTCAAATACAATGAAGGGAAATGTACCAAACAAGTTGATCCAGGTTGGGGCTCCTCTCTGTCTTGCAGCTGTGCTAGATAACCATCAAGAATGACCCCCTCCTCTCAAAATTTGGCTTTTATACCTAGGTAAAATGGCAAAAATTACCATTTTACCCCTAATGAGTAATTAAATTTTATCTATCAATGCAGGATTGATCTCAATAATCCAACCATAAAGATAGAATTAGGGGATCAAGACGAGAAAATCCATAAAAAATCATCTCAATCGGACTTCTGGATTGAAAGTTATGAATAAATGAATTTAAACCAATATTAGCCCTTAGATTAAATTCATTTATTTAATTTCCTTTTCTTCTAACCGCTCGCTGACGTGTCGCTTTTTCATTGGCAGCGACGTTTCAACTTCTCTAGGCGGGAGTCTTCTCGTTGCGCCACGTACCCCCTGGCGAAAAATAGAAATAAACAAAAGAAAGGTAAAAAAGATTATGCGTATACATGGAGCATGCACGGAGCGCATGGTTTTCTCGCCGTGCGGACTAATCCGCATGCGCCACGTCACTGCCCGTGCGTGCGCGTCGCACGCGCCACGTGGGCGATGAACTTACCTGCCGGAGCTAACCCCTCTTCAAGCCCCATCGGATTCTCATCCGACGGCCACGATAGCGCCACGTCGACGCGCGAGAGATTCTTTGCCTCTTTTTTCGACAAAGCCCTTCATAAAACTTGAAATTGCGCCCTGAAATATTTGTGTATATATCCTTTCCTCATTCTCTCCCTCCGTTTTTTTTAAAACATTAAAACAATTAATAAACTATTTGCAATAAAACCCTGGACTATTTTAAATCATATCTTTACGCCTGCAGTCACGACCGAGAGCTGTTTTCAGGGTCTTTTGCAACAAAACTTTGCAAAAAAACCCTTCAAAGTTCAAATATTATGTCAATACTTTTTTTCTCTTATAAATATATCTTTTTTTCTTAGAATAAATGCATTTCCTCTTCAAATAAATCTCAGAAAAATCCTAAAAATTCGTAAAAAATTCTACAAAATTCTATAAAATTCATTGATTCATCCCCAAACTGATAAATCTCGAAATGAAATATTAAACTTGCCATTTTCATTCAAAAATAGTTATTTCGAGCTCCAATAAATCTTTTAAAATTCATAGAATTAACAGAAAATTAGGGAAAAATCATAAATCACTTACAAAATAATATTTTCATGTAAATATATGATAACAACCCCATTTTAAGCTCTTTAAATGCATAAAATTGTGCTAATAACATGAAATAAAGACCGAATTTAGGGTGTTATCACTTTCTCAATATATTTTACCGAGAATTTAATTACAGAGAATTTAGATTGAAATGGATTATGTCAATGACAACTCAGAAAGAGTGAATTTACTTGAGGGAAAATTATTTTAAGGGTTGAATCCACGGAGAATTTAGATTGAATTGCAGCGTGCATTTATTGCACGAAAAAGACAATGTAAGTTGCCTTGAGCCACCCGCGCCATGTACTTTAATTTTATAATTTTATAATTTTATAATTTTATAATTTTATAATTTTATAATTTTATAATTTTATAATTTTATAATTTTATAATTTTATAATTTTATAATTTTATAATTTTATAATTTTACAATTTTAGAATTTTATTATTTTACAATTTAATAATTTTACAATTTTATAATATTTACTGGTTTTATGATTTATAGATCTACTATTTGTCTAACCCTTGTATAGAGGTTTATTTTGTTCTGATAAACCTGTTCCTTACACACTATGATATGTGGGGGTATATCTTTGATTATCAGGCTTTTTACGTTCTTATTCCCCTATACCTATGTTAGAATCAGAAAGTGTCAAAGTGGGTTATTTCGAGATGTACCCCCTCGTATCATAGGGTAGAAGATACAACTTTATAAGAACAAAACAGGCCATAGAACAAGGTTTTAACATAGTAGCAAAACGTTTTTGTAGAAATAGGTAATTTTTCAAAAATATGAAAAATAATGAAAAATGACAAAAAATGAAAAAAGTATAAGAAACTTGCTCTGAAACTTATATGATTCACCCTATGATATGTGTCTCATATAAGAAACTTGCCCTTGTAAAAATAGGGATTTACTTAACCCCGAGTAAACGAGCTCGAGGTAGCACTTCCAAACAAGAAAGGCCTCACACCCAAGGACTGAGGTGTTCTCAATCGGCAAAGCCTCTCTAAGGTGTTCTCAATCGGCGAAGCCTCTTAGGGTAGAGCTGTTCTCAATCGGCGAAGCCTCCTAGTATTGAGGTGTTCTCAATTGGCGAAGCCTCACACCCACCCATGGACAGAGGTGTTCTCAATCTGCGAAGCCTCCAAGGACAGACCAGAGGAGTTCTCAATCGGTGAAGCCTTAGTGGACTGACGAGTTCTCAATCGGTGAAGCCTCACACCCAAGACTTGCTAGCTCATTTTATCTTTTATTTAATTTTAATTTCTATTTTTATTTTTTTATTTTATAATTTTATAACTTTATGATTATTTTTATTTGTTGTTATTTTTAATTTTTTTTGTTTTTTTATTTTATTTACTGGTTTTACATTTTTTATAAAACTAGTATATGTCAAATCTTGTATAGAGGCTTATTTTGTTCCGATAAACCCGTTCCTTACACCCTATGATATGTGGGGGTATATCTTTGATTATCTCCCTTTTTATATCCTCATTCCTCAATACCAATATTAAAATTCTATTAAGTGTATTTTCTGCCATATTTATCCTATAATGAGTCGAATGATTATCACAGCCAATCATTCACCCAAATTTGAGCGGACTGATGTGTTGTTGTTTAAATTTGCTAAATACATTTTTAAGTGCCAAACAAAATCGTAAAATATGTTCTATTAACTCTAAAAAATTATTTCTTGGCGATATAGCGGTCAGAAAATTATAAACAAAAATATGGAAAGTTTCATAAAAATTAGTAAATGCCTTAACAGCCTCTAGCCAAGTATTCTATGCCCTGTAAAAATTAATCTTTCAATGCACTAAGTTTGTAAGAGAGATAGAGTGACAAAGAAGAGAGAGAAAGCGGAGAAAGGGCATTACAGAGAGACTAAAAGAGACTAACAGAGAGAAAGTGCAAGAGAAAGTGAGCGAGAAAAAAGTGTACCAGTGCGTGGCCACTGTCGTTGCTCCCGGGGCCGATTAGCCCTCCCCCAGGTAGATGCCGACTTCAACAAGAGAGAGCGACAGCTAGATCGAGCCACAAGTAGAGAGCGAGCGAGGGTTTGTGCGAGAGAGAACTTGTTAGACTGTGTGAGAGAGAGTTTGTCATAGAGATAGAAAGAGAGTTTGTAAGAGAGAGAGAGAAAGAGCGATTGCTAGAGCGAGCCACAAACAAAGAGCGAGTGTGGGTTTCTGTGTGTGAGAGAGAGTTCGTTAGAGTGTGCGAGAGAGAGTTCGTTAGAGAGATAGAGAGAGCGGGATAGAGAGAGAGAGAGAGAGAGACCAACAGAGAGACGGATAGAGAGACAGATAGACACAGAGAGAGGGAGGGACAAAGGATGAAACAGATAAAAAGAGAAAGGTAAAGGACCACACAGAGAGAGAGAGAAGAACAAGTAGAAGATAGAAAGCAGAGCAAGAGCGAGATTGGAGGAGCAAATTAGCCAGTGAGAGACCAAGCGAGGGAAAAAGATCCTGAATACAATATTAGGAGAGGAGTGAGGGAAAGACAAAGACAGAATAATTGTGACAGAAAGAGTGCAAAAAAGAGTGACAGAGAAAGAGAAAAAAAGGCGAGATTGAGAGAAAGAGAGAGAGACCGAAAGAGAAATAAAGGGAGCATGAGAGAGAATACTCGAGAGAAGAGAACAAGGTTGGGATAGAAGATGAAAGAGATCTCGAGAGAGAAAAGGGAGAGTGAGAGAGCCATATGAAGATAGAAGGAGAGATAGGGAACTGGAGAGCGAAAACAAAAGAGATCCAGACCGAGATAGAATAGTAGAGATCGACCAAAAAGGTAGAACGCGACGAGGAGAAAAAAATGATAGATTCAAACAGACAGAATGAGAGGTTAAGAGAAAAAAAGGAGCGAGCAAAAGAGAGAAATCAGAGAGAGCGGGAGAGATGCATTGAGAAAGACAGACAGGGCAAGAGAAAGGTGAAGGAAGACACGAAGAGGGAGAAATAGAGACAGAATTGAAAAGAATTCCTGACAGAGGTTGGAGAGAAGGTAGAAGAATCGAAGAGAGGAAGAAGAAGACACCAAGAAGAGAGATGGAGATTAGATCATTGTATTCCGCAAATCATTCAGCTTACATGGGTTTAATATTTATAGCGTAATATCATAGCCGTAATATAGAAAGTTACCATTTTAATTATATAACCGTTGTAACATATACAACGGTTATATATTTGAATAGGTCGATTTAATCTCAACCGTTATAATATACCACCGTTGATAAAAGACCCAGAAAGAACGAATAATGAGAAAATGCATTTATTGACATGACATTTATTTCTTCGTCGAACCGTCGCACCTTGGTTCATTCTTTAAGAACCTTCTACTGCTCCAAGCTCGCACTTGTTTCAGAACCGGAAAATCAAAAGTGGAATTCTTTAACTTAATAACTGACTTTTCTTCTTCATTCGCTTTCTTTGCTCCCGCTCCTAAGCGCGTCGTGCCTTCATCTTAATCTGAACGCTCGTAAACTCGCTTCTGCTCCTGCTCCTCGCGCCTTTTTCTTTCTAACAAACATTAGATTAGAAATCAAAAGAAAAGTTCTGTTAGGTTCTGGTGCCGCAGTCTTTGCTGTTATAACGGATCTATTAAATCCTGACCATTATAATGAAGTGAGTGCACTGATCTCAACCGTTGAGTCAATCTCGTGCTCTCTCTATCTACGATTTGATCCTAACATTCTAGGATTAATCCTGACCCTCTATATTTAATCCTAAACTATCTTTGAACCTATATTTGATCCTATCCACTAATTCTCAAACGAGTATATGATATGTATTTATTTCATTACTAACTAATCTTGATTACTCCCTATTCGGCTGGCCTCTGATTTGGGTGAGTTGGCGCACTTGGTGCTGACTGCTTAACAAGAATGACATTAAGAAACAAAGACATGGATCAAGCGACCGAGTAGATAGAGAGATATAAAGACTGAGAAGAGAGAGAGACATAGAGCAAGACGGAGGTAGAGAGAGAGAATGAGGTAGAGAGAGAGAGATAGAGACACCGAGCAGAGAGAGAAAGCTGGAGAGATTGAGGAGAGAGATATGGAGAGACCGAGGAGAGAGAGAGCTGGAGACTTAGAGGAGAGACAGATGGAGAGACCAGGTAGAGAGAGAGAAAGGAGGAGAGAGAGACCGAGGTAGACAAAGAGAGAGACTGAGCTAGAGAGAGAGACACTGAGGTAGAGAGACGGAGATAGAGAGACGCTGGACCCCTAATGGGCCGCCCATTTCGAGCCGCCCAAGGGCCCTACAGAGAGAGAGAGAAGTAAATGAGAGAGACCCTGAGAGAGAGAGACCTAGAGAGACTAAACGAGAGAAAGACAAAGAGAGAGACCTAGAGAGATGTATAGGGAACGACAGACTGATTGAGAGACGGAGACAGCGAAATCAAGAGAGACATTGAGAGAGAGAGAGAGAGACGGAGATAGCAAAGAGAGAGAGAGAGCGAGAGAGACATTGAGAAAGGAAGAGAGAGAGAGAGAGAGATAGGGAGCCAATGCATGAAAGAGACCGTGAGAGAGAGATAGTGAGTGAGTGAGAGATAGTGAGTGAGTGAGAGAAGAGAGGGAGTGAGTGCATGAAAGAAATCATGATAGAGAGAGAGAGAGCTTGTGAGAGAGACAGAAAGTGAGACTGAGAGAGAGAGTGAGGGAGGGCTGTAGAGAAAGAGAGTGAAATCGAGAGAGAAAGAGAAAGAGAGAGAAACGGAGTAAGAAAGAGAGAGAGAGAGAGAGAGAGAGAGAGAGAGAGAGACACGGAGTGAGAAAGAGAGTGAGAGTGAGTGAGTGAGAGAGAGACACGGAGTGAGAGAGAGAAATAGAGAGAGACCTGGAGAGAGATAAAGAGAAAACGAGAGTGACAGAGAGAGATAGGCACCTGGAGAGAGATATAGAGAAAGTTAGACTGAAAGAGAGACCTGGAGAGAGATACACAAAAAGTGAGACTGAGAGAAACCGCAGAAAATACTACGCTATTAATTACTACACTATTTACTACTACGTTATTAATTACCTCAGTTATCACAATCACACGTTCAGTGTGCTACTGAGAAAAAGGGAAAAAAGGAAATAAGAACATACCCATACCAGAAGCGCCATCAAGGAGTAGAAGCCCGCAACAGCGTACATCTGATGATCCAGCCCAATGCCCCCTACAGAATGATATCTGTACATGGAATACGGTTGTTTATATACCCAACACCCCTTAACATTCAATTAAGCAATAACACAACGAATGTATTTTAACCTAACACTGGGTAAGCAAACAAACACAACAGATGCTTTTTAACCGAACACTAATTAAGCAAACAAACACAGCGGATGCTTTTTAACCTATCCCTGGATATGCAAACAAACACAACGGATGCTTTTTAACCTAACACTAGTAAAGCAATCAAACACAACGCATATTTTTTAACCTCACACTAGTTAAGCAAACAAACCCAACGGATGCTTTTAAACCTAACGTTGGTTAAGCAATCAAACACAACGGATATTTTTTAACCTAACGTTGGTTAAGCAAACAAACACACCGGATGTTTTTTAACCTAACACTAGTTAAGAAAACAAACACAATGGATCTTTTTAAACCTAAAGCTGGTTAAGCAATCAAACACAACTGATTTTTTTAACCCAACGATAGTTAAGCAATCAAACACAACGGATATTTTTTAACCTCTGGTTAAGCAAACAAACACAACAGATGTTTTTTAACCTAACAATGGTTAAGCAAACAAACACAACGGATGCTTTTTAATCGAACACTGGTTAAGAAAACAAACACAAGGGATCTTTTTTAACCTAACGCTGGTTAAGCAATCAAACACAACTGATATATTTTAACCTAAAACTGATTAAGCAAACAAACACAACGGAAGTTTTTTAACCTAATAATGGTTAAGCAAACAAACATAATGATTTATTTTAACCTAATGCTGGTAATACAATTAAACACAACAGATGCTTTTTAATCTAACGCTGGTTAAGCAAACAAACACGACGGATCTTTTTAAACCTCACGCTGGTTAAGCAAACAAACATGACGGATATTTTTTATGGCATATTTAACCCCGTATTGTATTGTACAGTTGTAGTCTACTCCCCTCTCTCTCTGGTTGTTCCTTTGTGGCCATCACTCACGCGAGAGATGGATCAGCGGTTGGGAGGAGCAACGACGACAACGCTTCTCCAGTTTGTTTCTTTGTCGCTCCTTCTCGCCCTCTCTCTGATGCTCTCTATATCTTGATCTATCTATTCTCTCTCAATTTTGCGCTTACGCTCTCTCTATTTCTATCTTTATCTCTCTCACTCTCGCTCTCAAGATCTCTCTCTCTCTCTATTTCTCTCTTAATCTCGCTCTCTCTCTCTCTATTTTCTCTTAATCACGCTCTCTCTCTATTTCTCTCTTAATCACGCTCTCTCTCTCATTCCTCTCTCTCTATTTCTCTCTTAATCACACTTTCCCTCTCTCTCTATTTCTCTCTTAATCATGCTCTCTCTCTCTATTTCTCTCTTAATCACGCTTTCTCTCTCTCTATTTCTCTCTTAATCACGCTTTCTCTCTCTCTATTTCTCTCTTAATCACGCTCTTACGATCTCTCTATATATATTTCTCTCTTAATCACGCATTCTCTCTTTCTATATACTAGTAGGGCCCGCTCGCAATGCTCGCTTCGGGTGGAGAGAGAAGAGATAGAAAGCAGGGCTGTACTCATTCAGGGAGATAATTAAAAATCCCATCTTCAGCCACTCAGACAAACCACACAGATCTGAAGCTTCTAGACAGATGACAGCGAAGGAAAAAAACGAAGGCTCTTTTGTTTGGATTACATGCCTGGGGTAGCATAGAAGATGAGTGGCGGAGCCAACCTCACTTGGTCCCTATGCGACATTTTCGCCCATTCATTCTTTGCATCGATGCTTCTCGCCTCCGCTGCCGCCAACAAAATTCTGTGATTCAGATCCGCCAAGAGAATTATCTGGCTGCTACATTAAGAAGAATTATTTGAAATAAAGTAGAGTATAATTAAGTAGAGTATAAGAATTTATAAGGACAATAGCAATCAATTTAAGTTTGGTAGCAGGCAAGGATGAAAGGGCGCCTAAATCACGCTCT
Organism: Wolffia australiana; assembly: GCF_029677425.1. Taxonomy (NCBI): domain Eukaryota; kingdom Viridiplantae; phylum Streptophyta; class Magnoliopsida; order Alismatales; family Araceae; genus Wolffia; species Wolffia australiana. The sequence continues at coordinate 13,375,914 of NC_135843.1, read as the reverse complement.
CTCTCTCTATTTCTCTCTTAATCACGCTTTCACTGTCTCTCTCGTTTAATCTCTCTCTCTGTTCCTCGTTTAGGCTCTCTCTTACGCTCTCTCTCTCTCTCTCAATTCCTTCTTGAATCTCTCTCTCTCTCACGCTCTCTCTCTCTATTCCTCCTTTAACCTCTCCCTCTCATGCTCTATCTCTATTTCCTCTCTTAATCTCTCTCTCACGCTCTCGCTCTATTCCTCTTTGAATCTCTCTCTCTCTTGCGCTCTCTCTCTCTATTCCTCTCTAATCTCTCTCTCACGCTCTCTCTCTATTCCTCTTTGAATCTCTCTCTCTCTCACGCTCTCTCTCTATTCCTCTTTGAATCTCTCTCTCTCTCACGCTCTCTCTCTATTCCTCTTTGAATCTCTCTCTCTCTCACGCTCTCTCTCTATTCCTCTTTGAATCTCTCTCTCTCTCTCACGCTCTCTCTCTATTCCTCTTTAAATCTCTGTCTCACGCTCTCTCTCAATTCCTTTTCTAATATCTGTCTCATGCTCTCTATCGCTCTATTTCTCTTTAAATCTGTGTCTCACGCTCTCTCTCTCTCTCTACTCTTTAAATATCTGTCTCACGCTCTCTCTCTCTATTCCTCTTTTAATCTCTCTCTCACGCTCTCTCTCTCTCTATTCCTCTTTTAGTCTCTCTCTGACGCTCTCTCTCTCTATTCTTCTTTTAATCTCTCTCACGCTCTCTCTCTCTATTCCTCTTTTAATCTCTCTCACGCTCTCTCTCTCTATTCCTCTTTTAATCTCTCTCTCACACTCTCTCTCTCTATTCTTCTTTTAATCTCTCTCACGCTCTCTCTCTCTCTATTCCTCTTTTAATCTCTCTCTCACGCTCTCTTTCTCTCTATTCCTCTTTTAATCTCTCTCTCGCGCTCTATCTCTCTCTCTATTCCTCTTTTAATCTCTCTCTCTCTCTATTCTTCTTTTAATCTCTTTCTCACGCTCTCTCTCTATATTCTTCTTTTAATCTCTTTCTCACGCTCTCTATCTATATTCTTCTTTTAATCTCTCTCTCACGCTCTCTCTCTCTCTCTTCTTCTTTTAATCTCTCTCTCACGCTCTCTCTCTCTCTTTATTCTTCTTTTAATCTCTCTCTCACGCTTTCTTTCTCTTTAAATCTCTCTGTCTCTCTCACGCCCTCTCTCTCTCTATCTCTCTCATACTGTAGCTCGCACGCACTGTTTCTATTTTCTATGTTAATCTCTTTCTCAAGCTCTCTCTCTCTCTTTCTATTTCTCTCTTAATCCCTCTCTCTCACGCCTTCGCTCTTCCTATTTCTCCTATAATCTTTTCTCTTTCTCTCTTTCTCTCTCTCTCTCTCTCCATTTCTTTCTTATTCCCTCTCTCTCACGCTCTCTCTCTAGCCCTATTTCTCTCTCTCTCTCTCTCTCTCTCTCTCTCTCTCTCTCTCTCTCTCTCTCTCTCTCTCACGCTCCCAATAAAATGAGAAGAAAGAAGTTGAAAATTAGTATGGAGAATACTTGGAGTAACAAAAATTCCGAAAAACCATTTAACTTCTACACTAATTTTTAAATTTTGATGCTTATAAAACTCTGAAATTAAATTTATGCCTCTACGTAAATTAAATGATTACACAATATTGTTGCCAACTATAAATCCAAATAACAACATGAAACAGCCTTGACATTTATAGAGACCAAGGTAGAGGGATAGAGACCGAAGCAGAGAAAGAGACCGAGGTAGAGAGAGAGAGAGACCGAAGAAGAGAGAGAGAGACCGAGGAGAGAGATAGAGAGAGTGAGACCGAGGTAGAGAGAGATGGAGAGACCGAGGTTGAAAGAGAGAGACCGATGTAGAGAGAGAGAGAGAGAGAGAAAGAGATCGAGGTAAAGAGAGGCCCCGAGGCGGAAAGAGGGAGATAGAGACATAGAGGTAGAGAGAGAGACCCCGATGTAGAGAGAGGGAGAAAGAGACACCGAGGTAGGGAGAGAGAGACTGATGTAGAGAGAGGGAGATAGAGACACCAAGGTAGAGAGAGAGAGACCGAGGTAGAGAGACATAGAGACTGAAGTAGAGAGAGAGAGAGATCGAGAGACCGAGGAGAGAGAGAGCTAAAGACTCGGAGGAGAGAGAGATAAAGAGACCATGTAGAAAGAGAGATGGAGAGACAGAGGTAGAGAGAGAGACTGAGGAGAGAGAGAATGAGACCGAGGAGAGAGAGAGAAAGACCGAGCATGAGAGAGACACCGAGGTAGAGATAGAGATGGAGAGACTGAGGTGGAGGGAGGGAGATCAAGGAGAGAGAAATAGAGACCACGGTAGAGAGAGAGCGAGACCGAGGTAGGGAGAGAAAAAGAGACAGAGACCGAGGTAGAGAGATAGAGATACAGAGGAGAGAGAGAGAGAGAGAGCGAGACCGAGGTAGAGAGAGATGGAGAGATCGAGGAGAGAGAAATGGAGAGACCAAGGAGAGAGAGATGGAGAGACTGAGGAGAGAGAGAGAGAGATAGACCGAGGTAGAGAGACAGAGGAGAGACAGAGAGCGAGACCGAGGTTGAGAGAGCGACAGAGACCGAGATAGAGAGAGAGAGGCCGAGGTAGAGAGAGAGACCGAGATAGAGAGAGAGAGGCCGAGGTAGAGAGAGATATAGAGACTAAAGTAGAGAGAGAGAGATGGAGAGGTCGAGGAAGAGAGAGGGATGGAGAGACCAAGGTAGAAAAGAGAGATGGAGAGGCCTAGGTAGAGAGAGGGAGATGGAGATAGGGAAGGACACGGTCTGACCGAACTTCGGTCAGACCGTATCGAACCCGACCGTCGGTCAGCCTTTTTAGGGCTGACCGAACCTTCCGGTGCGGGTCCAGTTCGCACCTCGAACCGGACCGAAGACCGATACTCTCTCTCTCACTTGTTCCCTCTCCCTCTCCCCCTCTCTCCTACTGTTCTCTCTCTCGTTCTTTCTCCCTCTCTTTTTCGTCCTCTCGACCTCAATCCCGCTCGTTCTCTCTCTCTCTCTCTGTCGTCCTTGTTCCCTCTCGCCCGCGCGTTCTCTCTCCCTCTATCTCTCTATCTCTCTCTCGTTCCCTCTCCCTGTTGAGGAGTCTTGGAAACCTGCTACAGTGAGCAGCGGGCGATAGGGACTTAATCAATATTAGATAGTAATAATCCTTAAACATATTATACTCGTTAGAGACATAGAGGATAGGATTAAATGTAGGATCAAACATAGATTAGGATGAAAGATAGATTGTAGGATTCAACCGTAGACAGGAATGTACCGACGGCCACAATCAGTGCGCCTGTATCCGTTATAACGGACAGGATTAGACCGTGAACCGACAGCCACGATCACTGCACCTGTATCCGTTATAACGGACAGGATTAGATCGTGAACTGACGGCCACGATCAGTGCGCCTGTATCCGTTATAACGGACAGGATTAGATCGTGGCCAACGGCTCCTTATTCAAACAGATTATAGCCATTAAGGATCTGTTACAACGGCTATAATCAACCCAAAATATCTACTATACGGTATCATATATATATGATTAATCCTCACCAATGTAAGCATGGTGGAATAATAACGATTCTTAATCACTTAGTTTGGGTGTTCAGATCTTCTTCTCTCCCACTGCTTCTCCTCCACTCTCGCTTCTCTTCTCTTACTACTCTCGTTCGTCATTCTTCCTCGCTGTCTCAACATCTCTCTCTCTCTGTCGTCCTCGTTCCCTCTCACCCCCGCGTTCTCTCTCCCTCTCTCTCCCTCTCTCTCTCTCTCTCTCTCTCTCTCTCTCTCTCTCTCTCTCTCTCTCTCTCTCTCTCTCTCTCTCTCTCTCTCTCTCTCTCTCTCTCTCTCTCTCTCTCTCTCTCTCTCTCTCTCTCTCTCTCTCTCTCTCTCTCTCTCTCTCTCTCTCTCTCTCTCTCTCTCTCTCTCTCTCTCTCTCTCTCTCTCTCTCTCTCTCTCTCTCTCTCTCTCTCTCTCTCTCTCTCTCTCTCTCTCTCTCTCTCTCTCTCTCTCTCTCTCTCTCTCTCTCTCTCTCTCTCTCTCTCTCTCTCTCTCTCTCTCTCTCTCTCTCTCTCTCTCTCTCTCTCTCTCTCTCTCTCTCTCTCTCTCTCTCTCTCTCTCTCTCTCTCTCTCTCTCTCTCTCTCTCTCTCTCTCTCTCTCTCTCTCTCTCTCTCTCTCTCTCTCTCTCTCTCTCTCTCTCTCTCTCTCTCTCTCTCTCTCTCTCTCTCTCTCTCTCTCTCTCTCTCTCTCTCTCTCTCTCTCTCTCTCTCTCTCGTTCTCTCGTTGTCTCTCCCTCTCTCGTGCTCGTTGTCTCTCCCTCTCTCCCATTCGTTCTCTCTCACTCTCTCCCATTCGTTCTCTCTCCCTCTCTTTCTCTCCCTCTGTTCCACTCTCACTCTCCCTCTCGTCCGCTCTCCCTCCCTCTCTCCTTCCCTTTCGCCCTCTGTACCATTCTCACTCTCTCCCTCTCATTTTCTTTCTCTCTATCCGTCTCTCTATCTCATTCTCTCCCTCTCTTTCTCTCGCCCTCTCTCCCGCTCTCCGTCCTCTCATCCTCACTCTTTCACCCGCTCTTCCTCTCTCTCTCTCTCCCTCCCTATCCCTTCCTCTCTCTCTCTCTCTCCCTCTCTCTTCCACTCTTACTGAAGAAGAACGGCGGCTATGTCACTACGCCGTCGACCAGTAGGACATTAAAATAACCTAGAGTAGTAAGAAATGGATATGTACTATACTCGTTATGAGAAATAGAGATTCAGGATTGAATATAGGAAACCATAGAAGACTAGGATTAAATCTAGTTAGGATTAAATATAGTTAGGAGAAATATAGTGGACAGAATTAAATCTAGATAGGATAATCTAACTCTTACAGAACAACGGTAAAAATTAAATCTGAAAAGAGAAGTTAAAAAAAAATCACTTTCTCGTTCGCTCTCCATCCCTCGCTTCCTCTTTCCATTGCTCCCATTCTCATTCTCTTCCACTCATTTTCTTTCCCTTTATCCCTCTCTCTATCTCGTTGTCTCCCCCTCTCTCTCACCTTCTCTCCCGATCTCCCTCTCCTCCTCTCTCTATCTCATTATCTCCTCTCTCTCTCACCCTCTCTCCTGCTCTCCCTCTCTCTCACCCTCTCTCCCGATCTCCCTCCCCACCTCTCTCTATCTCATTCTCGCCCTCTCTCCCTCTCTCTCTCTCACCCTCTCTCCTGCTCTCCCTCTCCACCTCTCTATATTTCGTTCTCTCCCTCTCTCTCTCACCCTCTCTCCCGCTCTCCCTCTCCTCTCTCTCCCTCTCTCTCTCACCCTCTCCCTCTCCTCTCTCACTCTCTCACACCGCTCTCCCTCTCCTCTTGTCTCCCTCTCTCTCAAGTCCCTCTCTCCCGCTCTCCCTCTCCTCTCTCCCATCTCTCTCAAGGCCATCTCACTCTCGCCTTCTCTTCCTTTCTCCCTCTGTCTATCTCACCTGCTCTCCTGCCCTCCCTCTCCTCCTCTCTCTCAAGGTCCTCTCTCCCTCTCTCTCAAACTCTCTCCTGCTCTCCCTCTCCTCCTCTCTTCCTCTCTCCCAAGCCCTCTCGTTCTCTCTCCCGCTCTCTGTCACTCCCTCTCTCTCCCTTTCTCTGTCACCCTCTCTCCTGCTCTTACTCTACGCCTCTCTCCCTCTAGTCCTCTCTCTCGCTCACCCTGTCTTTTGCTCTCCCTCACTCATTCTCTCTCACTCACTCTCTCCCTCTCGCAATCTCTCTCTATTGAACTCCTTCCCTCTCGCCTGCTCCCTCTCCCTCTCTCCCCCTTACTTCCCTCTCAGGCTCTCCCCCTCTCGTTCCCCCTCTCTCCATCTCTCACTCTCTTCCTCTTTCTCTCTTGTACTCTCCATCTCTCTCTCTCTCTCTCTCTCTCTCTCTCTCTCTCTCTCTCTCTCTCTCTCTCTCTCTCTCTCTCTCTCTCTCTCTCTCTCTCTCTCTCTCTCTCTCTCTCTCTCTCTCTCTCTCTCTCTCTCTCTCTCTCTCTCTCTCTCGCTCTCTCTCTCCCTCTCTCTCTCTCTCTCTCTCTCTCTCTCTCTCTCTCTCTCTCTCTCTCTCTCTCTCTCTCTCTCTCTCTCTCTCTCTCTCTCGCTCTCTCTCTCTCTCTCTCTCTCTCTCTCTCTTTCTCTCTCTCTCTCTCTCTCTCTTTCTCTCTCTGTCTTTCTCTCTCCCACTCTTTCTCTCTCTCTCTCTCTCTCTCTCTCTCTCTCTCTCCCTCTCTCTCTCTCTCTCTCTCTCTCTCTCTCTCTCTCTCTCTCTCTCTCTCTCTCTCTCTCTCTCTCTCTCTCTCTCTCTCTCTCTCTCTCTCTCTCTCTCTCTCTCTCTCTCTCTCTCTCTCTCTCTCTCTCCCTCTATTTCTCTCTCTCTCTCTCTCTCTCTCTCTCTCTCTCTCTCTCTCTCTCTCTCTCTCTCTCTCTCTCTCTCTCTCTCTCTCTCTCTCTCTCTCTCTCTCTCTCTCTCTCTCTCTCTCTGTCTCTCTCTCTCTCTCTCTCTCTCTCTCTCTCTCTCTCTCTCTCTCTCTCTCTCTCTCTCTCTCTCTCTCTCTCTCTCTCTCTCTCTCTCTCTCTCTCTCTCTCTCTCTCTCTCTCTCTCTCTCTCTCTCTCTCTCTCTCCCTATGGTATTTTCTTTGCCTTTGCACTATCTCAGTGTCACTCTCACACTCTCTCATTCTCACACTCATTCACTATCCCCCTCTCACTCTCTCATTATTCAACACTGCTTCAGTACTAGAGGTGACATTAGATGCAGTGAGATGACCAAGTCAACTTAACCTTGACTTGTCAACATGACCGACCGAAGACCAGACCGGACCGAGACCGAGACCGAGACCGGACCGAACTTCAGGTCTAGGTTTAGGTTTTTGGTAAAACCGGATCGTGTCCTTCCCTAGATGAAGATAAAGAGGAGTCAGCAATGGCCAGTTCAAAAAGCAACCAACGTTGACAAATAAGGATTTTTAATACCTGTAGTTTAGTAAAAACAGGATATCTAATACTCGTTATGAGAAATAGATGCATAGGATTAAATATAGGAAAACCATAGATGGCTAGGATTACATCTAGATAGGATTCAACATAGACAGGTCATGGTCAAAACAATGACTGGACAAAATTAAATCTAAAAGGGAAGTTACAAATTTCGATTTGTAACTTCCCTATACTAACAGTTATCACTATTAGCTATAAATACGAACTCACATGTGTGGAGGATTTCAATCAACGATCTCTATCAACTACTCCTGGTGTCGTTCTATCTTTCCTTATCATCTACCTCCTTCTCATTCGTCTACTTCTTCATCTTCATCAACATTCACATCCCATTCTCTTAAGTGAACTTCACATGGTATCAGAGCCTGCGATCTGAAGGCTCTTGTTTCTCATTCTTGTCTCACATATCTTACAGAGTCAAGTATCATCTTTCTTTTGTCTCTTTCGTTTCTTCCATATCTGGCTCTGATAATCTCCCTTTCTCGCTCACCCTCCGCCTCCCACTTCTCGCTCATTTCTTTGACCGCTTCCGCTTAATTTCTTGTATTTAGTTTCACATCTCTATCTTCTCTCCTCTCTCAGCTCTCTCTTCCATGTCTCTGTCTACTATCTCATGTCTTAAGTCTTACTCGTATTTGGCTTTTTCACACTATTTTTCTCTGACACAGGCGTCTCTTTCGTCTCTCTCACCCACTCCATGCACTCTATTTCATTTCTTCTCTCTTTTCTATCACCGTTCTCGTTTCTCACCCCTATCTCTCCTCTCCCTGATCTATTTTTCTACCTATATCAGAGATATCGAGAGCAAAAATAAAGTAGGAAGAGAGAGAGGGTGAATGAGAGGGAGAAAGGGTAAGCCAGAGGGACATAGATAGAGTGAGAGGGCAAGGGAGAGGGACAAAGAGAGAGAGAAAGAGGGTAAGGGAGAGGGTAATAAGCCTAAAATTGGGTAATCAAGTTCAATTAATAATGTTGTTATAATTAGGCTTATGCAGAAAATTTTTATTATTTACTCTTAATCACAACTGGAAAGTATAGGATGAGAAAGGGGTAGAACCATAGGAAATCACTTTCTCAAGAATTTTTTCATTCTATTTTTTATGAATTAATTTCGAGAATGAATTAATTATATACCTAATGAGCCCATGTTATGTTTAATTATGTTTTGTGATTACTAAAAGGTATTTAGACTCTTTATATTGGTATTTATATTTTCCGTCAGAGCACTGCAGGTATGATGATTTTTGTACCTATGTCAAAAAAATTGAAACACTATAATGCAATGAAATGTTATTTATCAAGAAAATGTTATTTATCTATTAAAATTGGGAATTATTGAACAAAGCAATGTTCCCGACCTCCATTTTATAATCCAACAGTCTGGGTTTTACAATCCTAGGCTACATTATGTTGCATTCTGAATCTTAAACACTCTCTATAATGAAGTTCAAAGGGAACCCTTTGAGGCATCCTTTACATTGTCCTCAGGAAACTTTCACTCAAAGTTGATGGTATCTAGAACATTTGAAGATATGCTTCAATGACACGGTGTTATTAGCATCCTAACTATGGAATTTGAATCTACATACTCACATAATTTTCACATATGAATTTAGATCAGCTTTTATTCATGTTTAAGAAATCTAAGGATGGAAAATTATGGCAGGGAAAATCAGGAAGGGTAATATGGCTTCCTATGATAATATGCTATCAAAGTTTTTAGGGGATTACACCAGCAGCCAAAGCAATATATCTATGAAATTTGATTATCTCAGAAGGGCTATCACTTGGCCAAATTCGAAACTAAACTCTTTCTTCAAATACTAACCATATATATACCCATATATAGGGATCATCAAGGGAGGTGCACTTCACAACCATCATTTTGGATCAACTTTAGTATGGCAGAAAGAATCTTGGTGCAGGAATCTATTACTTGGCATCTCCCCACAACCCCATTGATGATCTCCCCACAAGGCTTCAATTGTTACATAGCAAAAAATAGAAATTAATTAATGCAAAATTTTAATGTCTGCGACACCTAAACTACATAAGTATTCTTCAAGTCTCAGCTAATGCTCGCTGTCAATAACTATTCAATTTTCAGGAGTAATAGATTTTTAGAACAAGAAAGTAATTGAAGGTTTAAGTATAAACTCCTCTATTGTTTTATGCAAGTATTTTGGTTTAACTATTAAGTATTTTGGCAGAAGCAATAAAGTATGACATCTAAGAATGTCGGAAACAGAAATCTTGGTTTAACTATTTTTTTTTGGCTCGTGAATTGACCTTGGATATCATTTTTTTTATTTTCTCATTCAAAAGACCTTACTCCAGCATTTCATAAAAGGCATCATCTGACATATTGGGCCGATAAATCTTGGAAAGTGCATGACCATCATCATCTAAACCAGAATCATCTGACATTGAATTTGATTCCACTTATTTAATTAGCAACATATTTTACTGTGGAGAAGTGATCACAATATTTTTGGGTTCTATGGAATTGATCTCAAAGAAAACAAGGATTTTTGTAGAAGAAGACTTAAAAGAATTGAAATGACATTCATTAAAAAAAATTAAATGACCTAGATAAGGATCAAATCCATGATTTTTTGGATCCTTAAGAGTGCAGCTTCTAGATGTTCCATGCAATCCTTGTCTTGTCAAATCTTGTCCTTCCTACTTGATCATCGTCGTTATGTTGTCAAGTTATCATCGAAAACAGAGAGGAGCAAAAGGCAGAACGTAGACTAGGAAGGGATACAAAAAATTCTGGACTGAATGGTTTTTTTAGGGCCTTCCCTTTTTATATTATTGGTATTTCTCACTAAAAACCCCAACTTTTAGTATATAATCTGACATCGAAAATATCATTTGCATGTGACCCTCTAGGCACCTGTATATGGCTAATAAATTTTCATCATCTTGGGCATCCATTGTTTTGTATTTTTAAATCTGTTTTGTATCATCTTGGGTTTCCTTTCATGGACTTGCCTCGACAGCATGTGTGTACATTGTACTACATGGATAAACCAAAAAATATCCATTTTTCTCTACAACTAAAAGATATCGAACACTGTTGGAACTTATTGATAACACCCTAATTTCTGTCTTTATTTCATGTGATTAGCACAATTTTATGCATTTAAAGAGCTTAAAATGGGGTTGTTATCATATATTTACATGAAAATAGTGTTTTCAAGTGATTTCTGATTTTTCCCTAATTTTCTGTTAATTCTATGAATTTAAAAGGATTTATTGAAGCTCGAAATAATTATTTTTGAATGAAAATGGCATGTTTAATATTTTATTTCGAATTTTTAGGATTTTTCTGAGATTTATTTGAAGAGGAAATGTATTTATTTCAAGGAAAAAAAGTATATTTGTAATAGAAAAAAAGTATTTTTATTATTTTCGAACTTTCAAGGGTCTTTTGCGAACTTTCGTTGCAAAAAGACCCTGAAAACAGCTCTCGGTCGCCACAGCAGGCGTAAAGATCCAATTTAAAATTTTACAGGGTTTTATTGCAATTTTTAATATATATTTTTAATCTTTTTAGGAGAAATCGGAGGAGAGAGAGTGCGCCAGGGGCATATACGCAATTACTTTTGGGCGGCGTCCAAAAGCAATTCCAGGCGTTTTAAGGACTTTTCTGCAAAAAGAAGGATTCAAAGTGCGCCAGCCAATGAGAGAGCGACACGTCATTGCGTGTTTAAAAACGAAATTTTAAATCAATTTTAAATCTAATGGATTAAATTGGTTTAAAATTGATTTATTAATAACTTTTGATCCTGAAGTCCGATTGAGATGATGTTTTTATGGATTTGTTTGTCTTGATCCCCTCTTTCTATCTGTACAGTTGGATCATTCAGATCCAGCCTACATTGATAGATAAATATTAAGTACTAAATGGGGGTAAAATGGTGATTTTTACCATATAACCTAAGTATAAAAGCTAAATTTCGAGAGGGGGAGCTTATTCTTGATGGTTCTCTATCACAGCTGCAAGACAGAGAGTAGTCCCACCCTGGATCAAGTTAACTGGTACTTTTTCCTTGATTGTATTTGGATACGTGCATTTTGAATGAGATTAGTTCAATTTCTTGTTTCTTCTTCTTGGTTTTGATCTGAAATTCTAAATCGCTTGGCTTGAGCGGCATGTACAACCCTGATTAGGATTGAGAGGAGAATTTGAGGGATTCAACTAAGCATTCAACTGCATTCCAAAGAAAAACTCTAAAAAAATTAGTTTTAATTCTTAGGAGATTAAATTACCCCATTTCAGTTCTGAATTATCAAAGTTGCAAAAACAAACCAAACTCAGATTAAAAATTCCCTTTTAACCTCTCTAATTGACCTCTTGGATCCTTTTATTAGGATCAAAGAAGCCAATTTAGAGCTCCATATTTCTTCTATTCATCTCAACTCTTCTACCCCCCTTTCTAAATTCTCATCTAATTAGGGTGACTTGATCCTCATTGAAGATCAAATTCAGTTTAATCAGAGTGAAACGACCAATACAATCACCAAATCGAATTCCTTACTAGCTTCCCTTGGACGACACTCGTACTTATCACTATACGTCTTAAGTGGAGTTCTTATAAATTTTATTGCATAAGCCAAAATCCACAACGACAAGGGCTAAAAATTGCATAGTTTTTACCCCTATTTTCGGCTTATCACTTATTCACTCTGATATATGGGGCCCTGACCCAATTCTTTCTCACTTGGGTTTATCCTAATATGTTTCCTTTACTCATGCCTATAGCAGGTTCACATGGGTCGACACTCTCAAGAAGAAGACTGATCTCCTCATGACATTTGTCCAGTTTCAAAGCTACGTCCAACGACAACTTAATCATTAGATAAAATCTTTACAATCTGACTAGGGAGGAAAACTATTGGCTGCTTCATCAACACCTCAAAAATGAAGGTATCCATCATCATATCTCTTGTTCCCGTATACCACAGCTAAATATAATTGATAAAGTAAACATAGATATACTATCAATACTGCACATGTGATGATGCTTCATGCATTGATCTCTCAATAATAATGGGATGAAGCCACTTTCAGTGCTACTTATCTCATCAACTGAATGCCAACACCCATACTCCAAAACCATTCACAACATGATGCACTCTTTACTGAAACTCCTGATTATAATTTTCTAAAAATATTTTGCTGCTTGCGTTTTCCCTATCTCATGATATATGTTGCATCCAAGCTAAGTCAACGGCCTTAACAATGTGTGTCGATGGGATGTAGTGTGCACCCTAAAGGGTATCGGTGTTATTACCTAACTTCAAAATGTATATATGCATCTCATGATGTTATTTTCAATGAATATGTTATTTTCATGATGTTATTTTTCCTATTTCAGTTCTTAAGTTGAATATAATTCCTCCTCTCTCCCATCTCTGCCTATTACTTTTGGCTCTCCTCCAATGTCTTCCTCTATCAATATCTAGTGTAGCTCCAACTGTCACTTCCATACATTTGCCCAATGACAATCCTTCATCCCCACTAACAGACCCAAATACAACTCAGTTACCAATCTCATCTGCATCACCTGATGTATTGACTCATCTCTGATGTCTCACAACGTCAATCAAACCACTTAAACCAACAGTTCAGCTGGCCATGTTGACCTTAAATGACAGCATGCTATGCAACAAGAATATGAAGCATCTCTCTAAAATTACCCGGGATCTAGTCCCTATACCTCCAGGCTCCAAGCCAATTAGTTGAAAATGGATTTTCAAAACAAAACTTCATCCTAATGGCATTTTTTACTGTTGTAAAGTCCTTGTTGCCCAAAGCTTCAGTCAAACCCCAGGAATTTATTACCAATAAATATTTATCCAGTTATTTAATTGATCACAGTTCAAAGTCTCCTCACCCTTGCAGCCGCCCATCAATGGGGCATTCCAAAATTAGATGCTAGTACACATCACTTGGTTTCGCTAGCTCTTGAATTGATTCCTTACTCTTATACAAGTCGTCTTCCTCTAGTGCTCTCTACTTCTTGGTGTATGTTGATGTCATGCTAGTATTCGGATTGGATCTTGGGGAAATTCAGTAATCCATGTCATCTCTCGGCGATGAGTTTGCCATGAAAGACTTAGGCCCTACACATCACTTTATTGTCGTACAATTCATTCAACATTCTGAAGGTACGTATCTATCACAAATGTAATAAAAAATTAAAGCGTTATGCATCAGTAAAATGGACCAGCACATACCTACTAGAATCCTATACTGCATAGTATCTAATCTCTTTAGGGATAAAAGATATTATGCGATCCCATGATCCATAAATTGAGTTTTTTGAAAATATTACTTTAATTTTATTGTATTATTAAATATAAAAATATGAATTATATTATATTAACTAATTCCACTATTATATCCCAAATCTCTTTAGTTTCATCTAACTATATGTATCTAGTACACATTAAACATATCAGTTTGTCACTTATATTTTCAAAAAATGTTATTCTCATAAAAAATAGGACCCTGCTACAGGGGCAACCGGTTGCCCCAAAGGAATCTTGGGCAACCGGGACACGTGGAAAAAAAGCCATGTGTCTTGCAAGGATTGGGCGTGGAAGCCCGGGAACCCCCAAATACGCTCTCTCTGGAAGTTTTCCCGGGCAACCCGTAATCCCCTCTCTCTCTCTAACTTTACTCTCTCTCTCTATCTCTCTCTTCCCGGCGATCCTCCGGCGATCCTCCGGCGATACTCCGGTGATTCTCCGGCTTCCGAAAAGCCCTGTTAGCGCATACAATCGCGGCCCCGACCATCAACGCCGAGACACGGCTACTAGGCTACGCGATGACGGACCGGGAAAGACGAGTCCAGGTAGGACCCTGCTTCGTCCGCATTTTCCGCAATCCCTCTATCTATCTATCTATCTATCTATCTATCTATCCATCCATCTATCCATCTATCTATCTATCTATCTATCTATCTCTCTATCTCTCTATCTATCTATATATCTATCTATCTATCTATTTGAGATAGAAGGTGAAATTTCGATCGATTATGACTTGATCTCTGCAAAAATTCCTCCATAATTAAACTTTCTCGAAAAAAAGTTTTTGGAAAAGCCGTTCTTCTGATCTCAGAGCTCGTTGACCAGAAGTCAACGCTCTCGATAGCCATTAGGCGTTGACTCGGGCCATGAGGTATGGAGTATCTCACGAGAGGGGATTTGTGCAGGAAGAATTCTTCTCCTGAAATCGGAGGTGTGGCGGTCCCGCTGCGGAGAACGTGTTCTTCCGGGCGGAAGCTCGGATCTGCAATTTCGGCTCCTGAGAAAGAGGAAGGGCGAGGCCATGGATCTTAGGCCACCCCGCAGGGTTGATGACGAAGATCGACATCGAAGAGCACGTGTTCTTCCGGGCGGAAGATCGCTCAGTGGCCGTCTAAGCGGAAGACTCTTCCGGGCGGAAGCTTACCTTCATTGATATTTCTTCTATTTGACTGAGAAGATTAGAGAGAACATACATTTGAGATGATTAACTATAGGCTTCCCTCTATCTTCTCAAGTGACAAGGGAATTAGAATTCGTATAGCATCATTAGTACTATTTAAGGGCATAACCTGGCCAATTGTATTATGTGTTAACATCTTCATACGAAAGTTGTCGCAGATCAAGAAATATGAAGAGAATATTTACTATTCATTAATTATAGTGGATAAGACTTGATTAATAATAATTAATTCAATATATACACCATGAATACATCAAAGAGACATTAAAAAATTGAATTTATAAATGAGGATGATGAACAATTCTCTCCAAACTCCTGGATGATCATGGCAGCAGTCTATCCAGGTGTCGAACATTTTATCTCTGATAAACCTTCTCTCTGTTCTCTGACCACCATGCCTCTGCTTGATGCTCCACGAACCTTCTCTGACTACAAGAAAAATGGGAGAAGACCAAAGTCAGCAGACATTTATTTCATGATATTCAGGTTAAGATTATATAAACCTGAATCACACTCTCTTGACTCTTGGAAGAAGCTCCACCCTCTCGATCACTCTCAACAAGTGAGATCTCTCTCTTCCTCTCCACTCCTCCATTTGCATCTGCCTCCAATTTTTGTTGAAGGGCAGAGTTTCTAGGGTTGACTTTTGCTCTGCACCATTGTAGGCATAGGATGACGCATGAGGCAGCCACTCGGCAATGTCCTTGAGCTGACAAGGAGAGAGAAGGTTGAATTAGTATAAAATAGTTGCCTTAGAAAACATCAAAAAAAGTGCTATGAAAAGATAACTGAGAGGTTAGAGATTTAATAACCGCTTTGGCAGCCTTTGAAGTGGCAGATTCCTTAGCGGCCATTGCGGCTGCTTCCTTGGCTTTCCTAGTGGTTGCCTGAATATCAAGCTCTTGTAGCTTGCGTCGTTGCTTGAGACTCTCGACCTAACATAATCCAACATAATAACAAACATTATCTCTCTCTATTTGGCTTTAAAACAGTCGTCGATTTCATCTTTCCGGTAATCACTAACCTGGGCCTGCAACTTTAAGACTTCATGGCTTTCTTGAGAAAGGCGAGACTGCTCTTGAATTACCCACGGAATAGGTGTTGACGGAGTTGACCAAGATACAATCAAACTGTTTCACAAGTTATGGCGTTGTGCCCTTGCTGCCCGCAGCTAGAGCAAGTGACACCCCTCTGCTTCTTTTTACTTTACAGCTTCTCTGCCATGCTTATGTAGCGCTTGTTCCCTATTTTGCATCGTCCTTTGCAACGAGCTTTCAACGGATTTCTAACAATATCTTCCTCTAAATCAGACAACGCAGGGTGCGATGTCTGTAGGTTTCTTTCAATAGTTTCGCCCAAAACAATCATTGATGCCTTGTACAACTGAAATGTGCTCTCGGTTCTAATTGAACGGTCTAAAATGGGCTTTGTCAGAGCCGTTAGTTCAGACATACATTGATCTTCGGTCATTCCTTGTGTAGCACTGACTTCAGAGTTGGGTCACGTAGCCAACGCAGTATCAATGAAGATAGACTGAATATCTACAGTTTCACAGTCCTTTTTCCAGCGTCGATTAAACATTGAGACAGAGCATGATAATATGTTATTGAGGCGAAAACAACACAACATGTGTCTGCATACAATACCAAGCCAAATCGCCTTCCTACAGGAGCACGTACTTTGCTCAATGGAGCCAATGGATATCCTCACAACACGAAATTTGTTTGGAAAGTTTTTTTGACTGATTAGGAAATATCCCTGATCTTTGGAATCATCTGCAACACAAGTATATGAAAGCGACATTCCTGATTCAGCTTTGAGAAGAACCTGGGCATAATTTGTCAGTATTTGAAGAGCGTCATTAATTAGAGGATCCATTGTTGTTGTGGCAAACTTGGTAGAAAGGCTAGCTTGGGACAACTTCTCTTGCGATCGTGTTTCAACTGCATCGAAACTATCAATAATGCGCAATAGAGACGAATTCGAAAATAACCCGGATTTGATCTCACAGTTGACCATCTCTTGGCGTTGTGTAGAAGACACACCTGTGACGAAGTTGTTATGGGTGTAGGCGAATGCCCACTGCTTCTTTTTTTCCTCGAGAACTCGAAGATAGGATTCTACCGCTTGCCATTTTGACCTCAATATTGAAAATTCCATCTCGAATTCATCAACATCTTCAATGGAGCCGACCCTCCTGAAATCATCCATGAATCCGCAGAGATTGGCCCTCAAAGAGCTGGCTAGAGCACGAGTGATATTCTGGGAAATGTGGAATCTGCACAGTAGATGGACTGTAGTGGGCCAAATGTCCTTAATAGCTCGGGCCAATTCCATATCGCCATCTGTAAACAAGACGATGGGATCGAGATTCGTATATGATCGAAATTGTTGAAGAGCCCAAGAGTAGGAGTCAAATTGCTCGTTGGACAAAAGACAACCAGCGGTCAATACTGTCAAACCATGGTTATCGATCACTGTGAAAAGCACTAGAGGCATGTCAAAGCGATTTGCCTTGTGTGTAGCATCGATTTCTAAAACATCGTTGAACTGCACATACTTCTCTTTGCCATTAGCTGAAATCTAAAAAACTCTCTCCAAGCGAAGTGTGTCATCATTGAATTGAAAATTGAAGGACCAACCATGATTGGACTCCTCTTTCAATAATTTGACAAAATCGTTAGTCTCGCAAGCTCTGCTAGAAGATTTTTGTAACAAATTCTGTACATCTCTTATTGTCCACGTAACTGGAACATCTGGGAAATGCTCC
>NC_135843.1:13141133-13356133 GCF_029677425.1 Wolffia australiana | reverse complement strand
AAAGTCAACACCAAATGGACCAGTAAAAGAAGGGGACAGCAGAAATCCCTCTAGAGGAAGAGAGACAAGAAACTACTCCAAGATCAAGCTGGATTAACCAGAAAAACCTCAGCAGATACTGTGGAAGTAGATGCCAAATAATAGAGTGGCCACCTAGAACAAACAGCTTAGCATGATGTTGCAAGGGATGGGATTTAAAAGAACATACCACTGGATAGATAATTCGATACTCGAATATGGGTCGTTATCTTAACTCTTACCGACATCTCATTTCATAATTTGAATTAGGGCACATTACTGATCATTACTATGAGCTAATGTGGTGTGACTTGTAGATTATTTATATATTGAATCAAGATTGTTGTTGTTCGCATTTCCTTAAAATTTTTAATAGTCCACATCCTTAAAATTTAAATGTGTCTTCATATTGTTGGCCTTCCTACCTCAATAGTACTAAGAAAATAAACTAAATTTTATACTCAATGAAAATTTTCTACCTAAATATTATGAGTAAGAGGCATAGATAGAATTTTTGTAACAGCGGATTTGCTTAATCTTCTGTAGGGATGTTATCTTTTCTAGAGATTTAGTGATCTATTGCTTGCTATCAAGGATTTGAAACCTAATGCAACCATCCATATGTTTCCCAGAAACTTTGATTCTGACTGAGTAAACCTTCACTTTGAAAGCCGTAAATGATGATCATATTCCTACCAAGGATGAATCATTGTCTATTGCATTGTCATTCTGTGGAATATGACTACACCAGATGGCCACCACCATACTTGAAGTACAATCACAGTAAAAACTTAATGGATAAACTTTTCATGATTTAGACCATTTGACAATACTGTCCAATCAGTATCAACACTGTGTTGAATGTGCCTATAGTTACAGGTTGGTGCACTTTTATCCAAAGGATCACCTTCTTGAGCGGATGGCATCAATCAATAAGAATTATCTGTGAATGAGTCAAATTGAATGGGGTCCAGTGTTTGCTTTCTTAAGAAGAATGACAGTATGATTCAATAGTGTTTAAAAGGTAAAGTACAACTTTGATGTGTCCTATTAGCTGTTGTTGGATAAGATGGTAGATAAAGGTAACATAAAATGAGAGAAATTTATTTCCATGGGATATTATCACTCTTATAATATCCCAAGCTTAGATCCTTGGTCCATTTGGTGTGCCTTATTTTTAGAAGGTACAAAGGACTTTATCAACTCTTACATGGAACCTTTCAATCATGAGTTACCATGCACATATAATTCCTCATCTTCGTGAAATCCCTAAAGGAGTTAAGGTATTGTCAACTATCAAACCCTAATTGGAACTCATTTGAGTTCTAGTGGACATAGTTGAGATGTAAAATTCTATGCATGTAGTTTTATGATTTTAAAGATTCTATCATGTGTAAAAGTCAATGTATAAAACATATCCCTTGGTGTTTAATTGATAATCCCAATTCATGCTCTACTTCACATATCACATAGATCTTCCTATATCTCCAGCATTTTGGATGATTGATGCATGAGGGAAACAATTAATATAACCTCAAAATTTAATTGGATTACATTGTTTAATACTTATTGGTTAGTCAAAATGTTATCTGGTTTTTTGAGCTAATGTTAGTCATGAAGGGATTAATAGAGAAGGCAATTTATCAAATGAAAAAGGGGTTTTAAAGCAAGAGTAGGCAAATCCACAAGAGCAGGTGCTACCAGCCATAGTTATAGGCCAACTTCAAGAGTGATGAAGCTCACACAACTAGCAACCTTGGCGCTCAGGCGGGCCCACTGGCAACAACTTTCGAACCACGAAGCTCAATTAGGCTCATATCATGTAGGTAAAGTCCATCAGAAGCGAAAGACTAGTCCAAGTCAGAAGCCCCACGAGCAAGGGGAGATTTTCATTTCAAATTCAAGATAACCTCTATTCAGAAGTTATATAGGCATTTTAGTTTTTTCTATCTTTCTGTACAGAATTTACACATTTGGATATTTATCGCGTAGTGTGAACCAGGCCACAGGCGAATATAACATAAGCTGATCACAGCCTATGGGCTCATAGCCAATCCCTCTCAAAGCGTACCTCTTTAAAATAAATTGTTTTAATATTGAATGTTGATCTTCTCAAAAAAGATTTGAATGGCCAAGATCAATGCCCGTCGCTGATTCCCTCTTCCTTGTTCGTTCATATGACATGAGAAAAATTACGTACATTCTCCGTCCATTATTTATCCATTCCTACGTAGGTCCACAAATTTACTCAGACATGGGTGTAGACTTGTCTTTGTCACTGCACCTAGACATGCTTCCTCACAAGGTACATATAGTGATGTTGATGTTGATACTATTAGAATTATAGAGGAATCTTATGTCACTATATTAGGGTTTATTGGCCTTTACGAGGTTCAATGAATGAACTCCCACAGTTTCATGGTCCTAACTTTCCCATTATATTTTCTTTACACTACCTCTCTTTAAGCACAATACTAATGATGACGATGTTTGCTAAAATTCAATCATGATGCTTCATGCTCCATGATACCTCATAACTTTAGGAACTCCCAAAGTTTCATGTGCCTAACTTTATATATCACATTATCTTTATAATACATATCTTTAAACATGATACCGATGATGATGTTTGTTAAAATTCAACCATAAAGAGTTATGGATGATGATAATCTTCATGTTTGTTTATGCTGTATGATGTAGCATTGTCATGTATTCAAGCCTCCAGGTAGTGCGGATCTAGCTATTTATCTAATGAAATTGAGTGATGACGAGGATAATGATAATGATGACGATTATAAAACTTAAAGAAATGACATGGGAAGAATAATGACCATACCCACATATTATTTATCCATAACTATGCAGGTCCACTAATTTACTCAGACATGGATGTAGACTTGTCTTTGTCGTTGCACCTAGACATGATACCTCGCAAGGTACCTAGAGTGATGTTGATGGCTATACCATTAGAATCGTCAGAGAATCTTATGTCACTATATTAGGGTTTCTTGGCATTAACGAGGTAGACTATTCAATGAATGAATTAAGCCAGCATTTGCATGCCTGTACATTTTCTGGGGCCACTGTGCACCTCTTTTTTAAATCAATGTCAACCAGAAATCAGTTTATAATAAATGACAATGATGATGATGATGACAATCCCAACCATGATAATGGTAATGATGATGATTAATGTATCTGGACAAATCAAGGACTACACCATAGAAGATACAAAATGTGCTGAACGGATGACTGCATAGTCATCAATCACAATATCTACAGGTTTTTTTCCGTTTCTCGTCTCGAGGGTTAGATGGAACAGATTACAGACCAGACAAATCATGGTCATAAAACTAGAGTAACTGATCGACACCCGTTGGACAAGATAGAGATAGAGATAGAGATAGAGATAGAGAAAGAGAAAGAGAAAGAGAAAGAGATAGAGATAGAGATAGATATAGATATAGATATATAAATAGAGATAGAGATAGCAAGAGAGATAGAGATAGAGATAGAGATAGAGATAGAGATAGAGATAGAGATAGAGATAGAGATAGAGATAGAGATAGAGATAGAGATAGAGATAGAGATAGAGATAGAGATAGAGATAGAGATAGAGATGGAGATAGAGATAGAGATACAGATAGAGATAGAGATAGAGTTAGAGATAAAGATAAGATAGAGATAGAGATAGAGATAGTGAAGGAGATAGAGACAGAGATAGAGATAGACATAAAGATAGATATATAAATAGAGATAGAGATAGCGGCAGAGATAGAGATAGAGACAGAGATAGAGATAAAGATAAGATAGGGATAGATATAGAAATAGAGATAGAGATAGAGATTCAACCCAGGAAGGAGTTTAGTTCAGTTATCCATTCTGAGGTCATGACAGATGACTGATGTCCCACTGGGGCCAGACGAAAGACCAGAAAGCCGAAAACAGATTTCCTCGTCTTTTGTTCCGAGGCCAGGACAGATGACTGAGGACGGCTTTCCAACCCAACGAAAGGGCATGAACTCGCGAGCAGTTTTTTGCATTGATTACCGTGCCGATATCCAGATAGACTAGTGATAGCCAATTGGGTTTTGTTCCTTTCTGTTTCCTGGAATGATAATGATGAAGATTCCAAACATGATAATGCTAATGCTAAAGACCACATTGGACACGTGTCAGGCTCTCAGGCCATCAAAAATGCATTTTTTAACACGTGGGCAGAGATGTTCCAGATTGGCGGCTGAAAGCCGCCAGCCCATCCGTTAATCTCAGCCGCACGTTCCACATCAGATGACATTCCGGTGGGCCCCGGCACCGATCGTACGGCTGATGAGAGGCAATACGGGGCTTTATCTTGGGCTTTATCATAATCCGGAAAATATATGTCCAGGTTCAATGAATCTGGCGGGAGGGTATATATAGTCGAGGTAAACTTAGCGGGAAAGGCGGGCAGCCGTAGAAGCGAAGAAGGAGAGGAAGAGGAGGAAGAGTTGAACGACATCAGCTATGGCAGCGGCGATGGCGGGCTCTGTCTCCTCCCACGCACTCTCCTCCCGCGAATTTGGTACTTTCTTGGGAGATTCTGCTCGGATTCGCTCCCAATCTTTGGTTATTTCGGTGGTTTTTTTTCGCAATCTTCGGCGGTTTCGGTGGATTTTGGTTGCGGTCGTCGTTTTCTCGGTGGATTGTAATTGCGCTCTTCGTGTTGTCGGTGGATTATTTTCGCGATATTATGTTTTATCGTTGATTGATATCGACCTTCGGGGTTTCCGATTGATTAGCTAGCAATAATCGTATTTTCGGTGTATTTTGCTCATACTACTATGTTTTTTAGTTGATTTAGAGTTCGATAATTGGGCTTCCGATGGAATAGCTAGCAATAAACGTATTTTCGGCGTATTTTTCTCATACAACTATGTTTTTTCGTTTATTTGGAGCTCGATATTTGGGGTTTCCGACGGATTAACTAGCAATAATTGTATTTTCGTTGTATTTTTCTCATACTACTATGTTTTTTCGTTGACTTGGAGCTCGATCTTTGGGGTTGCCGATGGATTAACTAGCTATAATCGTGTTTTCGTTGTATTTTTCTCATACTACTATTTTTTTTATTGATTTGGATCTCGATCTTTGGGGTTTCCGATGGATAAGCTAGCAATAATCGTATTTCGTTGTATTTTTCTCATTCTACTATGTCTTTTTCGTTGATTTGGAGCTCGATCTTTGGGGTTTCCGATGGATTGGCTCACTATAATCGTATTTCCGGTGTTTTGATTACACTAATGTTTTTTCGTTGATTTTGATCCCGAGTTGTGGGGATTCCGTTGGACTGGCTCGCAATATTCGTATCTTCAGTGGATTTTGTTCGTTATTATCTGTTTTTGGTTCTTAGATTTTGGTCGCAATCTTTGGGGTTTACTGTGGATTCTGTTCTCATTCGTCGGATAATTCAGTGGATTTAGGTCGCAATATTCTGTTTTTGCGTTGATTTATCTATGATTCGGGTTTTCCGGTTGGTTTCCTCGCAATCTTCAAGTTTTTGGTGGTTTATTCTGTGAATCATACTCACATCCTTCAATTTAACCGCCAGATTTCGCGCACAATCTTCAGAACACTCGGTTTTACGCAGGCACTGTTCAGTTTTTTCGTGAATTTCAATTGCAGTCTTCATTTTTTGGCGAATTTTGATTGGGGAAAGTTCTTGTTGCGCTTGCAGGAGGGTTACCTGTGGCTTCGCCTCGGCCTAGGGACTTCCAAAGAGCGGCGTTTACTTCTAGGGGATCTCCCCTGCGAACGATATGCGCACTGGATGGGGGGAAGAAGGGCCATGGCCCGTTATCCGCCGCCCAAGCAGCTTCCCCCGAGGCGACTCTCGTCACCGCAGCCGATCCAACTCCAGTCGAGGTCATCGATTTCGACAAGCTGGCCCGTGAACTGGATAGCACATCCCCTCTGGAGATCATGGACAAGGCTCTTGAGATGTTTGGAAACGACATCGCCATCGCCTTCAGGTAGTTAACTGCAAATTCATTCATCTCTATTGAATCAGCTTTACGTATGGTGACTAGTTCATCATCTAATTGCAATCAATTCACTGTTAATCCATCCTGACGAGTTTTTTTATATATCTTGTTGATTTGATTACATCGTTGAATTTTAGTCACTTGGCCGTTAGTTCCAGATGAAAGATAAGTCTTATTGCGCATTCAGTGAGATGTTTGTTGTTGAATCAGTTTAATGAGATTGTGACTATTGCATCATCAAGTTTACAGAGTTCATTTATCTCCTTCGATGGTTATCTCGTTAAATTGATCTCATAAAGTTTCAGCCATAACATGCCATTAGAGATCAAATTAATTATGAATTCGAATTGTCACTCCACAAGATCTTGATCAAGTTTCTGATCCATTGATCTTGAATTGGCTCTCCGCAGCGGGGCCGAGGACGTGGCTCTGATCGAGTACGCCCACCTGACGGGGCGCCCGTTCAGGGTGTTCAGCCTGGACACTGGAAGGCTCAACCCGGAGACGTACAGGTTCTACGACGAGGTCGAGAAGAGGTACAACATCAGGATAGAGTACGTGTTCCCCGATGCCGTGGAGGTGCAAGCCCTTGTGAGGAGCAAGGGCCTCTTCTCCTTCTATGAGGATGGGCATCAGGAGTGCTGCAGAGTGAGGAAGGTGAGGCCCCTCAGGAAGACTCTCAAAGGCCTCAGGGCCTGGATCACCGGCCAGCGCAAGGACCAGTCTCCTGGCACCAGGGCCAGCGTGCCCGTCGTCCAGGTTTGCACTCGCAACCTTACGATTCGTCAACTTCCAAATTCTATTGCTGATTCACCCTCCACCTATCTATCCAAACGATTCTCTCTTTCTTTCAATCTATCTATCTATCTTTCTATATTTATCCATCTATATTTCTATCTTACTTGTAAATCAATTCAACTTTCTTTTTATTTAGTATCTATCAATTTATCTATCTTTCTACCTATCTTATGATCTATCTATATGTCTATTCGTATTACCGATATATACATCTTTGCATCCACCTCTTCTCCATTTACAGTTTTGCAATCTTGGGTGTTGATCTTAGGGATTTTCCTGAACTTCGTGATTACATCGAGTACATATAAAAGGTTTTAAGTGAAATCAACTTAGACGACAGAGAATGTAATCCCTGTCATTCGTGTTAATTCCTATCGATGCATTTATATACCTAGGTCTAATTATTTCTATTTTTCTTAGTTTCAGTGACAATCTTTGGATCCAACATCCCCAAAGATATTCAAAACTAAATGAATTACTGTGTTTCAGGTGGATCCTTCTTTTGAAGGGCTGGATGGTGGCGTTGGCAGCCTGGTGAAGTGGAACCCTGTGGCCGAGGTCGATGGGCGTGACATCTGGAAGTTCCTTCGCACCATGAATGTCCCCGTGAACTCCCTCCACTCTCAGGTACTTACTCCATCGGGAGAGAAAAACCCAGATTTAGGATTCAGGGCTTAGGATTAAAGGTTCGACATCTGACGTGACCGTCAATTCAGCTGATGATGAATCGTCAATGTCATTGTCATAGCATCAAATTTTCTGACAGCCATCATCTTCATCGTCATCTATTGGTTTCTAAGCTAAGGCAGAGCGTTTAACAATGACATCATTATCAGTATCATCAACATCATCAAAATTTCAAGAACCATCGATGTAACCATCATCCATCAGTTGATATAGACTTGTCGTTGTCAGCATCATCCATTTTTTTTCAAGAGCTGTCATCGTCATCGTCACCATCATCCATCAGTTGACGACAAATAGTCATTGCCATCATCATCCATCAGTTGACGACAAATAATCATTGTCATCATCATCCATCAGTTGACGACAAATAATCATTGTCATCATCATCCATCAGTTGACGACAAATAGTCATTGTCATCATCATCCATCAGTTGACGACAAATAGTCATTGTCATCATCATCCATCAGTTGACGACAAATAGTCATTGTCATCATCATCCATCAGTTGACGACAAATAGTCATTGTCATCATCATCCATCAGTTGACGACAAATAGTCATTGTCATCGTCATCCATCAGTTGACGACAAATAGTCATTGTCATCATCATCCATCATCCATCAGTTGACTACAAATAGTCATTGTCATCATCATCAATAGGATTCCAAGTTAATTTGGTTTCCTTCACTGTCTTCACTGTCACTATTATCCATCTGTTGAACTTGTCACCACCCCCACTGGTTATTGCTTGCGGTCCGTATTCCCATGCTCTGACTCTAACTGCTCGGCACTTTCCAGGGATATGTCTCCATCGGATGCGAGCCCTGCACACGGCCAGTGCTACCAGGGCAGCACGAGAGGGAAGGGAGATGGTGGTGGGAAGACGCCAAGGCCAAAGAGTGCGGCCTTCACAAGGGCAACATCAAGCAAGAAGACACCTCACCCGCTGCCGCCAATGGCAACGGGCACGCCCCGTCTGACGTCTTCACCGTCTCAGACATTGTCTCTCTCTCCCGTCCCGGCGTAGAAAACCTCCTCCGCCTCGAGAGCAGGAAGGACTCTTGGCTCGTCGTCCTCTACGCCCCCTGGTGCTCCTTCTGCCAGGTAAAATTAACCTCATCTCAAACTCTTTTACTTAGTCAAAACTTGCAAGTATAGTTCAGGGATGCGGACGGGACGATTTTTTCGTCCCGGGACGAAAAAATCGTCCCCTCCAAGGATATAGACGAATTTTGGGACGAAAATTCGTCCCGGGAACCACCAGATAGGACGGTTTTCGTCCCGTTGGATGAAATAACAGTCCGCCCGGACGTCTCGGACGATGGACAGATGGATGTGGACGAAAAACCGCCGGATTCGCTATGACAATTTGCATCAAGGTCCCTTTATTTTTTCACGCTTGCAAACTGACGCTGCTCAGAATTAATTCTACAAATGTCTATTTGCATTCTCTCTCCTCCATATTTCCCTTAAAAAACTTAGAAAAATCTACATGAATATATTAAAAATATAAATGGGTTTTTTTCGTCCGGGATGAATTTCGGGACAAAAAAATTCATCCCGAGAGGACTGGACGAGTCGAAAAACCGTCCCGGTATGATTGGACGGGACAGTTTTTTTATAGTTGGACGAAAAACCGTCCCGTCCATCGTCCACGTCCGGGACAATCCGGAACTATACTTGCTAGCATCAACTTACTTTGAACTTTATCCCTTCCAAGATCATTAGCTATGGAGGTAGTCTTAACGCAATTATAATTGAGCAGGGGATGGAGGAGTCGTTCAACGAGGTGGCAGAGCAACTGCGTGGGTCGGGAGTGAAGGTGGGCAAGTTCAGAGCCGACGGCGACGACCGGGCGTTCGCAGAGGGGATCGGGCTGACGAGCTTCCCCACCATCCTCTTCTTTCCCAAGCACGCTACCAAGCCCGTCAAGTACCCGTCAGAGCAGAGAGACGTGGACTCGCTCCTCGGCTTCGTCAACGCCCTCAGATGAGACCCCAGACTAGATCCTGGCCGACTGTCGTCGGTTATGGGCAAACATTGAGGTGCCGTTTCTTGGGCATTTGAGCTTCTTTCATACCCCCCCCCTGTATTACTTACCTGCTTGCTGCATATAAATATTTGTGTGGTATGTATGAGATGGTTTTGTTTGGTTGCTGAGGATAACCCATATATATATATATGTGATGATCTCAGTGGCAGTCTGAATCTTCAAAAAAAATATTTTTTTCCTTGACAGATGCATTATTGTATCTTCAAAAACAATATCCATTTATTAGCTATTTGACTGCCACAAAAGAAGATGCAAAAGATATTCAACTAGTAGCTATTTGACTGAAGAAACCAAAAAATGTTCATAGATGAAACTAATTTAGAATTTGAAATGTTTGGAGGCAAATAATTTTCTTGCAAATATGGATGCTCCAATCGTTGGTGTTGGGCGGTTGCGGGGTTGTTGGACGGTGTGGGTTGAATTTTTGAACTGCCGTTTGCACGGTCCTATGGCCATTCGGCCTGCCCCCGACGTGGCTTGGGATGGAGCGAATGGGCGGTGTTGCTCAGTTATTTATTATTTTTTAAAAAAATCAAATAAATGACTCATGTGGATGATTGGCCAAAAGATTTGATTAAGACCTGTTCAAATATATTTTTGCATTAAATGTTGTGATTTTTGTCCTAGCGGAAGCTCCCATGTGGTGTATCTATGCACAACTATAATCCTATGGCAGATCAAATAGCTGAGAAATGAATTAATGCATTAGATTTTATTAAAAAATACATTACTGCACAACTACTTGAAAACTTCACTTCCCAAAAAAAATGATTAGTGAATTGAAATTTTTTTTTTGTTAAGAAGATTTTATGAATCATAGCTTGATTTGATGTGTTATGGACAATGATGCAGGCAGGAAGTATGTTTAGAATTAACAATAGAATGTTAGAAGAGGGATTGGAAATGATAGAAATAACTTGTGATGACCTTTTACATAGGTTATACTTAAAAATTGATTAAACCTGACATAATGAAATAGGGTAGACTGGATGAGACCTTCAACTTCAGGAAAACCAAAATCATTCATTGGGGGTTGGTCTCAGGTTAGAAAAAATAGAAATGGAAACAGTGCTTCATGAAAGAGAGAGAAAGAGTAAGGGATGGAGGGATGATGAACTAGAAACTTCAACTATATAGAATTTATGCACATATATTTCTTGAAAATAGAACTTCCGTTTTCCTAAAAATAAATACAATATAAACGTTAAAAGTGTGTATTCAGAACGGAAAAATGCTCAAGATTTTCAGTTTTGAATATCTAAGGGTCCTTTCTAGTTTATGGTTATTGTATATGTTTGCAATAATCATGGGTCATTAATCTGAAATACTGTTAAATTTTTATAAATTTGAATGGCAAATTGGTAGGTTGAAAAATATACCTCCTGCCATGTAACTTTCTAGTTTATCTAAGAGTCCTTTCTAGTTTATGGTTATTGTATATGTTTGCAATAATCATGGATCATTAATCTGAAATACTGTTACATTTTTATAAATTTGAATCGCAAATTGGTAGGTTGAAAAATATGCGTCCTGCAATGTAACTTTCAATCTATGATTTTACAGTGGGAAACAGTCTTCCTTAAAGTCTTCATAATTACAAGATTAAGAGATAAATACCAACTTTCTCATTTATTTCTTACAAACTTCCAAACACTAGTAGCTTTTCTAACCCAGTTTTAGCTGTCCAAAAATCTTTCTTGAAACAGATTTTGAGATGGATTCAGACATCAAGCTAGCTCCAAAGAGAGAAGCTCCAAAAACAGGAGGGAGACATCTGAGATGCACCATCGACTGCCTTTCCTAAATCATAATACATTATTTTTTCTTCCAGCATTTATAAACCGATGCCCACTGTAGAGAGTCAGTGCCATCACTGAAAGGATTTAGAAGAACTGGGGAAAGATATAAACATTTAAATAGTAAGGAAATAAGAGTTAGGAAGAAAAAGAAAATATTAATAAATTGGAGGAAATATTCTAAATACGAAAGTCGTGTCAATGACTCAAACACCGAAGTTTTGATAGAATTTTGTTACTTTAGGGGGGATGAAAAAATCTAGCTTATGGTAAATTGTCTTCCCCCCTACAGCATCAGCTGTTTGTTTAGGAAATAGATGAGTATTAATTTTCTCTTTATTCAATATAAACCAGATCATACAGGCTCAACTAAACCGCTGATCATCAACCAAGAAAACAGAACACATAATCATAATGATATATTGACCCTTTAATGTCTACGTTTGACATTGCCTGCAATTTTTTATTGACCAACATGCATGATCAAATATAATTATTTTAATAATCATGTTTCAGGTCTTGATTTTAATTTTGAAAAAAAAACTGAACTGAAAACAGATTTTTTTTCTTTCATACAGAATATTATAGGCTTTATCAAACCAAAACTTATCTGCTTCAAGGAGAAACCAATTCATTTTTATGTGAGTTTCAGGTTTTTGAGAAAAAAATGAAATTTAAACCCTTCTTCCCAACATTCAATTTATTCGGATTCACTTCCAAATATGTGATTCAGTTTGATAAAGTGTATGGATCATTCTAGACCAGGAATTTGGGCTGATTATGATGACTAAACCTAAGGGAGGGACCATCAACACTTCACAATCGTGGAAATGAGAAACAAAGGTAGTTTTCATATGACCATATCAAAACAAATCAACTAGATATAGTTTTCATATGTTCACTCAACATGGCTGTTGGAAATATAACAGTTTACAAATGAAATTTCTTCCTCCTAAATGAGAAAATACACCAATGTTCAATAGAAAGGATTTTTGAGCAAGAAAATTAATAAAAATGTGTGTGCATAAAGGAAATTAAAGGCCATCATCAGTGAAACATTCAAATTGAGGTGGTGAAATACTCTTATTAATTTAGTAGGTTCTGATAATCTCAATTTTAGGGTTAAAATTTGTCGTTGGTGATTGAGATTATTCAATAAAAATATATTTAACCGTACTTAAAAATACTTAGCTAGTGATGAGTACAGATCGTCTCCACAGGAAACGATGATTAAGGATTTACTTTCTTATACTAGTGATGATGGACGAGAGGATCGACTAAAGCAAGATTTGAGGACGTGAGCTAGTGATATAGATAAAAGATACGTAATTATAAGCTAATTTAACTTAAAGAAAAGAGTAAGTGATTGTGATAGATATGATGATGAACGACGGTATGAACAAGGATAGTGGTTCGATATGGAGTGGTACGATGGCAAGGATGGAGAGATGAGAGAATGGGGACGTAATTAAGTGAAGTGATAATGAAACGTTGATGAAAACCTATAACTATGATGACGATGATGTTGGGAGAGAAACAACATAAGGCGAAGACACTTACCTTAGATCCTTACATTCTGCCAGGATCACGCCGATTTGCGAGTGTCGGTAAGTCCCCCTCTTCTCTTTTGTCTCTTCCCACACACCCAAGACACCAAGAACACTCTTGATGGATCTCAAAACTCACTCTCTTTCAATCAGCCCACAAAAGTGGGAAGCAAGTTCAAGATGGTTTTTACAATGATCCAGGCCTCTATTTATAGATTAGAGGGTATGGATAGAAAGAGGAGGGGAAGATGAAAAGTTATGGCCGTTGGAAGTTGAAGCAATCCTAGCCTTTAATTTCTTCTCTCTCCTCATCAATGTCATCAGTTTGTGCTTGTTAAGAAGTCAAAGCACTTGGTATTCTGTGGCTTTTCGTATTCTGTGGCTTTTCATATTCCATGGCTTTTCGTATTCCGCGACTTTTCATATTCCGTGCCACATGTATATGTCAAAAGGACAAAAAACAAAGAAAAAATCTCTTTCTCAACGCTGACGTGGCGGCGCATCCGCACGCCACGTCACACTATGCCATAAAAAAACCAAAATACTTAAAATTTCATATTAAATCAAATAAAAGACCAAAAAATACGTATAAATATATATTTTGAATCAGAAAAATCATATCTTTCCAAATTTAATATCAAAAAATTCCATAAAAATCATATTCTTTCTCAAAAAATTTTATTCTTTTAGAATATACTATTAGAAAATTCCTTAAAATATAGAAAATTCAGAAATTTGTTCTAAAAATATATTTAATCATTTTAAGCTTGATAACATGCAAATATGAGTAATTTAATGCATAAAGACACATAAATATAATAATATAAGGCACTAAAAATGCGTGTTATCAAGTTCTATTCAAACAAAATATACAATAATACATATGCATGCTTTACCAAAACTTGATAAAATCCATTTTGATTTCTAAAGGCTCCACATTCATATAACATGATTGGTAATGTGGAGAGTAATATTTCTTGTATAAGTCTTTTGACATTTATGATATCTCTATGTGTTTGTGAACTTTCAGCTTTTCTATTATGTTTATCACTATCACTCTCTATTTATCTCTGAATATTTTTACTTCTAAGCTAATACATACTTTTATTTATGTCTATGTTTCCTTTGTTCTTTTTTTTGGAAATATATGGCCTGCAAGCCAATCACACATTCCATATTTCATTTAATGTTCAATAATATGATATATTCATAATAATCGACATATAATGTTTATAGTTGAAGTCCACAGGTACATGCAACAATTATAATAATTATGATGATACCATAATACGACAGTCACTAGTCTTTAAACATGTGTTATAAATATTCATGTTCAAACGATACTCCATAAGGACATCATAATACCCTAAAATACTAACACTCTCTAGTTCCACTTATATGACGAATATGGCTAATATCATAGCCATTATTATGGAGACATTAATGACATATAGTGGGTGCTCTTTTGGAAAATAGTTCACTGTATTAATATGTATGAATCTTTGGATGTTGTTATATATATATATATATATTTCAACAATCATGTTGGTTCATGTCATGGTTGTGTAAGGGGTCTTAGACCTGAGACATAAAAGATACCTTGTGAAGGGAAAATTGTGTTTTGACTATGACTTACGAGTCTCCAATTAGACGATTCCAAACTATCGGAGCTCAAATGCAGAAACAAGTCCATGATGGTGATTGTGAGTTCAAGATGGGATCTCCCACCCTCGATATTGGAGGATATTGACCCAAGGACCGATCGGTCGGGTCCCACTGGACATGGTGGACCGTCGGTCCCGGTTTGGTCCGGTCTGACCGGTCCCCGGCCCAAAATGTCAAACCCTAATTCAAATCATGAGACAAAAAATAGATAAAGATAAAAATATGTAGACATTGGGCAGAAACATTCAGACACAAATTCTTTGAAATAATATCCTCTGGGAAAATAGAATGGGTAAGATAAACACATTTCAAGAGATATTTGATGTTGATGAATCCTGGTTTGTTGAAAGCTATTGTGCCAAAGAGCACCTAGAAATATATATAATATGATAATTGTTGGGTTCTAGTGGCCTTAATATGGATGAAGAAATCAAAACGATACACAGCATAAGACCTTAGCGAAATAGAATGACATTGATAAAATCATTAAACAAAGAACATGTTCTCTTATTGCATCCGTGATTTCTTGCACCTCTAGAAATATCCACGTGGTCCTCGACACTTTGGATCTCCTCCTTCTCTTGAAGAGCCCCATTCTACCTTCATCGTCGTCATGATGAGTCCCCATCACATCGGGCATGTAGAGGAGGTGTGGGGAGAAGGGATAAGAAGGGGACGGCCCTTGAAAATTCTGGCCTGAGTGAGTTTCGTTCAGGGCCTTCCCCTATTTATACTAAGCGTGTATTTTTTATAAAAAACCCCAAATCTTTTGATGTCCAAAAGAGCACTTGTGTGTTGCCCTCTAGGCCCATGTACTGGTCTAGTTAATGACTCTAGCGGCCCAATAACTTTTATTGGCCTTCCAAATTAATTAACTATATCATCATATATATTAATTAACATCTAATCAGTTTAACACAATCAATAGATTGAGTCTCCAACACGTGGGGTGCCAAGCTACACCTCGTGTCATAGAAGAAACAAAGGAGCGTGTATCAACTCACTCATGGAACATGTTCGTCATCAGCTACCATGTATGTATAATCCCTCATCCTCATGACACTCCTTGGACGACTTAGGGTATGGTCATTTATCAGACCCTAATCGGTTATCGGAGTTAGTATTATTGCATTTGGAAGTCATGGGAGAACTCTTCTCCTCATATTTCACTACCTTGGCCAAGGACTTCATCGCATCGTCCTCATATTTCACTTTGGAATGTGTGATTGGCTTGCCGACCACATATATTTCCATCACTTAATACATCCGATCCATAACTTATTTGAATCCCATGATTAGAGGCTCGTAAGTCATAGTCAAACCAATCAAATATATGTGGTCGGCAAGCCAATCACACATTCCACATCTCATTTCATATTCATTAAAAGAATATATTCATTACAATGTATGTGTGATGCTTAAAATGAAATCCATGAATACATGATCTGACTTAGTGAATTATGATGAGATCATAATACGGAGATCACTACTCGTTAATTATGTGTTCTAAATATTCCTATTTGAAGGATATTCGAGAAGGACATCGAAGTATCCGGATAGAATAGCACTATCTATCCTCACCCATATGATGGGTATGGCCTGTCTCGTAACCATTAATGTGGAGACACTAAGGATAGATAGTGGGTGCTCTTTAGTGCAAAGAGTTCACTAAATTGATCCGTACGAATCCCTGAATGGTATTATACCGAACTGTCAATTAGGTTGATTCACGTCAAGGTTGTGTAAGTGGTCCTTATACTTGAGACACCAAATACGTCTTGTGGACGGACGGTTGTACTTTGACTATGGCCAACGGGTCTCTAATCATGGGATTCTAAACTGTCTTAGTTCGGGTGCATCAAAAAGTTCACGAAAAAGATTGAGTGTTCAAGATGTGATCGTGCATCCTCAGGATAAGAAGTGATATCTCAAGGAAGACGATGCGATGAAGTCCTTGGCCAAGGTAGTGAAATATGAGGAGAAGAGTTCTCCCATGACTTCCAAATGCAATAATACTAACTCCGATAACCGATTAGGGTTTGATAAATGACCATACCCTAAGTCGTCCAAGGAGTGTCATGAGGATGAGGGATTATACATACATGGTAGCTGATGACGAACATGTTCCATGAGTGAGTTGATACACACTCCTTTGTTTCTTCTATGACACGAGGTGTAACTTGGCACCCCACGTGTCGGAGACTCGACTTATCAATTGGGTTAAATCAATCCAACATTAATTAATCTACATGATGATAAAGTTAATTAATTTAGAAGGCCAATAAATTTTATTGGGCCGCTCGAGTCGTTAATTAGACTGATACATGGGCCTAGAGGGTCATACGCAAATGGTCTTTTGGACGTCGGAAGATATACTTAAGTTTTGGGGGTTTTTATGAAAAATACCCACTTAATATAAAAAGGGAAGGACCTAAATGAAATTCACCCAGGTCAGAATTATTTAGGAACCTTCCCCTTCTTCTCTACTCTCCCCACACCCTCTCTCCATGCCGATGCATCGAAACGGCGTAACGACGACAATGGAGATAGAACGGGGCTCATCAAAGAGAAGGAGGAGATTCGATGTGCCGAAGATCGTGTGGATACATCTAGAGGCTGCACACATGAGTAGCTTGACTCGCCTCAACCCGGGATCCGAGAAATCACAGATGTGATCTGTGGATAGATACTTCGTTTCATGTTTTTAATGATGCCGTTCAATTTTTTTTAAGTTTTCCGTAGAAAATCCTTTCCATTTGTTCATCCATGTCAAGGCCTATAGAACCCAACAATAAGAAGCTTATAGAGATGATTGAGTGGTCGACACGGGATCATCCGCCCTCGGTATAAGACGAGATTGACTCGTGGAAGATGATGTGAAAAATCCCTGGCCATACACTAGTGAGGATATTGGAGAATGTGTTCTCCAATGATCCTAGTTACGCATCAGTACTAATCAAATGATGAATTAGGGTTTGACGATAAACCATACCCTAAGTCGTTCGAGAGTCTCGCGCAGATGATGGATTATATATATATGGTGACCGATGACGGTAAAGGTTCTATGAGAGAGTTTGAGACTACTCGGTATCTTCTAGAGCACGAGGTGTAGCTTGGCACCCCACGGGCTGGAAACTTAACCTATCGATTGGGTTAAACCAATCCTTATTTAATTAATCTATAAGTTGATATAATTAATTAATAAGGTTGGTCAATAAATGTTATTGGGCCACTAAAGTTATTAACTAGAATGATACATGGGCCTAAAGGGTCACACGCACAAGGTCATAAGGGCATTGGTGGATATATTTTACTTTGTAGGGTTTTTAAGAAAAACCATAAGTTAATATATAAAGAGGAAAAGGGGTATCACTTTAAGCACCCATGCAAGCCTGATTTGAGAGCCCCCCCTTTTTCCATTCTCTTCTCCACTCATCCAAGGGAGGGTGTCTTCATGGTGAGGAGATCTTCTAGATTTTCTAGAAGAATCGAAGAAGAAGACGTGGAGATCTAAGCGCTGAGTGATTGTGTGGATACTTCTAGAGGTCGGACGCGTGAACCGCTTCAGAATGATCTTGGAGCCGCAAAGTCAAGGGTCAAACGAGTTCCCCAGAAGGTACATTCAATGTTTTATTTTAAAGATCGATTGTGAATTGATCGACACGCTTCCACATCCATGGAAACGTGTTTTCCATGGATGAACCAAGGCATCGAACCTAACAGTATCATGACATGAAACACGCATGAAAAACTTGTTAATGGCCGAGAACATGCAAATTACTATAGAAATATCATGTACAACCACAAATATCTTCATCTTAATGTTTATACTTGCATGTTACCAATTTTTTGACTTCAGCTTCATGAAAAATGTATTTACAAGGCAAAGACTACTTATTTAGAATTACTAATGGTGCTTCCTAATTCTTTCTAGAATGTTTTCCATATTTTCTCACATTTTCCCATGCCAGATTTGTAGAGTGATCCCTTTCTTAAAGTGGAAGGCAAGATGAGCTCGCGAAAGCCAGAGGAGAGAGAAAATCTTGAAATCAGATGCCCATGATTTATGAAATTTCAAATTGTGAAATCTTAAAATCCGACCATCAGATCTACCTGAAATTTTTGTCTTTTCTTGATCTTTCCATCCACCGAAGGGATTTGTAAAACAATGTCTGAAAGGTTGGAAAAGTTACTTTTAACCTACCCCAACCCTAGTTGGCCAAGAAGGACACAACAAGCTTTGGAGGTCAAATTTTTCTGCATTTATTGAGTTAACTTGGTGATTTTGTTCTTCTCCTCTTTATCTTCTTCTTGTCTATTGGCAAAATGCCGAGGATGGGCAAAAGACTCATGCTCTAGGAGGATTTATTGAGAGCATCACCTTAGTTCAAGAGAGCAATCTAAAATTTTAAAAAATAGATACGTCATCTACCATTGCTAGGATCACAATCAGATTGAATCTATTGTTACCTACATCCTATGCAAAACTTATATTCAGTTTCCCTTTAGGATCTTGCTTCCCGCAATGGAGAATAAAGATCAAGTAGGGGTAGCATTTCTTTCCCTCCATTTCTTAACTTAGGTATTGACTCTTTTAGGAGGATCAAGCCCTAAACACCAGAACCATTCTCGTCATTTTGTTCAGGTGATCTGAATCTTCAGAGAAAGTTTCAGATCGCTTGATCCCCTTCTCTCCTTTTGCATCCTCTCTCTATTATTAGGTATCCTATTTCTTCATGCTTAATTTCTATTTTCTAGAATCATAAAACAGATTCAGATTTTGAAGACAGTTGCCTCCTTGTGGATTTACCCCTTTTCCCATTCTATACTTTATATATTTTGAAAAAGGGAATTTAATAAATTTTATTGCATACACTTAAATCCCACGACACGATTGATCGTGCATATTATAGAGACATCAATCATGCATATCATTACACCATTTGTAGGCATATCAATGGCAAGGCACTGTATGATTATATAAGACATCAATATAAGTAATCGTGCATATTATTATCTATGTTAAAAAGACATAAAATCATTCAATGATCATCATTGAATTACAAAATATGTGCATGTGACCTGAAAAGAAAAAATATAGATAAAACACTACTTCATCATGTTTTTTTAGTTATTATTCAAAACATAGATAATACATTGAAAATATTAGCTTTATCTAGCATTTATTGTTATCTGCACTTATAGGAAAGTAATGAAGGTATTCCATCATTTTTTTTAGTTTAATAAATAATTTTCACCGTTGACAATTTGTGGAAATATATATTTATCTTTTATATCATGGATGCAAAAATAGGCCACATAAAAATGACTAAAAATATCTAGGGCATGATTATCTTTACATTATTTGTATGTCTATTTAACCATGCAATTCTAATTCTCTCAGTTTTATTATTACACTCGTATGAATTTATTCACAAAAGCTAATAACAACTATTATTCGAGTGGGTTAAATAGTGATTTTAAAGGCACCACAATTTAGAACTGTCGCTCCTCTAGTCATCCTCATGACTTTGCCAAATTTTCTTTTAAACCAATCTCCAAAACTGGAAAAAAGCTCTAGCAAAGAAGTTCTCTTTTTAAAAATAAAACTTTTGTGGATTCCTTGAAGATATTCATTTTGCCCGGAATTTCGACTTGTGAAGTGGTGTTAATAAATACATTAAAATTAAAATACCTCTGAAGTGGTATGAATACATCAGAATTTCTTGAAATGAACTTAATAACCTTTTTTCCTTACAACATTGGGATGGGTGATCTTGCACAGGAGGTCACATTAATATAAATCAAAGGAAATTGTAGCTTACTTCCAGAAGAAAACACTTAATTGAGGTTTTAGTGAAAATCAATTTATGATTCATTAAAACTAAATCATCCACATGACTTTGCCCAATTCTCTTTTAAACCAGTGTCCAAAACTGCAAAAAAGCCCTAGCAAGGAAGTTTTTTTAAAAAAAACGTTTTTGGGTTCCTTGAAGATATTTGTTTTCCCCGGAATTTCAACATGCAAAGTGATATAAATATATACATTATA
The DNA here is from genome assembly GCF_029677425.1 of Wolffia australiana. NCBI lineage: Eukaryota > Viridiplantae > Streptophyta > Magnoliopsida > Alismatales > Araceae > Wolffia > Wolffia australiana. Next base: position 13,335,495 of record NC_135843.1, on the reverse strand, counting down.
AAATACATTAAATTAAAATAAATGCGAAGTAATATTAATAACCTTTTTTCCCAAAAATATTGGGCCTGGTGATCTAGCAAAGAAGGTCACATTACGATAAATCAAAGGAAATTTTAGCTCACATATCAAAGTTAAAACACTTTATTAAAAACTTAATTTTTGCTTGAAAGAAAATACTTACATGATTCAAATCCTAACGTTCTAATATTCATCTTTAATAATACTAACAAAGTCACCATTCTTAGGATTTTTCTTTCACAAGAACAATGAACAATTTCCCCTGTGCATAAATGGAGAGAGACGAAGGATAATAATTATAAATTGAGAAGAAAAACGATGGATTTAAATACCCATTCCTGAATTTGCGTTACCCATCTCGAGTAGAAAAGGCGATCGGCCGATCGGCTGTCGGAGGAAGAAAAGTCGCGATCTTGGGTAGCTGTTGGTAGATTTATGATAAATTTGCGATTAAAACTTTACCCATCTCAAAAAATCAAATTCGAAGTCTTGGTTTTGGCAGATCAAGCTGAATGGACGCCCTTCGGAAGCAGGCTAGCAAGCTGAGGGAGCAGGTGGCAAAGCAGCAGCAGGTAAAGGTTGGTCAAGATCTTATCCATTTGTTTCTTCTACGCAATGATCTTTAAAACTGTGGAAATGGCAGAATTTGAGCTTCATTGTTCATCCGTCGGTCATCGTCGTTCGATGGATGAACAATTGACGAATTTGAGCTTAATTTGCGTATTTTTAATGACTTGGAAACGGTAGGAGCGATTCGGATGCTTGAGATTTGTCTGCATTGCTTGATCGTCGCGTCTGCGAAGAGATTGTCAATTAGGATGGCCGTTTTCTTTAGAAATCATTGAGTGAGCCAGCCATCTGTAGGGGAAGATATTCAAAAGGGGAAGGGAATATTATTCCTGGTTTTCTAGAAAAGGGAAATTATGTCTACGAATTTTGTAAAATTGTTGTTTTGGGAGTTTTTGAATCTTGGGATGTCTCATAGTTTATCCGCTTTCGGTTGGCCTGTTTCAAGAGAGATCCGCACGTGTATCTCGAATAATAAAGGACATTAAACTCAAATAAAATTCAAAATTTGGGACTGGGAATAAACTTTTTCCTCTCACTGAGTTTAAGGACCTGGATGATCATAATTCAGAATCTTACCGATCTCCATTACGTGGTTTTTAATTTTACTTCTCAACTATTTGCTAGTTCTCACGCCATTCAATGTAGGTATGTGTCTACATAAATGGTTTTTTTCTTAAATTAATGACTTGGAAACAAGTCACGAAAAAGCTATAGAGTTAGCTGGAGTTTGGGGTTGGAATTTGAGTCACCTTTCTTCCCAAACGGTCAGTATCGATATCAGGGAATAAAAAAAATGGTGAGAACTTAGTTTTCTATTTTCTGGGTCTTATATCACCGAAGCTTTCATTCTAATGTTTCAAGGGTTTTAACTCTTCCTCACAAGTCGAAGAAGATGACAAGTCAATGATCGACATATTTTATGATTTTGAAGGGTTTAAACGATGAAAAGATTAACACTCTAACTTTTAGTTAGTAACATTTGAACATGAACAAAAAAGAATAATCGTGAGCTTTGGAAAGTGGATTAAATTCTCTGTTAGAAACCTTTTTCAATTTTTAAGAAAAATAGAAATGGATCAATATAGATTAGAACGATCCTAGTTTTCTTTTATTTCATGTTTTACGTTCCCAGTAAAGACTGTTTTTACATATCATTTGTATAGTTTTGTCGTAGCTTTGTAATTATCTTAGATTCGAAAAAAATTCTCGTCAAAACCACATTCAGAATTTAACAAACTGAAGAAAATAGAAATGGATCATATAGTTTACAATTATTTTTATTTTATTTCTAGTTTCATACAAACAGAAAATAATTTTTTTTTGAACTAATACTGAATGCTGTTTTAAGAATTACATTTAGCATCTACTCTGTAGTACAAAGATAAATGTTTTAAGCGACAAAGAGAACATGAAAAGGCATGTTTCCGAATTTTTGGCTCTCTAGGATTTCTGCATCTTAATTATCAGAGTTTCTGATTCCGTATCCTGAATTAATAGTGCATATTATCTATACATTTCCTTTTCTTCAATAAAAAATCATCTTTAAATTTCGTGACATCTAACCTGAAACGCCCCTTCTATCATGGATAACAACAAAGTTTCTCTTCTGCTAGAGTCAAATGTATTGTAATGCTTTTTGATTTCCATTCGATGTGATAGTCCGTAATCATATGATTACAGGCCGTCATAAAACAGTTCAGTACGACTGGCTATGAAGGGTCCGATGCGGTTGTCATTGATGAGATCGAACTGCAAAGACATCATCAGCTTGAAAAACTTTACAGATCAACTCGAACTGGCAAGGTATATAAATTATTTCTGTCCTAACTATACAGGTCTGCTCTAGTAATGATTTAAAATTCTGTCAAAAAGTATTCCTGGTAATGGATTCATATATAAAGAAGATATTCATTTTTCTAGTTTTCTATCCATATAAATTCAAGTGCCTAAATCTGGTAAAGCTATAGCTGATAGCAAGGGCGCTACTTTTCCTCTTAAGCAGGATATTGTTGTTCAACACTATAAATATCCTGACATCTCTGTTATCAACATTATCAATATCTTGACATCTCAGTTTTGAAATTTTCATTTTACTTCAATGATACCTTGCAACCGTTCTGTGATGCAAACCCCAACCCCCTCTGTGGTATTTGGTCAATTTCTAATTTTGCATGTTTTATTTTAAAAACTTGTAATCCTCCCTTAAGGAGGGCTGCATGATTTAAGTGTGATGCTCTATATCAGTGATGTCCAACTTGCCTTTCGACTCTCTTGGGACTGTCCATTCCCACAAAGACTCTTTCCCTATCTTTATCTAAAGGTGAAGAGTTAACTTTTGGCAACAATTTTGGCTTCTAAACTTTTAGTTACGAGATTAGACAAGAGAAAATTTCTCATCTGACCATCAAAGACAATGAAACCTTCCAATTGCAATCACTCTGCACATGTATTTTTGGCAACCAAAATGTAAACTGTGTCTCGACGAATTTCAGATATCCTCTTTGTTACCTTACTATTCCTGGATGGCATGTATTTTTATTGTTGCCTTCAATTTAATCTAAACTGTCTCTGGTTCTCTAGTGATGATCAGAAGCAATGCTGTTGGTTGTTTGCTTATCCTATTTGTAGAAAAGTGATGCCGAAAGTTTGTTCGATTAAAAAATTTAGAAAAAACTGTTATGGTTTCCGTGAAACAGTATGCAGGGAGGAATCGACAGAAAGAAAAAATAGAAGGCGAAGTGTCACGTGCAGTAATATGTGACAATTAAAGAAATAGTAACTAACTTCCCGTGTGGACGGGAAGTATTAATAAAGAGGAAGATGAATAAAGAAGGGAGGAATTTTCCGGACATTGAAGGAAGGACGCAAGGAAGCTCAGCTGCATTTGGAGAGAGTTCTGCGTCGCGAGACTCGAGGAGGGGGATTTGTCGGCGAGTGGGAAGCATCGCAGGATTATTCGTCCAGGCAGGGCTTCAAGGGCGCATTCAAGGAAGGATTTCTTCTTGAAAGATTACTTTTAGATCTTGGGGGTATATCATTGGTACCAGAGCTACGATTCTGGCAAGAATCTAGAATCTAGAAGCGAGGGTGGAACTCATGGAGAAGGAGTTTGCTGAGATGAAAAGAGGAATTCAAGGATTTGAAGAAAGGATAGAAGAGAAGATACAAACGACAGGAGACAAGTATGGAGAAGTTATTCGACGCCCTATCAGTGCAACTCTCATAAATCAGAGCACAAGGAGAAACCAAAGGAAAAGGGAAAATCAGCGAACAAAGAGGAGAATCATCAGAAAATACCAAGACGACGAGGACGGATGAAGAGCTAAAAGCAACAGCAGCGAAGTCAAGGAAAAGGAACGAAGAATATGTGCGGGAAGCGGGAAATACATCGGCCATGATAATCAACAAATTGGAAGCCCCGACCTTCAGGGGCAAGGACATAGAAGGGTGGCTGAGAGGTATGGAAAAATACTTTCGTGTGCACAAGGTTTTCACAGATGAAGCTAGATTGGATAAAGTGATACAATGTTTGGAAGGAGCAGCATGCAGTGGTACATTTGGATAGTAGACAGATATGCATTTGATGATTGGAATGACTTTAAGATTCAGATAGGACAGAGATTTGGGGAGGATTTGTCCAATAATATCCTACATCAATTTTTTGATATTAAACAAACAGGCTCAGTGAAAGAGTATCGGAATGAATATGAAAGAGTATCGGAATGCATTGTTGGGGAGATCGAAGCAGGTGAAGTGAGAGAGGACGAAGTACGAGAGACATTGGTGAGGAAATTCCCGGAGCTGGAGGGTTCAGAGGTGAAGAGACTGGAGATGGGAGAGGTTTTGGTTCGACAAGTTCCTGCGACCGAATGCATCACAGTGTGTGGGTGGAGGCAGGTGATTGGTGAAGCAAGAATTAAATGGCAGCATCATCTGGACCGATAAGGTCAGGGATAGAGCGACGAGGCCAGCTATTATTGAAGTCAGGGGGGTACCAGCCACGTATCGATCCACCCGGAACATGGAGGCATTAGTCCGATCTTTTGGGAGGTTGCGAGGGGTCGTTACGTCGGGCCTAGAGTCGGGTGACCCAGATCTGTAAGTGTTGGATGTGGAGATGAAGAAGGACGCAGTGGCATCGTCGCGGGTCGTGCTTCAGGGTCGTAAGGGCACATATACTGTACGAGTTAATGGAGCGCCAACCACCAGCCCCACCAGCTGCACAAGATCATGAGCCCCTTATTGAGACTATTGGAGGCGGGAGGCGAGAGAGGTTGCCTGCAAGGGAAGGGGAGGCGGCGCTGAATTCGAGGATCGGTGGAGGTGTGGTGGAAGAGATGGAGGTAGGGGCCAGGACGGTGGAGGCAAAGGGGACTAATGAAGAGGAGAGCTCGCCGGTATCAGAGGATGTGAATGCAAGTGATGGCATGATGGAATCACATAGCTTGGGAGTGACCAAGCGGAAAGGGGCCAGGAGAAAAGGCACCCTGCGGCTGCCAAGAGGGAGGCAATTATTGAAGGGAGACTTACTGGGTCGTTGCACTGGTTATGAGAGGCAACAACTCTATATCAAGAACGTCGACGGAGTGAAGATATGGTTGGAGGTAGGGAAAGGTGGGAGGATGCATTTCCCCTGTGACTGGATGGCAGTAAGAGTGGGAAAGACAAGGCGCGACAAGACGGAGAGGAAATCAAACAAATCGAGAAGCAGGACAAGGGAGGAGATAGAGAACGAGGAGTCACTCGAGCTGGAGAGGGAGGCGATGGCGAACGAGGATGACGATGCGACACGAGACACAATTGTGGGTGTGCTCGGAGGATTCGCGGAGACTCAAAAGGACGGGAGGGGGTTGTGCCAGGTTCCATGAGATGCATATCATGGAATGTGCTGGGGATCCGGGATGCCAAGAGGAGAGGGATCGTGGGCAAATACTTACGGGAGTGGGGTGCCATGGTGGTATGTTTATAGGAGACGGTGTTGGAGGAATGTGGAGTAGGGGACTGGCGTGCGGTTGAAGGGAGTTTGCTGGAGGGTTTTATTTTGGTGAACGCAAATGGGCGGTCAAGAGGGGTGTTGATTGCTTGGAACGAGGCGATCTTTAGGAAGGAGGAGGCATGGAGTGGTCAATTTACAGCAGCAGTGAGGTTGACAAGGAGTGATGGTCTGGGGTTGGTCGTATCTTCAGTTTATGAACCTGTGAACGCCAGCCTGAGGGAGGGGCTATGGTTGGAGCTGGCGGAACTTGTGGATAAGTTTCGAGGGACGCCATTGTTGTTTGGTGGGGATTTCAATGTGACACTGGAGACAATGATAGGCCCAATGGAGCAGGGAGGGGTCGGAGGAGTTCTGGGCTTTCTTGGCGTCAGCAGGGTTGCAGGAGATGGGGCCTAATGACTGTTGCTATACATGGCGAAGTTCGGAGAGAGCGGCTTATAAGTCGCGGCTGGATATGTTCTTATGCTCAGTGGAGTTGATGGAGGGGTTCCCGGGAGCAGATGTGTGCGCGCTGTCCAGACCGATATCGGAACATACCCGGATCATTTGGCAGACTCATGAGGGCCATGGGCGGACCACGTATTTTAAAATTGACATGTCATGGCTACGAGAAGGGGGGTTCAGAGAGGAGGTAAAGGATATATGGCGGACACAATCGGAGCAGGTGCCAGGGGCTAATAGAATGGCAAATCACATAGATGGGCTGAAAGAACATTTGAAGAGCTACAGAAGGAGGATAAGGGAGGCGAGATGTAGAGTGAGGATCGAGGTCCTCAGAAAGATTAGAGAACTGGACGGTGTGGAGGACAGTCGGTCATTATTGGTTGATGAGACTCAGGAACGAAAGAGGTGGAGAAGTGTTGTGGCAGAGGAAGATAGGAAGGAGGAAATGGATTGGAGACAAAGGTCCAGGCAGCTCTGGCTAAAGAAGGGTGACACCAACACGAGGTTTTTCCACCTTGTAGCAAATGGACAACGCAGAGGGAATCAGATTCTATCAGTGAAGGTCGGATCACAGAGGTATACTGGCACGCAGGCAGTGGGTCGAGCAATGGCGGAGCATTTTTTTTCGATGTCACGGCGCGGGCCCCCCACAGATGGCGGTGGACGGGCCAGGGGGCGTCACAATTAACCCAAGACCAGAGAGATGATCTAGTGCGGCCTTTTGATATGGCGGAGGTTCTGGTTGCTATGGCAGGATTGAATGGTGAAGGCGCCCTGGACCGGAGGGCATACCGGTGTTTTTCTATAAGGAGTTAGGGAATGAGGTCAAAGAGGATGTGATGGCACATTGGGGGAGCTGAGAAACCCTCAAGCAAATATGGAAAAGATTAATAAATCTTTTCCATTTTTATTACTGAAGCGGCAAGGGGCAGAAAGTGTAGGCGACTACCGGCCCATATCGCTATCCAACTCCATATATCTTATAGTTGCAAAGGTATTGACCAATCGATTACAAGGGGTGCTTGGGGATTTGGTTGGTCCGTTTCAATCTGTCTTTGTTCCGGTTAGACAGCTAGTCGATAGCGCCATCTTGGCGGGGGAGATTATTGCTTCGTGGAAGGATAATGGGACCAAGGGTTTCATGTGGAAGGTAGATTTTGTGAAGGCATATGACTCTTTGGATTGGCAATTCCTATGGGCATCTTTACGAAGGAGGGGTTTCCCGGAGGAATGGATCAAATGGGTGAAGCGATGCATGACCTCTCAATCCTTTGCGGTGCTGGTAAATGGACGCCCAGAAGGGGGGTGGATTAGACTGCAGAGAGGGATCAGGCAAGGGTGTCCTTTAGCACCGATGCTTTTTGTTCTGGCAGCTGATGTCTTAGCCATCAGTACATCCTTGGTATGTGGGAGATGATGTATTAGAGGGTTTCAGACGCCGAGACATCCCTTGGGCATGCCTTTCTTACAATATGCCAATGATACACTGTTCTTCGTCGAGGGATCGGTGGAGGAGGCCAAGAATTTGGCCGCACTCCTGTGGGTGTTCGCAGATTGCTCGAGACTGCACATCAATAGAGGAAAATCAGAATTTGTGGGCTTTGGTCTATCTTCGGAGGAGGAGATCCAATGTTCTAGTGCGCTTGGAACGCCAGTGGTTCCCGTGAAACAGTATGCAAGGAGGAATCGACACAAAGAAAAAATAGAAGGCGAAGTGTCACGTGCAGTAGCACGTGACAATTAAAGAAATAGTAACTAACTTCCCGTGTGGACGGGAAGTATTAATAAAGAGGAAGATGAATAAAGAAGGTGGGAATTTTCCGGACATTGAGGGAAGGACGCAAGGAAGCTCAGCTGCATTCGGAGAGAGTTCTGCGCGGAGAGACTCGAGGAGGGGGATTCGTCGGCGAGTGGGAAGCATCGCAGGATTATTCGTCCAGGCGGGCCTTCAAGGGCGCATTCAAGTAAGGATTTCTTCTTGAAAGATTACTTTTAGATCTTGGGGGTATATCAAAAACATATTCACCATAATGGGAGACAACGATTATTATTATGCATCCACAGAGAACATACTATGAAGCTATTAATTCATCTCACACGGATATGTGGACTGTCTAAAGTTCCCTGGGCTGTATCTTCCAGGGTATGTGATAAAGACCTTGGGTATGCGATTTGCCTTGCCGTGATACCTTAAGGTTTCTCGGATAAGTTTATCAGGATTTTCTCTGATTTAGTACTGGCCATAGCAGAAAGGTAGATGAATAAATATTGAGAGAGAAAAAGATAGTAGGAGAGGTAACAATGGTTACAGGCCTGGATTGGCACCTGAAATTGTCTAGGAGGATTTCTTATGCAGTTCAACAAGTTCTCGAATGCCCTCTTTAATGCATGACTACTGGTATTTATAAGGAATTATTTTAAAGACAAATGATGAAAATACCTCTGGTAGAGCTTGGGATTGTATCAATATGTTTTTCAAGGATCTTAAGATGCTGATTGATTTATTTATGGCTGACATATACTGTCTTGGGAGGCAGTGTTATACCAAGAAAGGTTATGTTAGAGACCTTTAGGAGGGTCTCTATCGAGAAAGGATCTTGGAAGGGAAGAGGGAAAATGATAGAAAGAAAAGATGGCTGATGATGGCAACAACTTCAAAGGGAAATCGGTGAAAATACCCTAACTGCTCCTCAGTTCTACCCCTTTGCTTCGTCAACCCATGGGATACTGGGTCACACCTATGGAAAGCACAGACCAGTTCTGTGTTAACCCCATTTTACAGTTCTACACCCAAAGACACTTAATCTTAAGAACGATTAAGCACACCTAATCTGCCAACGAGACTTGCACCGTCAGAACCCTTTCGTTTGGTACGCTTTCCTTCTCCTACACACCCTTTAACTCTCCATCTCCATTGCCTCTTCAGACCTCCTTCCTGTTCAAAGCTGACACCCTCTGATCCTCATGGGCAGGCTTCCTTCCCTATCATTCTCCCTTTCTTGAATTCCTTTCCTCAGACTATCTCTCTCTCTCTCTCTCTCTCTCTCTCTCTCTCTCTCTCTCTCTCTCTCTTTTAACGCTATTATGGGCGATGCTTTCATCCAGTAAAAAGTCACCGATTCCTTTGCTAGAACATACCGATCCGGATTCGGAGGTAGTCATTCATTTCTACATCATCAGTTCGTCATCACCAAGTCATCTTCATGTATTTTTCCAAGCAAGATGTTAGAGTCCTGATGGCATAACCGATTCTTGAAATTGTATGGTTATAAATACCCCCTTGTAAGGTCATTCGAGGGACTTTTGATGAATGATCACCCTGTGGATTCTTGGCACGAGTAGCTGTATCCGGCTTTCGTGAGGGCAAGAACTCCTGATTCGGAGGTTCTTGAGAGTTTGTTCACCTATTGCTCTCTCTTCTTCTCTCTTACCTCTTCCATCTCTCCTATTCTCCTCTCTATCCCTCGTCCCATTTCTTGAATTTGTTAGATCTCCCTGGGGATCGTAATCCAAGATTGCTTCATTTCCTTTATAGTTCTGCAAACGATCTGATGTCATACGTTCTGGATCTTTTTTGATTCTAACTCACTGTCGAGTTTTATCAAATCAATTCAATTTTTTTGCCCTCATCTGCTATATTTGAGGGAGTCATGACAGCATGTGTCTCTGTTTTTATTTGAAGGACGTGTTGTAAAATCTAGGCTGTGGCTGTTAGTGACATTAGATCTGAAACAGCTTTTTACGTTTGGCATGTTGTTGAATTTGTGATGTCAAAATTTTCTGCCAGGAATTCCAGAAGGATATTGTTCGAGCAACAGAAGGTTTTATGGGAATTGGCATCAAACACATAGAAGTAGGTGTGTTTTGCCCTTATCTTCTATCAAAAACCATAATTTGTTGCTTTGTGGCTGATGTTTTTATTTTTATTTTGTAAAGTTGGTATACACTTTGGCTTATTAGCTCATGTTGTTGAATAGGAACAAAGCTTTCTGAGGACTGTTGCAAGTTTGGAAGCGAAGATGTCGACAATGATGATCTATTAAAGGCCGCTTCGCTGTACGGTAGTGCACTTGGGCATTTGGAAAATGAATACGAAGAATTCAACAAAATCTTATCGAGTCAGGTCTTTTCGACAACGCTTCAAATGTGTTTTAATCACCAACTTATCACTCATTTAACTCTGATTTGATATTCATAGGTCGTAGAACCATTAAAGCAAATGATAATCGGTGCTCCACTTGAAGATGCTCGGCATCTGGCTCAACGATACAGTAAAATGAGACATGAAGCAGAACTCCTGGTCAGGAATTTATTGTAGGTTTTCAAATATTTCCACCTGTATATTGTATAATATTATTTGGGAAACATTTTATAGGCTGCAGAAATATCTAGAAGGCAAGTGAGAGCAAGAGAAGCTCCCATTCCTGAAAACACTGTGAAACTTCAACTATCTGAAGCAAAGATGCTTGAACTTAAGGCAAACATGTCAGTTCTTGGGAAGGAGGCGGCCGCCGCATTGGCTTCTGTGGAGTCACAACAGCAAAGGCTTACTCTTCAGCGCATAGTGTCCCTGGTATATCTTTAATGCTGATTTTAATCTATTCTTTCTGATTTAATCACCTTTTAAAAATTTCATAGATTGAGGCAGAGAAGTCATTTCATTTAAGATTAGCTGCCATCTTAGATGGAGTTGAAGCAGAGGTAGCATTCCTCACCGTTTATACTTGTTTTGCAACTAAGGTAAATAAGTTGTTCAAAATGAAACTAATAGGTTGTTCATACAGGTTGTTACTGAGAAACAACGAAGAGACTCTGCCCTGCCCACGACTCCCAGTCTATTCCGAAGCTCTGTGAATGAAGCTTTGTTTTTTCTGGCGGAGGTTACATTTAAATATTATTTTTATTACTGTGTCAGTGCTCAGATTTTATTCTTGAATATTATTTATGTTTTACATCCACTCATTTCAGGCAATGCATCCATTTGAATCAACAGCCACTAATGAACTCAGTTTGAATGTGGGTGACTACGTTGTTGTACGTCAGGTCAGATTAACTTCCCTGAAACCTTGCTCACATCTATTATACATGCGGTTGATTTTATTTCTTGGCTAAGAGTTTTTCAACTGTTCAAAGCAATCATAATTTTACAATCAAAGTCTTCACCATTCAAGTTGAACATAAACTCCTGAGCAATTTTTTTGAAAAATTATTTTAGGCGATCACCCGACTAAGCGGTAACCACCCAAAGGTACAGGTGAAGAGAGCTAAAGCTCTTCTCTTACATGGTCAACCCCTCCCTAATAATGTTTACACCTCGAGGGAACCATGATGCCATGAGGCCCTTGACTGCATTTCATAAAAGTGAAATAGGAGATGAACTTCTTCTCTGGCTTGCATGGCCCAAAAATTTTCTCCTACTTTGATCTGAAATCAGGAATTCACCAGTTATACATGAAGAAAGTGGAAAATCTGTGAAACAGTGTCAGCCAGCAATTATCTACAACCCTCTACACCATTATTTCTACCTAGAACCTTCTAGAACTGCCTTTATAAGCAGTTTCGTATAACCGTTTTTTTTTTTGCTTTTTCTAGAACCATCTAGGCTTGTTAATAATTGGCCCTCTAGGAACCTTATAAATATGGGTGACAATATGAGTAAAGTGGTCTTTTGGTCTTCTATCTCTTCAATCCCAACTTGTGAGTCGTCTAGACAAGCAGAAGTGCAGCCAGAGGGATCATGCTGACGGGGAACTTCACCACAGTTCAACAAACGGCAATTGAGACTCATGAAGAAAACTATGCATATTTTGGTGATGCCATCTAGGTTATCAAATTCACCCACACTTTCGAATATGTGATGAAATTATTTGAAACTCTTCTTGCTCCAGTTTCTTTTGTTCTTTAGTGACATTGGTTTACTACATAAATCACATGACAAGCATGATGAACATTTTCAGAAGGTTCTTTCTACTCTTGAAAACCCAATACACATCAATGATGAGAACTGAATCATAGGAATGCCTAAACTCCAAGAATGTAGTCCCTCTGGTTACCACTCAACAACTCATGATACACCTGAAAATAGTGTTTTTGGCTTGGATGCGAAAGCCAATCAGCATGTATGTTGAAGAAAGCAACGTAAAGCTTCATCTTTCTCAGTCTTGCCCTCTTCGACATGGTTTTTGTTGATGCAGATGTCTCTGATCAGAGTTGGTCATCTGATATGATAAGAATTCGAAGGCACTTCTAAATCAAGGATGATAAAAGGCGTGATCAAGGAAATCCCATGAGCTATGTAAACCGTCTGTGGAGAATATCAAGAACAGTATACTGAGTGAGGTAGAACGTGAGATAAGAACAATGGAAGATGATTGGAGATCTCTGGCTGAGATATCTCCTTCTGGAACAGCAGGCTCAATCCTTTTAACTAGCCTCAGTTGCTCTCCGCAACCACTTCTTGAAGAAAATACCAAATGTCCCCTGCTTCCTCCCGATCTTCCTTATTCATAGCTTTCTTACATATGCCACATTATGATGCATGTGTCTCTATTGGTTGTTCTTTCTTTACCTCCTTCGGTAACTCTTGGAAAAGAAGTGTTGTGTCTCATAATCAAAGATGTTCGATCCTCGGCTTACCTCATCAAAAAAATTTGTGTGAGAATGGAGTCAAATAAGTTAAGTGTGAACTTATGACATGTAAACCATTGGAGATTGAGTTTGATATGAAATACAAATATTTTACTAAAAATACAGCAAGAGATAATACCCGCATCCTTTCAACAGCACTCTCAATGGCTGTAGCTTTTAAAGCTCCAGTTTGCTCTTACTATCAAGGGTAGAGATTGAAGTATACCAAATTCAATACAATATCTTCCAGATACTACGTTGAAAATGAAGACCAATCTTTGGTGACCTTCCCCCATTCTAAAAAATGTCTTCTTCAGCTTTGATGAGCAGACTGAACGAACATGCAACTTTCATTAACTTAAAGCATCCTTGACAACAGTGGACGAATTCCTAACTCTATCATACCAAAATCTTGCTTGGATTGTGATATCAACCCCAATCTTGTATAGACTGTGGCCAATATATAGATCCACAATGCAGGCCAAACGATAATGTTGATCGATGAACAAATCGAGAGTTCCCTCTAACAATTGTCAGAAACAGATGAAGACGAGGTGCAGAGAAGAACTAGAAGGATAGAGAGGAACTTGTGGAAGACTTCTTCGCGTCTCCCACTCTGGACGGCAGGCCCGATTCTGCTCTCCAGCCCTTGCCGCTTCGGCAACTGAATCTTGAAAATAGACTAAATCCCTTCTGGACACTGCTTTTGTTTATTTATACCTGACTACCACGCGCTCAGTCAACGCTGAGTCAGCTCACATGTGCCGACGTTTCTTTCGTTGGTATTGCTTGGAGAAGAAGTGTTGCGTATCAGATTGTTGCTTACATTCCTCAACCTTCAATTCTGCAACTTAAGTAAAATACTTTCCACCCATGTCATGACAATGATTTGTCTTGGATGGTCAACTGCAAGTTGAAAAACTGATAGAGGCGTTGATGAAGGTCGCTTTCAAGGATGGTCTTTTGATGGGAAGAGAAAAACAATAGAACAAGAAAATAGGAAGATAAAAGAGGACGAGCACCTACAGTCCTGGATCGGCACATGGTTCTCTCTACGGAGGATCTCCAGTGCCAACTCAGCCTCTTTCCACTGTGCCCACTTATTCCTTCCTCCTTTTTACCAGACCAGCTCATTGGCTCTCAATGAGAGGGCTAACATCAATGTAAAGGGAAACTATCCTGATTGGAAATGAAAAAATAGCCTAACAAGGGTGAGGTATTGTATCAAAAAGGTGCCATGGCCAGAGCTGGAGCTGTTGGTCTCTACAGATGAATACTCCTAACAACCCTCCTATGACAATCCTGTGAAGATCTATCAGCTTAATGCAGAGACCCACTTCTATGAGGATTCTAAAGTTCACCATCCTCCAATACTTTTGTCATCGTACAACTTTTTGAACGGGATCCAATCAGAAAGAAGCTCAAGATTAGATGAAAATTTTGGCTGACCGAGGGTCTAGAGTTGTGAAATTTTATGGGTTGATAATAAGCTTCCCTTTACATTAGATCATTGGTCATAAAATATGAAGGCCAATTAAAGTTGTCTCTGGAGTTTCTTTTTAATCATTCAACAGATTTTCACCATCCTCCAAGAATTCAGTGATATCAAGATCTTTTGGAATGTGATCGAAACATCAAGCAGACCATGAAGCGATGAAAATTTTGGCCGGCTGAGACTCTATAGATGTGAATGAGTAGGATGAAGATCATAATTTTACCTTATGGTAAGACCATCGTTCCTTAAATCTGAGAGCCAATTTAAGTTGTCACTGGAATTTCTTTTGGAACATTCGAAATCAGAAAGGAGATTAAATCAATTATCGCCTTAAAAATTTTCACAGGAAAACTATTTCTCTGGTGCTTCACTTTTCCAAGTTACGCAGAGCATAATGATCATTTGAACAGGAACAGTGAATTTCCAATCCCTCGAAGAACTTATACATGAGAATGTAACAAATAATACCCCGGAGTTCTTATTGCAGAAGCAAGGAATAGGGAAGCAAGCAGGCTGTATGATTGTTGCTCTAAGATCAGAGGAAGGGGAGGGTGCAGGAACAGTCATCGGCTGAGAGAGAGTTACCGATTGAATGGACATCGCAAGGGGAAGGAGATATGAGAACCAACGGTACTCTATTACTTCTTTGCTGCCCTCCTAAAGGGAGGGCTGCACTATTTGAAGGGAAATACTAGTAGAGTGGTAAATGAACAACATACTACTAGCAGATAGTATCAGTAATCCACACTTTGTCAACTGGGCACATCTTGCCGCAGCTTCTTGGAACCACAAGGTAATTTATTGAAAATATTTTCTTGAGGTGAACTGGTTGAATCCTGATTATGACTTTCCATTTCAGGAAAGTGACTCAGACATTATGTTCCGATAAACCAGAAAAGAATATCAATATAAATTTATGCTTTGCAGGGACATCAGACTAATTTAAATTTCATTTTTGAAAGTTTCCCATTTAGTTTCTTGCCGATTTTGAAAGTTTCCCATTTTTGAAAGTAAAAGAGAATAGTATTGCCATCAAATTATGTTCTCTACCTTGCCTGTTTGGTTTCAAATTAATAATCTAAAAAAATAGTAATCTACTTTTAGTAACACTGTGACCCATTACCATCATCACGCACTGTAATCAACATATGCTATTAAAAAAAAGAAACCAAATCTTTGATCACTAAGAAGTCGTCTCGCCCATTTATGGAGGTTCTGTTCATGAGAGCTATACTCTCTAGTGTCAAAAGCAAATTTAATGTTTCCTTTTTCTGTTTTATTATGTTGTTGTCGGGTCTTGAGAAAAGTGATATACTTTTAACACATCTGGCTTGTAACTATCATCAGAGCAAACTTCAAATCAACCAGATAATTATGCAGTAAAATTTTTATCGATTTCTGCTTGATGTATGTTACTAATAACTGGTTCAATGTCTGTATGTTTAGGTTACTCCGACAGGTTGGGCTGAAGGAGAATGCAGAGGTCATGCTGGCTGGTTCCCTGTTTCTCATGTTGAAAGGCGCCTCAGCACACCAGTCAACAGGGCAGTTGAGGAAGCTTCTTAGTCCTTCCAGTGATTTTCTTTCCTTTCTCCAGTGTAAACAAAAATTTGGTTATCTGATTCAAACTTTTCTTGGAATAAAATAAGAATATGTGCCATGTATGATGGTGATATTTTCTTTACAAGAACGTACCAAAGGAGGTCTAGGGCAAAACCACTGGAGCCAAAGACATGTGCAGGACGGCGGTGTGCGTGATCGAAATCTTAGAAATACAAGAGAATAATCTTTTTAAGAAAAGTCATTACTCGTCTGACAGTTGTGACTGATGGCAGGTGGGCAGGAGAGGCCTGCAACCAGAAAGGGGGAGGATTTCCCTGATCCTCTCAACTATTATATTTCCGTACTTCTTTCCACTTTATATTTGCTCTTGTTTCCAAGGCTCCCTCTGATCTGATTTCGGTCCAGATCTTGAACGATTTTGTTTCTGATGAATTTTTTTTTGTTGATTTGATTTCTTTCTGGATATTTTTTCCCAGAATTTCAGTCACAGTCCCTACTTGATACTCTGATGATATCAGATGGTAAGCATTGGTCATGCTTTTTTTTTGTATTACATAAGGGGAGACACGACCCAGTTCCAGATGGGAAAACCTCAGCTTAATTAGGATTATAGTTTAACTCAATTCTCTTTTTTTTTGTTGTTTTGCAGGATGATGCTATTTAATTAGCATTAAAAACTATATCTAGCGCTAGTTAAAATAAAAGCGCCCTTTTGTAATGCTACGGCAATATGACTCCCCAAATGACTGTCAGATAAAATACCTAAAATATTTTAAAATTTTCTTCCAAAAACAAATGTAATTCATTTTACTCTGTACTAGACAACCTTGGGAATAATACGTCCGAGAGAAATAAAACATATGAGAGAGTAACTTATATACATCTTAAAATGGTGTGAACGTGGTGTAAAATTGGCCTTAATAACATGGTGGATTATATAATTAAATTTATATCAAAGATAATTCTCAATTCAGAATGGGCCCTGATCATTTTCAATGTTTATCTTTTCGCAGGACATGAACAATAGGGAGAAAGTATGCGAGATGATTAAATTTATTCTGGTAATTACTCTAAGGTGTTAATAATTATATGAGTGCATGTGCAAAAGAATCAGTGATGGAGATCATTATAAATGAATTTATGTCTGTGATTGATTTTCAACACAACTAGGCACAGCATGCCATAAAATATTGTAAAAAATTAGAATCATGAACATATTGATTATTTTTAAAAAATATGAATAAATTATCATATACTGTATAAACATATATCATTAAATGATATGGACTAAGTCATAGTGCGTGTTTAGTGTTATGCGTGATGGTTTAGAATTAAGTTTTATCAATAGTTTATAAGACTAAACAGAAGACATGAGAGAGAATATGTCAAGTTTCTATATGATATTTATTTGATTTATTAAATTAAAATTTAATTTAAGATAAGACAAAATTGAAGTATAGATATCATACAGTGTAATCCTAGGTAAGTAGTGCAGAAAACATGACATTCAAAGTTAGGATTTATTTCCACAAAACACAACCTGTTACAGTTAGTATCATTTCCTAAGTATTTAAAAAACATGCTTAAATAAATATGAATTTTAATCCATATTCTACGATTTATATATCTCCTAACATTCAAAGATATTTTATAATGGATAAAAGTTATTTCTGGATCTTAATTAAATAACTACATATCTACTTGTAATGGATGGCAAAAAAATGTAACGACCCAATAAGGGACAAGCCAGGCCGAGTAAATCAACTAAAAATTTAGAAAAATGGATTTTCCAAATGGAGATAGATGTCTAAAAAAATTCCACTTTTTAAAGTAATGGGTTTAACCTAATTTATTGATATGCGTTATTTAAGTATGTAGATTGAAAAGAGTGTTTTTTAGTGTCTGCATTGTTCAATTCATTCCAAATCTATTATTTATTAATTATGAAAACATTTTTTATCATCAATATTTATTTAAAATATTTATATGAGTTTCCACATTCCAGTAATATATATCTTTAGTTTAGTACACATTATATGGTCATGATAATAAGTGCTATTTTCTGGAATAACCATACCCAAAAGTAGAGGGGTGATATTTTACATAACAGAATATTAATTTCTGGATGTGAAACTAATCAGACAACCTTTATGCAACATAAAGGAATATCACATTATGGATACTTATCAATTAATTAAATGATGATTTTTTGTAGCAACAAATTATAATTATTAAAAAAGGAATATTTATATTCTTTTTAAAGCCAAAAACCTACCTTAACTTATTTTCCATAAAAATCCAATCTTAATTTAATATGTTTTCTCCATTATTGCGACATCATACTAGGATAGATTTATTAATTTTTATTAATATATTGTATTGATTAATTTCCTCCATATCATTTTATTTATAACAATTAACTTTATGTTTCAAATATTACTACCATGACTTCCGAATCAAAAAAAATTGGAATAGCGGTAAAAGTTGTAGAATAAAATCACCTTGACATATTTTTTCTCACATTTTTTAACTTTGTGCCTGTTAGCTACAGGTTCTACAAGAATCCGAATATAGATGTACAATAATTTACACAATTTTATTGTTTAATAAACAATATCCTTATGATAAATTTAAAATTTATTTGATTATGATATGACTGGTATGGAAAAATAAATTTAGATTTTATCTCGAGTTTCAGTGAATATGGAAATCATTGGAAAAAATGAAACTGGTATCATTTTTTATTGAAAGATGAAATTCATATTTTTCTGGTATATATGTAATTGTATAAAAACTTCTATAATTGTTTTAAAAGGTAAATTTTTATTTTATGTATATTAATCAAGAATTTTTAAAAAACAAATCATGGGTGGAATGTGTAGGTCCAAGGAAACGCAATAAAAACTATCCATAGAAGTAGATCTTCTCAAAATAGCCCATTGTAGCTTAAGAAGACTCAATTCCCAGCTTCAAAAGTCTCAGTGGAATAGTTGATGCAAACCTGTATAAGAAAATTTTCATTTTTAAGTCAACCTTGTAATAGAAATTTAGATGCATTTGATGCAGGACGTCGGCGAGGACGTTGTCCGGTCAGCACCGAGTATGATGGCTTAGTACCGAGATAGATAGTGGTACTGAGTATGATGGCGACGGTGCCGTCTCGAACCTTGTCCGAGCGACGAGGACATCTATGGCCAAACGGAATCAATCCGTAGGGCTCGCACGTAACGGACGGACTCGTTCGTATCGATAAGACGCTCACATATGTCATAGTTTCTCTCAATTGCCTCTCTCACCTACCTAGCCCTAGTGCGGTGTAGTCAAGATGAAAGCATACAGCAAGTGATAATTAAACGAGTGGCTGGAAAGGACAGCATACCTCATCGACATGTGGCTTGTCGTGCAGAGTCGTCAACAGTCGGTGGCAGACGGAGTTGGTGTGGCGGGGAGGCGCTGGAGAGCGGACGGCGGTTCGACTGGCGATGTGGATGCCGGAGCACTGGTAAAAGGGCGGAGGAGAGGAGACAGAGGAGCGATCCCTGAGGTGGCACGGTTCAAGCGACTCCGCTTAACCCGTCAGAGCTAACGTGCGCTAGTCAGCTGGGGCAAGTCTTGTAGCAGGTGCGAGCGGCAATGACCATGCACGTGCACGGTGGAGAATCCCGGCGTTGTCAGGTAGTCGGAGGAGGCCAAGCCAACACGGGCCGGCAGTTGGCGGGAGTAGGAGTTTCACCTCGGCACTGAGGTGGGGTCAGGTGGGAAGCCCTTGGTCAAGATGTTCCCATCCAAGTTTGATCTGGTCAAGTGGAGCCTCAACCAAGGGGTTCGTGGTCGAATGTTTTCATGTCCATGGTGAATACCCCAGTCAAGAGAACTGCACAATCAACGAACCAGCCGACAGATTTCTCGATCAGGGCAAATTCTCAGTCATGCCAGCATTAGAGAATCGCGTCTGAATGATCCGATCAACAGATTTCACAGTCGATATTTCTCTTGGAGAGTGAATTTCAAGGCCGACGGTGTCCGGTCAGTTGGCTTCACGACCAGGTCGATCGGCAACAATTCCAAAGCGGTGGTGGACCAGGATCGATCGAGATCCTGGGCAGTCTCCAATTGACAGAGTAGTCACTCTCGTAGGCCCTCAGACCAAGGGAAAAGTCCCATTTGAAAGCTCCAATTTTCCAGTGCAACACCCCAGGTCGCGAATTCTGCGCGTCGCGGCAAGGAGGAGGCTGTGACGGTGCGTTCGTTGACCGACGAGTGCAGGCAAACGGTGGCGATGGTCGTGAATCTGGGGACCCCAAATTCAGTGGAAAATCCCAAATTGACAATCCCAGTTCACCCGAGCAACATCGAGGTCGTGATTTCCATGCATCGCGGCAAGGAGGAGGTTGCGGCGAGGTGATCATTGGCCGACGGCGAGATTCCAGGATGTGGGGACTCTCCACAGTAGAGGGGCGGGGTAGGGAGAATAGAGAGGGGGGGGGTGGTGAGGGGGAAGATCGACAGACCCTTCCCCTACCTCCTTCTGGTGGATTCTCTCCTTCCTCGCGGCTTCAGCGGTCTCCTCTCCACCCCCCTTTGTTGATTTCTCTCAATGGAGGGGGGGTGAGACCAAGAACGATAACACAAATTTTCTTCTTAATTCCTGGTCTACCTCGTAGGGCGCCCCTGATAACTTGTAAATTAACATGATTAATTAATGAATTTTACATTATATTTACGTATTTTAATGACTATATTTGCATGTTATCATATTAAAATAAAGATAAATCACTTACACTTTCACTTTACTATTATTTCTAATTTTTTATCATTTTTTACATGGAATTTAACTTCATTTCAGTGAAGAAATATTTTTTGCAGGGCCTTAAATATTTTGCTAAAGATTAGTAAGGGCTATTCAAAATTTTCTGGATTTTTTTCATATTTTTATGTAATTTTTCGACCTCTATATAGCCAAGAAATGATTTTTATATATTTAAATAATACATGATTAATTTATCGGGCATTTTTATATATACTAAAGGGCATCCACGTCATTCGCCCGGAATTTGGGCAAATGATTGGATGATTATTGTCAAATAATAAGGAGAGAGAGATTATTTTTTTAAAAAAATATGCCCACCGACATGCACACGCGCAGCGCGTGCATGCGGCGTCGAGTTGCCACGTGCATTTAACGCACGCGGCAACTGACACACGTGATTCAAAAGAAAAAAATCAAATATTGCGACGGTTTTTGTCTTCTTCTGCGTACTATTCAAAAGAAAAAAATAATAAAAAATTGAAACAGGGCGACATGGCCTCTTTCTGACCGTTTAAAAGGTTTTTTAAATATCCAATGATTATGCGCTAACCAACGCATGTGTATTAGAAAAATTCAAAAATTGCGGCTATTGACTTGTCGTTTTCTTTTTTAGGAAAAATAAAGAGAATGGGGTGACGTGGCAATTTTATAACCATTTAAATTCAGGAATTGATTTCCAATCATTGCGGGCGGCGGACTCGGACAACCACGTGTCGACACGCAATCTGAGAAGGCGGAAAACGAGAATAATCATGTCGACCAATAGAAAAATGCCATTTTCCAGAGTTCTTGGAGGAGAGATAAATAATCTAACGGTCTATATTAATCCTCACTAAAACCTTGATATCTTGAGATCTAGAGTTCTAATTGGGCTGAAATTTTGAGGGTAGGTTTGTATTTTCTCCCTCTACAATCCAGACGGTTGGATCTTTAAATAGAGGTCTAGAAATGGGCGAAAATCACTTTTGGAGGCTCTCCCCAAGCAAGTTGCCAGGAAGGACACAGGAGGGATACTTTAAGTCGACAGATCTTGCTTCTTCACTCAAAATTGTAAGTTTCTGATTTGTATTTCAATCATCTTCTTTAACGATTTTAAAACGCCGAGACATGGGCAAAATGTACATGCCCTAGAAATTGTTTCGAATGAAATTAGCACTTCATTCTGATTCCGATTCAAGATCTGATTTTTGATCCTTAATTCTACATCAATTTATAACATTTCTGCTTCATTAGATTTTTAATTTAGGGTCGGATTTCATATTTTCCCCAAATTCTTCACTTTCTCTCTCTAGGATAATTTGTCTAGTTTCTCTCTCTATATTTTGATTTTTATTTTTCAGGAATTTAATTTAATATATAATAAACCTAAAAATAAAATTTGATTCGAAAATTCATCCATCTTGAAGTCCAATTTAAAAATCTCTTTCTTGATTATTTAATTCCTAATTTTAATTCATAAGAAATTGTCTTAAAATTTTATAGTAATTGGGCAATTAATAATCCGAGTTAGTTTGTCCTTAAAATTGAAATATTCTTATCTTGAGCTTTCTGACAAAAATATTTAAAATCAAAATTAAGTTTAACTTGATTTTGATTAATTAAAAATATTATTAAGCATAATTAAGATTTATTAATTGCAAAATTAACTCATCTTTGAATTAATTCATTAAAAATTCTTATTTTTTGCCTCCCTGTGGTTTGACCCCTTGCTTACTCTATATTTCATATTTAGTGATTAAGGAAAATTATAAATATTATTGTATAAGTCTAAAACCCAAATCAATGACATATTTACGTGCATTTTTAGGCTTATTAGCCCCCCTCTTCCCTTATAAAGGGGGAGGAAATGGCCCTTAAGTGGGTCAACAAAAAGGGGGGGAAGTCTGGTCCATTAGAGGGGGGGGGGGGGGGGCGCTTATATTATGGGCTCCCCCATTACATAATAAAGAAAAGGACCACATAAAAGGAAACAAAGGGGAAATGAGGGAGGAGGGGTCGAATTACTAAGGAAACGGCACAGACACGCGGCACATCGCAGTGCAACGAAAACAAGACGACAAGAATGGGAAAACACAAAACAAGACAAAAAAATGATGAGAATGAAAATGCGATAATGAGCATATTTTTACCCGGTTGTTGATGACGGTGGCGGGCGGTACGGACGACGTCGATGATCTTTGATGGCTGGCACAATCAATTACATTATACATCTCAGCAGGGTGAAGTTCTTTGTGTTCTCGAATACTGATAGGGTATTACTGTTGTTGAGGATCTATGGAAAAAGGAACATCAAAGAGGGCGGATACTTGTGTAAAATTCCTTTTATCCCCTCACTTTCCTTATCAAGAAATATATATTATGCATGATAATGAAATAAATCCAATATGTGATAATACTCTTACCTATGTTTATCTGCTTCAATTTTTATATATAATATTTCCACTTAGTATCTGTGAAATATGTATAACAAATGTCCTAATATATGTTAAGATAAATAATCCTCACCTTGGGTTATGGTTACGTTAATAAAATCAAAACATCACATCAACAAATCAAAAGTTGTAATATATTTTATATTAATGGCCAAGTAAATGAATTTTACCCCATTGTTTAATTTTAAAGACCCCAGTTACTGCCCAGGTATATCATCCATGTGGCAATGAGTCTACGGACATGGAAATATCTCCTAAATGAAATATACTTACACTTGAGTTTTTTCCTTTAAATATGTGCTAAAATGTTTTTTTCATTAAACAATATTGTGATCTAAGAGGGAACTCAGATTCATGGAAAAAATGATCAATTTTATTTTATAATCAACGTCCTTATTCATAAATGAAAAATTATTTAATTGTACAAAAAAAAGTGCTATAGAATTATTTAAATTATGTTCTCTTATGGCTGAGTTTCCCATAAGCTGGGTGTTTTATTATATACATGTCATGATAAATTTAAACTCTATAAAGACGAAGTTATCAGATATGTGGATTTGAATTTTACTTATAATTCTGAGGAAATTTTTATACACAGTGATTATATGACATGTGTAAAGGGTATTCATGATGATTCGGTATCCAATAAATTAAATACCTTCCTAATATAGGATTATGATTTTAATTACTTAAAATATGAGAACAGAAACTACACTTTATCAGTCTTGTTCAAAGATGTTTGGATAAATGAATACCTACTCTAGGAAATTTTCAAGAATTCCAGTCAATATAATGTATCACATAGGTTTATCCCATAATATTCTTATTGAGATATGATAAAATAAATTTTTGTAAACAAAGTAATTCCTAAAAGAGCGATAAATCTAAAAACTCATATCACAAATCTGACCAATTCTTTCATATGATTTTCATGGATTTGGGGAAAGTGATTCCTAATATAAATTGAAAATGTTTTCCCATAAGACGATTAAAAAAAGTTAAACAATCATTTATTCATTTATAAAATATTTCAAGAAGTGTTCTTTTGTATTTAATGCCATCACAGATAACGAAAAAGAGATCAGTCAAATATAGATAACAAATATCTCCTTGTTTCTTCACTTAATATTTTTCTGGTTTCAATATATTATAAAAATAGGATGCCTAGGGGGTATTATTTATACCTAAATTATATTACTTCAAACAGAAAGATATATATTAGATAAAATTGTGAATCAAGTTTTGTTGCAAACTATAACCTTCAGTGGTTTTTATTTGTAATGATTTATTTTCCTAAAAAACATAATGACCATTTAAATAATTCGTTTTGATTCAAAAAATTTCATTCAATAATCTCTAAGAACTATTTTTATTTACATATAATAGTTCATCATATTATTCCAGGTGAAAAAGATGTTTAGAGTTAAAGGTAACCTTTTTTAAAAAATGATAATAAGTTTCTCCATGCAAACTCACATTGATTATAGAAGGGACAATAATAAAAACTTATGCCTTATTAGCCAAGTATTAGACAAGTAGTTGGTGATGTTTCATCATATAAATAATGATAACATGATAAATGCATGGATACTTGCATCAATTTTAGATGATTTTGATATTATTAATTTGGAATTTATCATGTTATTATTTGAATTAACTGAATATTTAAGCATGAGCTATAAATTCCAATTCTGCCCATTATGGTTATTTTTAAATAACCTCCTTGACTTCTTTGAATTCAAATAGTTTTATTACTGATGAGTATTTTATAGTTCCACATTTTATAGTTTCATAATTCTTGAGGAGTTGGAGAATTTTTGGGAGCGAATTGATTCTACAAATGGATTTGAAATTGTCAAATGGTATTGTGGACCTCCAAAAGAGCAATCAAAGGGAGATGGGCCACGACCTGACCTGCCGATTGGGCATTCAAACACCTTACAAGGCAAAGCTCTCTACCAATGGAGATAAAGAGGCAAAATGGCAAGAAAAGAGAATAGAAAATGCCAAAAGGGGTATTTTAGTAATTCTCCCTATATATTAATACTCTTTTTCTCCCTAAATTTTCCCTCATTCTGGACGTGCTGTAGCAAATGGGTGGACAGCAGGACAAGGCATTTTCAGAATCCAGGTTGTTCAACCTGCTTGATGTTTTCATTTAATCTCTTCTCTTGTTTGCATTGAAAAACACATGATCCTGGAAAATATAAGGATCCAGACTTGAGAGGAAGCATTGAGGGCTCAATAGATGGTGGAGGACCATCCAGCCGACTCCGGTTTGACCCGTCGCCAACCCCGTCGCGGAACCCAAGCCGATGTGAAGAATCCACAGTTCCACTACCAGGTTTGAC
Source organism: Wolffia australiana (assembly GCF_029677425.1). Classification (NCBI taxonomy): domain Eukaryota; kingdom Viridiplantae; phylum Streptophyta; class Magnoliopsida; order Alismatales; family Araceae; genus Wolffia; species Wolffia australiana. Next base: position 13,310,189 of record NC_135843.1, on the reverse strand, counting down.
AAGCGGCATCGTCGTCTCGCTACGTGTCCAATGTCTGTGTGCAAAATTTTATGGTTTTATGTTTTCATTGTTGTTGGACTGACAAGAGGCCCCTCCTGCGCGAGTACCGGCCTCCTGAATGCTTTCTTTATTTGAATTCGATTTAGTGTCCTCTTTAGAGGAAGAAAACCTTGTTTGGTTTCTCTTCTCCTAAAGAGTCCTCTTAAGGGTAGCCCAATAGGCTCTCCCTTCCCCACAACTGCCACTACCCCAATATAAGAAGGGGAGAGCAGACGTGGAGAGAAAAAATAAGTCATTGTGTTGAACATTCTATATCTCGTTTACTTGATTGGCAGTTATTTTCTCTTCATCGTGCTTGTTTCTTGAAGAAGAAGAAGAAGTGCATGTTGTGTTGAGGAATTCCCGAACTCATTTGGGCAGCAGTTATTTTTTTTTTTTTATCTTTCATGGTGTTTGCTCTATCAAGAGGAAGAAGATATTGTAGTAGAAGAAGAATCCCTCACGGCCATTGTTGTTTCTTGAAAGAAGAGTCGATTGAAGAAGAATCAGGGATTGCTGAAGGAGAAGAAGAATTGTGTGGTATTGTTGAATTCAATTCCTTTTGTCCCTTGTTCACCATCGACAATCAAAGAGGACATTAAGCCATCGTTCTGCCGCGGAAGGATTCTTTCAACCGTACTGCCAGAAACGACAAAGCAGCTTCCCCAATCCATCAATTTGGTTATTTCTCTTCAAACGTCAACTGGAATTTTCCTCATTCTCAGTCAGCCTCGCCATCTGTGAACAAATCGTCCTTGGATTGTAAATGAAAAGAATCTCTCCACGAGACGATCGACACCCGACCAAAGTTCTTGTTTGTTGATTTCATCCCTCGGCGATCAATCTCAACAATTTGGGCGAGACTCAATGCCATTGTTGTTGGGTGATTGATCCTGCCATCGCAAGATTGATTCAATATTTACCAAAGACGTTCGATGCTGATAGCATAAGATTATCAGAAAATCCTAGTTGGAATTAGGAGATCTTGTTTGAGTTTCATCCATCAGCGGCGTTTCACGGTGTTTTGAGATATTGAAAGAAGAACTCGGCAGTCCAGAACTGCCTTCTATTGAATCAGCCAAGCATTAACGATGCCCAAGATAAGCTGAATCTTTTTTTTTTCGTTCATCAGACGCTGAAGACATTTGTTCTTTCCACGACACGGCAGACTCCCATTGGTTGACTTGATCTGGAGTCCACACTCTACGAGATATCCATCCGCCCATCACTGTTTCTACAAAAGTAAATTCCATCATTGACAACAACGGAATATCTCCACGTAAGTCCTTTCAATCCCTTCTTTTCTGCGTAACATTATCTCCCTCAGTGCCGTCTCCAGATTGCTCATTGTCCTTAGAGTGAATTAGTATCCACCATAATTGTGTTAGAAACTTTTATTGACTGTATCCGATCTGATTGTCTTCGTATAAGGTGTGGACCTATTTTGGACGAGAATTGTCCCCACTACGTCAGTCCCTTGATCTGATTACGCGGGTCATTGGGAGTTTGATCGTGACTAAACCCATCTTGTGTCACCCAATTGATTTGCGTCTCAATTTATCGTCAACCAATGTATTTCTCGTTAAAACTTGTTTAAATCATTTATGCGGATTCTTATCATTTCATTGCATTCTAGATTCCACATTCCGCACATAACACAAAGTGTCGATCCTGACCACCGTGTTACACCAATAGACTCGCATTGAGGTTTTAGGAACTAAGAATTCCATTTTTGCATTATTATCTATCCATTCCCCCTTTAAATCCATCACTTTCTCACTCTAAATCTCTGTTTTCCTGATTTATCTCTCTAGAATTGACCGTTTCTTTTTATAGACCTTCATCCATATCCCTAATAAATTCCCCCAAATTTTCGTAAAAGAATCCCACCATTTTCACCTTCAAATTCTACTCCAAACTCCTCTTACAACATTTCTTCATTTTCTCTCTCTATCTCCTCTTTCGACCTCTTTCTCTCTCTAGAAAATTTTATTTTTCTCTCTTAAGTTTTTCACTATCTCTCTCTAGACTCCCCATCATTCCTCTCTTTGAATGATGTAAATTTAATTCTAGAAAAGTCTACAAAAATATGTTTTCTAGTTTTGGTGACAATTAAATTTCGGAAAATTAGTTTAAAATATTTTAGTTTTCTTCTCTGCATTTCTGCTTCAATTTAAATCCTAGAAAATTATATTTATTAAATAAAAAATTCCCAGAAATTATATTTATCACTCTTCAACTCTTCTCTTTTATCCTAACACTTAAGAAAATTTTTGAAATTAAATTCTGCCTCTCTATGGATCAAAACAACGACAGCAATTCCTTTAATTTGGACCGATCACATAATCACTCTAAAATGTACATACTTGAAAGTTTGCTAGAAATGTACGTAATAACATCATTTTTTTGTAAATACCATTGATTTGTTTAAGTAAAATAATCAGAGTTTAAGTAATTTATAAATATTTTGCAGTTAAACTGGTGGTGATTATAAAGGATATTGTGACACAAGATTAATCAATTTTCAAGTGGGAAAATGTATCCATAGATCATGTATTAGGAAAACATTTGATATGAGTTCATATCCTATTCTCATTCTGAATTCTTTACTAAATTTGTTTCCTTCAGAGAGAGTATACATAATCTTATTTCAGATGAATCCATAATAAATGGAAATTCAAACCTTTTTAAAAAACCTTAAGTTTCTGCCAAAATTATAATTCATAGTTTGTGAACAATGTGCAATCTAAAAGGCAAACATAAAATGCAAACATAAGGTTTCATTCAGAGAGAGTATACACAATCTTATTACACGTGAATCCATAATAAATGAAAATTCAAACCGTTTTAAAAAACCTTTAGTTTCTGCCAAAATTATAATTCATAGTTTGAGAACGATGTGCAATCTGAAAGGCAAACATAAAATGCAAACATATAAGTGATTCTAACATATCTAGATTTTTTTCATTTGAAAGCTTGAAAGTTATAAATATCGGACGCAATTTTCCTCACGAAAATTAAATCAAGTTAGTCACAACCGAGATCTTTTTGATTTTTCTTAGTAAATAAAAAATAGCCCTTGTGTAAAGTAAAATCCACGTATCGAAAATACTAGAGAAATAGATCCAATATGCAAATCCACTATGTTAACAATCTAGTAACCCAAATAAGGTGTTTGAAAGTTGCAAGAAAAATATCTCTAGATACCTACTACATATATATAAACCTATATCAAATAATGGCACACATATAAAAAGGGTACCTTTTCTTTATAAGATAGCCTAGAGACTAGTCAAGTCCATAGCATTGTATAATTATATCTCCTATTTACCATCTGGTGTACCACACCCTTAAACCTGTGAATAAGTGGATCATAAATAATGTACCCAAGGAGAAAATTATTTATGTTTGTGGATATTCAAAAACCAATGATTCAAGTCTAAAATTCAATATCCAGTCAAACCTAATATATTAACAAAACTAGATTTATGGTCATCTCACTGCACATTTTATGCCTAAAATTAATTAAAAGGAAATAAATATCAAATACTTATGAAAATATTTTTTATCTCAATCCATTTATAAACTGTTAATTCTGTTTCTATAGTTTGTCTATAACTTCATAAAATATCAAATCATAAAGGTTTCATGCGTAAATGAGAAATTATGACATTCTATTTGACATCCTCATAATTACTATCCCCTTACATTATTATACTATATGTTAATGTAGTTCCTTCTTACCACGAATTTTGTTCTTGTGCCCTTGATTTGACCCTAAAAGCGTCTCTACAAATTAAGGAAAATGTGCAATGCTGTAATATTTTAGAAAAGAAAAATTGAGATGTGGAGAGTATTAAACTGAAAAGCCTTTATTTCTCTATATTTAAAAGCCTCATTTTTCTTCAGAATCAAAAAATGTGCAATCATTTGTCATTGTGTTCGTAATATAGGCAATAGCAAATGAACCTTAGAAAGAGATAACAATGTGAAAAGCTTAAATGACTTAGAAAGAGATGACATCAAAAAATATATTTTACTTCACTGATTCCAAAATATATTATGTCTAGATAACCTCTCCCTAAAAGGAAAGTATGGATTGTATTTTGTTCAAAAGTATCATGATGCTCTACGACTTGACTGCATTTTTTATCTTTTAGATTTAAAGGAATCTCATGTTTCTGATGAAAGATCTGAATTTTGATATCTCCTTTAGTTGATTATTCTGTAAAACATGTGTTTATATTAAGTATACATTCTAGATGTACTTTATACTATTACATTTATGAGTAAAAACAATAAAATGTCACATCATTATGCAAGTTTACATCAACATCTGTAGCCCATGAAATAACTAATTTTAAAAACTTATAGAATTACATATATCTGACTTGAATTCTACATGAATTAACAAGTTCTAAAAAAAATTAGTTTCAGCTAGAGCTGATATTAACAAATAAAAACCAGAAAATAAAAATTTACAAGAATGATTTTTCTTATCTAAAACGTTAAATAAATTCAGTCAATATCGGCAAAATCATTTTTTCTAGCATTGGCTATGTCATTTGAGTATCAATTCTTACTTATATTTAAAATTATGTATATATGGAATAGTTGTCTTGATGTAATAATATTTCAAGTTCAAATATAAAACTGTATATGTTGAAAGTATTATGAAAGTAAATTTTTTTATGATATAGTGTCCCAAATTTATCAATAGTTTTTTTAATTTAACTATTTATTAGCCGGCCTAATCATATACTTCGATTATGTTAAAATATAGATATGTGTTGAAATCTCTATTTAATAATTGAATCATTTTAAACTTTCCTAAAAATAATAATTCATGAATTTTTCATATAATTTCATGTCTTCAATATTAATATTTTTAATAAATACAAAAATTAATAATATACTTAGTCTTTTTATCTTGTAGGTAGCTAACTATTGGCAAGGTCATACTAATATTATAAAATGAAACTCAATTCTATTTATTATTTTGTTCAGCATGAATTAATTTTTATATAATTTTTTGAGGTACATATAAGTTGTATAATTAAAATAGATTCAGAAATAAAGTGATTTCTTATACTAGTTTATGGCTACCCTTAAGTCAAGCCTCAAGGATGTAGCCTTTAGCTTCTGAGCGTTAGACTATGAATCAATTATAATAACAAGACCACGTCCAAGAAGAGTCAGAATCTCTTTTCCATGTAATAAATATGGTTCCAGACTTATATTCCACCAAACACTTAGTTGCATCCTCTAAATATATGGTAATTAAATCATGGCAACTAAATATACACATGTACTGGTCCTTTTCTGTTTCCTTAATTTCATTAATGAGCCTAGATCATCTTATCTCTATCATAAGTTTCCAAAGTTTAAGACTTGACATTTAAGTGATAATGTTGTATTTTTAGCTTTAAATTTTCTTGCATTGCATCTTCCTTGAGCCTGTTTTGATCCTCATGTTGATTCTTCCTATTAATAAGTGAGTGGGATATAGCTTTTGAAATTTTGGGGTGCACATGCATCAAATGATTTTTGGCTGGATCCATACTTTTCAGTTCATGTGTAAAACTTATTGTCTAGATTGCAACTATGATATAGTGCAGTATAGAATATCAATTATCATCCTAGATTGCAAGTATAGCTCAAAATACATCAAAAAATACCATTGTAAATATAAGTGCATCCATCTAAACCAACATTATCAATAATTGGTAATAATTTTGCTATTCTACATTGCGGAGAATGGCAGAATATCTTGTGGATAAAAATATTTAGTTCCAAACTAATCATGACAGGATAATTATCTGATAATTGAAAGTTTCAAAATTGTACTAAAATATCTAACCCAATAGACAGGCTCAATAATCTGATAATTGAAATTCAAAGTACCATTAAATGATTAATCCATCGTCCATTTGAGTCGATACAACTAAATTTTATTAATCCCAATGATTACACCAAATATTTGATTTTGCATAATCAATACGAATAAGTTCACATCAATTTTTGGAAGGTGAAGGCATTATTTATTTATTTATTTCGGTTTAAATAAAGGACCATAATAAAATGGTTTGACTTAAGTCTTAAACTTTGGTTTTGATCTCCTCGTTCAGCCCACAATGAAGCAATGTGTCATGATCCTCTTTTCCAATCTCTGCAGAATTGTAGGACTTCCCAGCTTTCCTAGCACAAATATACTAAAAAGAAATCAAATTTACAGAATTAAGAATGATTTTTTTCAAATGCATAATACAATATCATTGGGGAAAAGTCATTTACTTTTTTCAGTGCAACCAAATCTGTGCAGTTGTACAGCTGAGCCATGCAATGCACAACAATAATAATCCAGTTTTTGAATATTCCAAAACACTGTAATGTATTTATTTTTTTACATTATTTGATTATTGAATTTCAAAAAAATATATAATTTTTTTTATTTAATAAAAAAATATTTTAAAGAGACACATCGTTAAGAAGTTGTGATACAACTAGTCAAAATGGGTTATGTTGAAAACAGCCTATTGACATAGATTCATGTTTTCGGCCTTCAAATCACAGAGTAATTTAAAATTCCTTGCCCATTTAAATTCCGCATCCCTATCAAATAGGTACACGTCTTATCACTTCAAAGATGTAATAATTTAAATGTACAGTTTGAGTGTCCTGAAAACGTGAATTCCCGTGCAAAGTTACTACTCTGAGTCTAAGTTATCTACACATTACTTTTTTTTATTGACATTTGAATGAACTACTAGTTCAAGGAGGGATTTTAATTTTGTTCCAGATTAAAAAACCCAGCACGGATGTAAAATCCAAAACCAAGAAAATAATTGAATTACTTACCAGCTGTTTGCACTCGTCTTGATACAAGGCAACGACATCTCCACAGCTGAGACCATTCTTCTTAATATAATCCCCTGAGAACATGAATAATGAACTCATAATTTACTCTGGAAAATATCAAGTCTGAATTATACATAATATGTTTTTGGAACAAAGGGCAATAGAGAGAGGTTGGTCTCTTGATGTTTACCTGTATTCTCTAGTACGTACATCCTGCTCTTATTATTGGGCCAAAATCTTTCAGAAAGAAACAAGAAAAGGAAAAAATATTTCAGGTCTTGTTAGTTGTTACACTAAAGGCATTGTTTTTAATGACGTTTGGGAGTCAAGAAAATAGACTGACCTGTATCTCATCCTCCAGGCGTCTGTAGAAAACATATCCCTCACAGTTATCTGTATACCTTCTTTCACAGCGAGGAACGGAAGATAGATCTCTGATTCTCTCTGTGTTTCATTAACAAATATTCCCTTAGCCCATGAAAAGGAAAGAAGAAAGGGAAAAGTGTTGATGAAGATTGAGAATGTTGCTTTTCCTTTAACAAAAAGAGGATAAACAAAGGAAAATAAAGTTGAGAATGATGCTCCTAAAATAAAATAAAAAAGAAAAGATAAGTAGAGAATGGAGGACCTCCAGAGGAAAAGAGAGAAAGGGAGTGAAATCATAAGTACCAAGGGGAAGCTCGTCAGAGTTGGAATGAGGAAATGAAACAGCAGAGAAGATGAAGAAATAACATATGAGAAGAAAATAAAGCAGTAAAGGTTTGTTATCAGTGAAACAGGTCACACCCCCAAGACCTTTTCTGGGTTGATTATCATCGATGAGAATTGCTCTTTGTTGAACCTGTGTAGGATATCTTATTTGAAGATCGGGGTTTCTAAGTCTCAGGTAGAGAAAGGGGGAGAGAGAGAGAGAGAGAAAATAGAAACAGGGACAGGGAGAGAGATGAATGGTGAGAGGGAGAGTGATATGATAGATAGAGAGAATGGGGGAGAGAGAGAGAGAGAAAACAGAAACAGGGACAGGGAGAGAGATGAATGGAGAGAGGGAGAGTGATATGATAGATAGAGAGAAAGGAGGAGAGAGAGAAAGAGAGAGAAAATAGAAACAGGGACAGGGAGAGAGATGAATGGAGAGAGGGAGAGTGATATGATAGATAGAGAGAATGGGGGAGAGAGAGAGAGAGAGAAAATAGAAACAGGGACAGGGAGAGAGATGAATGGAGAGAGGGAGAGTGATATGATAGATAGAGAGAAAGGAGGAGAGAGAGAAAATAGAAACAGGGACAGGGAGAGAAATGAATGGAGAGAGGGAGAGTGATATGATAGATAGAGAGAATGGGGGAGAGAGAGAGAGAGAAAAAAGAAACAGGGACAGGGAGAGAGATGAATGGAGAGAGGGAGAGAGATATGATAGATAGAGAGAAAGGGGGAGAGAGAGAGAGAGAGAGAGAGAGAGAGAGAGAGAAAATAGAAACAGGGACAGGGAGAGAGATGAATGGAGAGAGGGAGAGAGATATGATAGATAGAGAGAGAGGGGGAGAGAGAGAGAGAGAGAAAATAGAAACAGGGACAGGGAGAGAGATGAATGGAGAGAGGGAGAGTGATATGATAGATAGAGAGAAAGGGGGAGAGAGAGAGAAAATAGAAAGAGGGAGAGGGAGAGAGAGGAATGGGGAGAGGGAGAGAGATATAAAAGAGAGAGAGAGAGGGGGAGAGAGAGAGAGAGAGAAAATAGAAACAGGGACAGGGAGAGAGATGAATGGAGAGAGGGAGAGTGATATGATAGTTAGAGAGAAAGGAGGAGAGAGAGAAAGAGAGAGAAAATAGAAACAGGGACAGGGAGAGAGATGAATGGAGAGAGGGAGAGTGATATGATAGATAGAGAGAATGGGGGAGAGAGAGAGAGAGAGAAAATAGAAACAGGGACAGTGAGAGAGATGAATGGAGAGAGGGAGAGTGATATGGTAGATAGAGAGAATGGGGGAGAGAGAGAGAGAGAAAATAGAAACAGGGACAGGGAGAGAGATGAATGGAGAGAGGGAGAGTGATATGATAGATAGAGAGAAAGGGGGAGAGAGAGAAAAAAAAAATAGAAACAGGGATAGGGAGAGAGATGAATGGAGAGAGGGAGTGAGATACGATAGATAGAGAGAAAGGGGGAGAGAGAAAGAAAATAGAAACAGGGACAGGGAGAGAGATGGAGGGAGAGAGGGAGAGAGATATGATAGATAGATAGTGAGAAAGGGGGGGAGAGAGAGAAAGATAGATGGTTTTAGAAAAAGGGGGTGAGAAAGAGAGATGGGCAGATTGATGGGCTGATACTGATAGAGATAGAGAGAGACATAGAGATTGAGATATAGAGAGACGGAGAAATTTTTTTTGATAAGACAGAAATATAAGTGCATATATATAGAGAGAAATAGATTGAGTGAGAGCTGGAGAGAGAGAGAGATCAGGCATTAAGTCGCACGACAAGCTCTACCTTGGGAAGTACAATACGGCCAAGGGAGGTAACGTCGCTATTCTTAAGCTCCTTGTGTAGAATATACCTCAGACCCTTTAGTTTCCCCGCAGAAACACAGAAAAAACCGAAACGATCAGATTAACTTAAAACGCAAAAAAAAAACAATCAAAAGAGAAAGTTTAAGAGACATGAATCAAACCATATACAGAGGGGGGAAAACGCAAAGGGCTCGAACAACAGATGAATTCTTCTCCATAGACAAACCCCGCGAGCTTCTCCTGCTGCTCTTTCGTTGAACAGATGAAGAACAGGTTGAAGAAGACGATGACGAGGAAGCGGAAGAAGAAGAAGAAGAGGGTGCAAGTCTTCTCGGGAGAACGAAGCGAGGAACGTTGCAGTTGCTCATCTGCCTTGCGATTCTTCTCTTGCTTCTCGCGACCTTTGCCATTTCTTGCTCTGGCGGTTGAGCAGGAATTCCTCCTTCGATCTCTACCACGTCTGTAGTAGCGTCTAGGAGAGAAGAGGAGCCGTCCATGGCCAAGTCTGTGTGGGAAGATCCCCAGGAAAGGAGTTCACCGTCCCAGGGACTGAAATCTTCGCCGGAAAAGCCTTCGAAGAGAAGATCTTCGCAGAGAGAAGAGAAAATGCAGTCTTCGGGGAGGGGAGAGAGAGGAGAGAGGAGAGGTACAGATGAGTAAGCGTCTTCTGGGGGAGGAGGGGGAGTTGGGGAGGGCGGCGTTGTCAATGGGCTCTCCATGGAAGATGTAGAGATGGAGAGAGAGAGAGAGAGAGAGAGAGAGCGGAGGGGGGTGTCTGAGAGAAAGAGAGAGTTTTGTAGAGAAATCAGCAGTGAGAGAGAGGAAAGTCTTTGAGAGAGAATAGAGAGCGAGAGGAAAAGTAGAAGAAGAAGAAGGCTGCAAAGGAAGAGAGAGGAGAGTAAGAGAAATCAGCAGTGAGCGAAAGGAAAGTCAGAGAGAGAAAGGGAGAGAGAGGAGAATAAGAAGAAGAAGAAGGCAGCAGAGTAAGAAAGAAGAGAAGAAGAAGCAGGCAGCAGAGTGAGAGAGAAGAGAAGAGAAGAAGAAGCAGGCAGCAGAGTGAGAGAGAAGAGAAGAAGAAGGCAGCAGAGTAAGAGAGAAGCGAAGAAGAAGGCAGCAGAGTAAGAGAGAAGAGAGAGAAGAAGAAGAAGAAGAATGCAGCAGAGTAAGAGAGAAGAGAGAGAAGAAGAAGAAGAAGGCAGCAGAGTAAGAGAGAAGAGAGAAGAAGAAGAAGAAGAAGAAGAAGAAGAAGAAGGCAGAGTAAGATAGAAGAGAGAGAAGAAGAAGAAGAAGGCAGCAGAGTAAGACAGAAGAGAGAGAAGAAGAAGAAGAAGAAGAAGAAGGCAGAGTAAGACAGAAGAGAGAGAAGAAGAAGAAGGCAGCAGAGGAAGAGAGAAGAGAAGTAGAAGGCAGCAAAGGAAGAGAGAGGAGAATAAGAGAAATTAACAGTGAGAAAGAAAAGTCTCAGAGAGGGAGAGAGAAGAAGAAGAAGAGCCCAGAGAAAGAGAGAGGCGAACAACAGAAATTAGAAGCGAGACAGAAAGGTCTCCGAGAGAGAGAGAGGGAGAGAGAGAGAGAGAAACGGAGAGGAAAAAAAGAAGGATGAGAGAGAGAGGAGGAGAAGAAGGGAGAAGGGAGAGAGATAGAGAGGGAGGGAGAGAAGGGAAAGGAGTTCTTGAGAGAGAGAGATTGAGAAAGAGAAGAAATGTCCAAGAGGGAGAAGAGGAGGACGAAAGAGGAGAAGAGAAGGGGGGGAGAGAGAAACACAGGGAGATATACAGAGATAGCGAGATTTCAGCGATGAAGAAGTGGAGGAGAGAGGAGGAAGAAGATGGGGGAGAGAGAGGGAGGGCCAACCGGGGGTGTCCACTTCGAGGAGGAGGAGGAAATACGCGGCGGGGAAGCAGAGGGTGGAGGAAGGGGGAGACCATGTGGAAAGAGAGAAGGAAAAGGAGAAGAGAGAGAAAGAGAGAGGGAGAGAGAGAGAGAGAGGGAGAGAGAGGGAAATTAAAGCGGGCGAGGCGGCGACGATCGATGAGAGAAAGACAGAAGTACCAGAACAGAAGACGAGGAGAGAGGGCAGGCCGAGCGGAGTAATGCGAGGAGAGACGCGCAAGAGCCGACCATGGAAGGCGTGCAAGGTCCGAGAGCCGAGCGGGTGACTTGTTGTCGTTGGACACTTGGTGCTTGCTGCACAGCCTCGGGATACTCTCTATCTTTCTCTCTCTGCCCCGTTCTTCTTCTCCTCTATCTCTCTCTTCTCCCTTCATCTCCTCTCTCTCGCTCTCGTCTCCCTTCATCATATTCTTCTTCTTCTTCTGTATCTCGTGCTCTCGCTCACTCGCTTTCTCTCTCTCTCTCTCTGTATCTCTTGCTCTCCCTCGCTCGCTCTCTTTTGCTCTCTCTCTCTCTCTCTGTATCTCTTGCTCTCCCTCACTCTCTCTCTCTTGCTCTCTCTCTGTATCTCTTGCTCTCCCTCACTCTCTCGCTCTCTCTTTTTCTCTCTCTCTCTTTCTGTATCTCTTGCTCTCCCTCGCTCGCCCTCTCTTGCTCTCTCTGCATCTCTTGCTCTCCCTCGCTCGCTCTCTCTTGCTCTCTCTCTGTACCTCTTGCTCTCCCTCGCGCTCTCTTGCTCTCTCTCTCTCTCTCTCTCTGTATCTCTTGCTCTTCCTCGCTCACTCTCTCTTGCTTTGTCTCTTCCTCTCTCACAGTATCTCTTGCTCTCCCTCGCTCACTCTCTCGTGCTCTCTCTCTCTGTATCTCTTGCTCTCCCTCGCTCACTCTCTCGTGCTCTCTCTCTCTCTGTATCTCTTGCTCTCCCTCGCTCTCTCTCTCGTGCTCTCTCTCTCTCAGTATCTCTTGCTCTCCCTCGCTCACTCTCTCGTGCTCTCTCTCTCTCTGTATCTCTTGCTCTCCCTCGCTCTCTCTCTCTCTCTCTATCTCTCTTTCTCTATCTCTCTCTCTCTATCTCTCTCTCTCTATCTATCTCTATATCTCTCTCTATCTCTCTCTCTCTATCTATCTCTATCTCTCTCTCTCTATCTCTCTCTCTATCTCTCTCTCTTCCTATCTATCTATCAATCTCTCTGTGTATCTATCTCTCCCTCTCTCTTCTCCACTTAACAGAGGGATAATTCTCTGATCGAGTTCTCTGTACAAAGGGTGTGACTTTTAACGTTCAAGAATTTTATGAGAAACTTTTAGCTCTGATAGGCCTATGTGAATCTACCGCCTTCCCTTTTGGAGGCAGCTTTTCCCAACTAGAAAAGTAAACGAGAGGCGCACTTGACTTGTCAGCATTGATAAAACTCTAAACAAAAGTGGATCTGACCCTGCATTGTGAATATTTTATGAACTGAAAGTGAAAAGGAAGGAAGATTTGTTCCACTATTTTCTAATTTTTCTCTTAAATGGTACCAGAGATTTATCTCCATTTCTATTTTATTCAACTAAACACATCGTGCACTGATCTTATAATAATCGCTTTAAATTCCTATTGTTATTAAGATGATCATTGTCATGTTTTAGTCTTTCAATGCTTGGAATTTTGACACCTCATGGATCTGTTTGTGATAAACATTACGGAGCATATTTCAATGTGATAAACTGAAGGTTTCAGCAGATCAAGACCCACTGCAAATTTAGATATAAAATAGAGAAATCGCATACATGGAAGAACTGTGTCGACTGCAAACAAAATGTTCTTGCTCCACAATCATCCCTAATAAGAAAAAGGATAGTTCATGTACATTTCAAAGAAAGTGCAAACTTCTAAGAGTAATCAAACAGACGAGGACGGTGGGAAAAAAACCATGATAACAAACATTTAGAAAGAAACCAAGAATTAATCGCCAGCCAAGCTATGATTACTTAGTCACAGAATATATAGCTCTCTGAAGATAAAGATGTATATTGTTCCCTTTTGGAAACACTTATGAGAATTTGTTGGAAACAAGGGTTAGAGTCCTTAAATTTGGAAGGTATGGGAATATATAGTCATCAGTAGGCAAATAATGGAATTATAAAGTGGAGCAAACAAAGCTTAGGGTGTTCCTTGACTAGGGAAATCACTAAAAAGAATCCCTTCAATCATTGACCAAATTATAGTTTGCTAATGGACCAAAATGATTAAAATTCTGCCTCACCAATAAATGCAAACTTATAAAATATGTGTTAATGGTGAAAAATTTTGTGACGGAATAACTTTGAGCGCTGTTGATGACTAAGGTACCAAAGCACTATTTAGTGTTTGAAATATTAAATGATATTTAGTGTTGGGTTCAGTGTCATGATTGATGATCCCATGATGAGGGCCCAAAGTTCATGGTCCAAGCATAATTGTCCATCTACAAGATGTATATTGTATCCCATGTCTAAGGATCACTTATGTAACAGTTACATATATACTTAGTTAACAGTTTGGTACACTCAATATAACCTCATGTCTCTCATTCAGGTCTCTACACTAATGTCTATGTTATTCTATCTGGGTCTTTCAATGTCCTTCTCAAATATCCTAAGAAGACAGATTTAGGATGCATGTTTAAAGATAGGTACTCATTGTATTATTATCTCATCGTAATCCACTGATGATTTCACATATCCTTGGATGTCATTATAAGCATCACATTGCATAATAATGAGCATGATTTGTATTTATAAATGATGATTGAGATGAAGAATGTGTTATTGGATTTCAGGAAATATATAATACTATCTAATACAAGGAGTGAGGTGTGATAGTTGACTGTGGAAACTATATTATAGAGTCTTATATAATCTTATGTAATTCTGGCCACTTTTAAAGTCTTATGAACCTGTCTGGTCTTCTACAAGTTTATAAACTCATCTAGAGAATGGGTTCTCTAAAACTTGAAATGTTTCTCTATAAGAGGGGATTCTCACTTCAACCATAAGGTAGATTTAAAAATGATTTAATTATATAGAATAAAAAGGGAAACATATAATTGAGAAAATAGTATCTAAAGAAGAAGTTTAGTATAAAACCCCTGACCCTTTTCTGATAATTTTCATGTGACAACCACTTAGTTTTTGCCTATATTCATGTGATTAACCTGAGCCTTGGTTATTGAATTTTGAGATTTTCAGAATGAAGCCAAGAATAAACTTAAATCTTTTAAATCTATAAATAATGAATATTAAAATGATTAAAATCATCATTTGAAAACATTTTCCATGATATTTTCATCAATAATTAGTACATTGAAATGATTTTCATCTCCAAATCAACTTTCATGTTTGACCGAAAAAAATATTGAAATGTGTGATCTCTATCACTGAAACAGGATTCCCAAATGATTATTTTGGTTAATGTGGGAGATATTTATAACTGAATTTCAATAATAAAATACATGAATACAAGGATATCTTAAAAATTTTCACTTAAGGTAGATTTAATTAATCCAAATATATATATATATATATGTATTTAATAGATTAAATTATTTTTCATGAAATATATTCACCATTGGAAAACAATAAATTTTCATTTAATTGATCTGTACTTCTTAAAAACGAGTTAAAAATATATTTTTCCAACATTCTTACTGGAAGCACAAAAATGTAAATATATGCCCTCACATTTATTTATTTACATATTTATTAGTAGATAATAATCAAATAATTTTAGTATATTGTTCATTAATAATATAATTTATTATTCTATTTTACAGTTATAAAATTGAAAAAGAATATAAAACTATAATACATCTTTTAGTTTCTTGATGTTTAAAATATATATTCCAATTAAATGTTATAGTATCACATATCCTCTACCATTAGATAAATACGTAACTCTAACATTATCTGTGACATATAATGATATTAGTTTTTTTATATTCAACTCATTTGATTTCATATGATGAATTACATCTCTGAAACCTTTATTCATAAATAAAACTTCAACAGTATGCCTAATATAAATTATAACCTACTGTTAGATAAACTCCTATTCCATATGTATGATATTGAGGTAATGGTTATTAATTTTTAATAAATACCTAAATAATAAATTTAAAATAAAATACCAAAAATATATATTATATATTTTTTCAATAATTATAATCAAACATCTTAATAATATCAAAGTCTTGTCCCCCATACTATAGTATAAAACCATTTACAATTCCCTATTGTACCTCCTGATTATTATCAACTATTATGGATATACAACCAATACCAAACTATGATATTTGAAAATTTATTGATCACCTAAGAAACCTTATTCATGAAACATAGGAAAATCCATAAAGAGGTTAAATAGTCACTTTAAAAAAAATCTTAAGTTAATGCTAAAAAATCATTAGAAGACATATTATAATAACTTATTCCTTTTTGACATACATTAGGGATCATGCATAAATCAAGGATGGGTTGTCTCTTATTATATTTAAGATAATTCATTTTTCAAGTAAGAAGATTTGGAACGAAAAAATTACCGAGTGAAAGGGTTTTCAAAAATGATTTTTTTCATTATATCTTGAAGCATCTATGTTATGTTTGAGGTCAACTAATCAACTATTGATATTTTACGACTAACTTTATTGACTTAGGAAAAAGCAGGCAGTTGGGTTATTGATAACTATTTTTTAGCATTATGTAGGAATAAATTATCTGGATATAATTCAGAACTATTATTTACCTTGAAAATATATTGGACTTGAAGAAGGACCTTGATTGAGTGTGAGGGGCCAAAAGGCGGTGAGTGTACAAATATGCATCAGCAATAGAGGGATGTGAACTAAGGAAGCAACATAATGTACAATTAGTTGTTTCCTCTCCCTCTCTCACCATTTTTTAATTCCCTCATAAGATGATATCAAGAACCAAAAAAAATCTACAGGATAAATTTTGATTCACTAGTTTGATAATTGATGGATGTCTTCTAGATCTCTTAGACCCCCTTTAATGAGGCAAACCATCAAGGGCTGTGTGGCATTTTCAGACCCAAGGTGAGCCCCTTCAATCAAAAGTATTTCACTTTTCCTATCTTCAACACATACATTAAAAAGGATATATATATATATTCACTTTCCCCTTTCCTAATATTATAAAATATCATCTTCTCCTCCCCCCCCCATGTATGTCATTCACAAGCCATATTCTACCCTCCACTAAGGGTAGATAGTGGGTGTCATTTAGTGAGTTGCTATTCATAGAAGGTCCAAACTTTCTTAGCTCAAGTGAACCAAGAAGTTCACGAAGATGATGGAGTGCTGAAGATGGGATCGTTTAGCCACCATATAAGAGAAGACAACTCAACAAGATAAGGGTTTGGAGTCCTTGGCCCAGTTAGTGGAATATTAGAGAAGAGTTCTCCGATGGTTTTGGAATGCATCAGTACTAACTCAGATGAATGATTAGGGATTAATAGTTGACCACACCCTAAGTTGTTATTGGACCATAAAGCAGATGATGAACGATATATACACTGTAACCAGTGATAAAATGGTTCCATGAGTGAGTTAATACACTACTTTTTATCTTCTAGAGCAGGAGGTGTATCGTGGTACCTGATAACATGCAAATAGGTATATTAATTCACGCTTAATAATGCATGCAATCTAGAGCATAATTGAGCTAATTTACGCATGTTATCATGAATTTTAAGTAATTTTCATTAAAAAAATGATAAATTCACTAAATAACCATTATTTACATTAAAATGATGACTTTTTGAGGATTTTATGATTTTAGTAAATAATAGATTAACAAAGATTTACTTTGGTGAAAACTTAGTTTAAAAAGGTGTTGTAACTTAGAATTTATTGAAGATTTTCTAAGGGGAGCCCATATCCACTGGCTGACGTGGCAAGCGCACCTACGTGGCGTGCCACGATAGTTCACATAGGAGCATAGGTGGCGCTCACGGGGCCCGCGTGCGCGCGCATGTGAACTCTCGTGTGTGCACGTGTGAGAAGAGAGAGAGGCATGAGTGTGCATGATTTCAAATTGCTAAATGTGGTCTCGATATTCATACCCAAAAATATCCGACAATAAAGAAATATGGTACTAATCCTTTCACAGGGAGGTGTGACGTGGCATCATCCCGATCTTTTGATTACGATCAGGTAAAAAAAGAGAGGTGAGCTTAACTTCAACTTTGTCTTTTTGTGTAGGATCTTTTGCGGGACACGGGGCACAATCCTGGGCGATTGATCTTGTGTCCATCGCATCTGACAGGCAAAAAATTCACCCGATCAATTCGTCGATGATCGGACAGCTGGGAGAAGGTTTGCACTTGATTCTACTCATCTGATGGCTCACGATGATCAAAATCAATAAAATGACCATACAAAATCAAGAAAAAAATCAGAAAGATGCCTGAAAATTGAAAATTGAGGCAATTTTTAAATGGCCATAACTCCTCATTTCGGAATAGTTTGCGGCTGAAATTTTTTGGCAATTTCCTATCCTCCCACTATTCCAATGGACTGGTGGCCCCTATAAATAGAGGTGCAGAGGTTCAAAATACTTTTTGTAGTCTTTTTGTATTTCTCCATTTTGGGAGACCTTGTGAACCTTGGGAGTGCCAATATAGGATTTTTCTTCTTTCCAAAGTGAGTTTCTTCCCTCTCTTGATCTATCTTCATGTCTATTGCAATACGCCAAGGCACCAGGAAAAATGTACAGGATCATGAAGTGAGATTAATGCTTGGGAGCATCACCAATGGAAGAGGTAAGTCCTAGAAACTTAATTAGGGTTTCTATTCCATTTCTTCCCATCTTTCTATCCATTCCACATTTTCATATCACTTCAGCCTCTGTAATAAGTTATTAAACCCTATGAGTAGGCATTAAAAGCTTATACCATCCATTCTCAATTAGGGTTTTCATAAAAAACCCCTAATTAGGATTTCTCATTATAATCACTCCATTCCAATCATCCAATCACCATTCCACGATTTTCGTATCATCATAGTCTCTGTTATAAGTTCTTAATACTTGTGAGTGGGAATTAAGACCTTATAAGTATAACTTATTTACTTAAAAACATTTTAATCATTAAATTTTTCTACAAATCAATCTTAATTACCAACCTTTTCTATGGTTTGACCGCTTACTAATTACTTAATTAATAAGTGAATTAGGGATTCTTATAAGTTTATTGCAAAAGTCTCAGAATTAGAACATTGACTAGGTTAAACACCTAATTTTTGACTTATCAGACGCATGGAGATTTAATATGCTTATTCTTCATCGTATTTTGACAAGCATGTTCTTATTGAAAAATTAATTTGGAATTATTAAACACCTAAATTTTGACTTATCAGATGCATCGAGAATGAATATGCTTATTCTTCGTCGTATTTTGACAAGTATGCTCTTATTGAAAAATTATTGAACAAGTATGCTCAACCTAGCGATTGGGTTAAATCAATAAGTTATAAATTAATTTATATAATGATATGACTAATTAATTTGGTAGGCAAGTAAAGGTTATTGGGACATTAAAGTCATTAATTAGACTAATATGCAAGCCTAGAGGATCACACGTGAATGGTATATTTCGACATCAATAGATATACTTAAAGTATTAGGTTTTTAAGACAAATTTTCCAATTAATATAAATAGGGGAATGCCCTGAACTAAATTTACCCGGGCCAAAATTGTTTAGGGCCTCTCCCATTCTTCCCTTGGCTCCTCGCTATTCCCGATGCAATCATAAAGACAACATTGAAGTATGAACGGGGCTCGTCATGATGAAGGAGGAGATTTGGCATGCTAGGGATCACATGGATACATCTAAAATCTACAAACTAGAGGAGCTCAGCATGTCTCACTCGAGAATCAAAGAAATCACAGATCCAGTTTGTACCTAGGTGATGTGATCAATGCCATTTTGAATGTCATTTCAATTCTGTTCAAAGTCGTTCGCTGTAGGAATCTCTTCTTTTTCATCCAAATGAATGTTGTTCTTGATAATCCAAGATAGATATATGTTTATTAAAGTATATAAAGTGGATCTTTTGACCTGCTCTATGTGGGTTGGAGAGGTATCTAATATGGGGTGGAATGAGATTTGGATGAGAGATGGAATGGGTTTTGGATTGTAAAAATGCAGAATCTAACTAAATGACTGTTCAATTGAGGGTGAAAATACATATACAAGAAACTTACCTTAGGTCCTTATATTCCATCAGGACAAAAGTGATTTACTGATGCAAGATGAGATTACTTCTCCTTAAAATATTTTTCTGGCAACATCTCTCTTATAAAATTACTATTTCATCTCATTTTTTCCAAAATATTCAAACAAGGTAGTTTAATGCAAAGGTTTTGTAATCTAATATGGACTTCTAATGTATAGTATCATATGTATTGGCCTGCATATAGTACTTGATGTGAGTTTTATTAGTTGATTTGTGGGTAATCTGGGAAAGACTTATTGGTATGAAAGGAATAGGATTTCCAATATTACCAGTTGCCTTGTATTAATTAATATATAATGTATATATACCGTATTTATGGTTTCGTTGATTCAGGATATACAAGAAACAATGTTAAAAGTATGTCTGTAACTGGAAATGTATTAAGAATGAGAACATGTGTTATAAATTGAAATGCTATTGTAAAATATACATTGATTCACTATATCTATGCGCCAAGAGTAGCCCACTTTAAGCTTGAGATGGATTGGAAAAGGAATTGAAAGTTATATCATTAAAGAAAAACATTTCATAGTATTAAATTAATAGCCAAAGAAGAAGACAAGCAAATAGGTTGGTCTCACACATCTATTTTATTCTCATATATTTTTACTTGAAGGATATCTCTTTTTCATGATTTTTAAGTCTCTGTTATCTTATTTTTGCTTCCATTTCATACAGTTGTTCTTCCTATATTCATTTTGATGCATTTCTTTACTTTCCTTTAGTCTCGTTCATATCATCTTTGTGGATAGTTAAGCTAAGTAGGACACATATATAATAAAATTATTATATTCACCTCATGTGACATCCATATTAGCCTTATAATAAAAGTATAGTCGATGATGTATTAAGGAATAAACAAGTGTCAAAAGTAAGATGAGATATTTGAGAGAACTTCAAGCTCACTTCCGTAGTATTATTTATTATTCTCAGAAAATTCAGCCATTTCCATCGTACAAATCAATATGCACAAATAAAATATATTTTTTATTATTAAATGATGTCACAAAGTAATGCAACATGTTATTCTTGTGATTTGAGATTAATCTCAAGACACTTCAAAATTAAATATAAATAATAAGTTATCAACATTCAGACATATGTACTGGAACAAATGAAGCCATTGTTGCATTCAAATACCAAGATCACATGCCTTCAGTACACCTTCACTTTTAATGAAAACAAGATAAAATCATAAAATAATTATATAATACTTTCATTACATTTAAATTGTCATTTTTTTCAACCCCAATTTTCTTAGTAAATAATTATGCACGAACCCATGTGGTATATGTTTTGAAAATATAGAAAAAAATATCAATTGTAAAATAGAAACTTGTTATCAATACCAAGAAGCTCATTCTTGATATCATGATTTAACATATAAAGAGGAAATTCTACTGGTTTTGATATGTTGTGATCTGTTATATATTTATCAAATTGAAAAAATGACAAATTTTCTGATTCTTTTGCTCTTTGCTACCCTCATTAGAGGAGTTAACTTATAGTTTTATCTTTTATCATTAAATATATGATTAGATGTACACATTTCCCATCAAAAAAATTAAAATGTTCTATTATTTTTGTTGATGACATGTTTCTTGCACTATGCACCTCAAAACTTTAAGTGAAGAAAGTGTGCGCATAATCAAATGAAAAACTTTTCACTAAGCCTAAAAGTAATAATATATTTATGCTCCTTAAATAGATAATCTAAATTTTGAGATTTTATTTCATCATAGAGTTCCATAGTAAGAAAATATATACGCTATGTATAGTGGTAAAATGATATCTTAGAGTCAAATTGTGTCGTATATTTTTTGAAAAATGTATTGATCAATGTAAACACATGACAGTTCCTTCAAAAACATTTTGCGAAGTATTTATTATTTGTATCACATTATAGAAAAAATATTTATTTAATATATTTTGCCTAAAGTATAGAAGAAAACCTTGTAAACTATGATGAAAATGTTTATTGGTTTCTCATTTCATTTTTCAATCTATATTAATAACAATTAGAAGTAAAAAGGAGTTCTAGTTTTATTAAATAGGCTCTAGGAATCTTGGCCTTGATCGTCATGACATAAACTCAATTGCATAGTAAAATATCAAGTTAGACATAGATCTGAAATCCAAAAACACAGAAAAACCGTCACCACCACCTTTTTGGAGTTGGTATCTTCAAGCCATTCAGTTGTTTGGCCTCTAGACATATCCACGCAGTCTTTACACCATTACATTTCATCTTATTTCTCGAGCTCCACCACTGGAAATATAACTTCCTCTCCATCTACTCCCATGCCAAAGTAGCATTTGAGAAGAAGAAAAGAAAGGGGACACAATATTATTTATATTCTCTATGAAAGTTTCATGAAATTTCCTAGAAAATTATTATAAAATTTGAGTCCCTAGGAACAGTTAATATAGCCCCTGAACTTATAGTATATCCACCAACATTCAAAAATATTATAAGTGTGACCATGTAGGCCCATGTAATAGTGTAGTAAATAACTCAAATGGTCCATAACCTTTATGGGGAAGGCCTCATTAATTAATTACATCTACATATGGATAAATTAACCAAGGATTGCGGTAACCCTATCCATTAGTTAAGTCAATGGCCCGTGGGTTGCCAAGCTACACACTGTGCCATCCAAGAAACAGGATTATGTCAACTCTCTCATGGAACTTTTACCTTCATCAATGGTCATGTACATATAATCATCCATCCACGCAAGACTCCAGAACGAGTTAGGGTATGGTTAAATGTCGAACCCTAATCAGTCATTCGCACTGATGCATGATGATATCATTGGATAATCTTTATTTAATATTTCTAATATCCCCTAGTCATGCATTTAATTTAAACTTGTCCCTTGAGTCTATCTCCTCTAATAAATAGGATGGGAGATCCAATCTTAACCACACAATCACCTTCGTGGACCTGTTGTTGCAGCCAAGCTACTATGGAATATCATGAATATAGACTAATAGGTCATAGTCAAAATACAACTGTTCATCTACAAGGTGTCCTTGGTGTCTCAGATATAACTAGACCATGACATAAATCATCCTAATTGGTGTTAGGTAAAATATCATTGAAATATCCATACATATCAGTTCAGTAAACTCTTTGTACAAATATCTCTTAGCAAGGCTTAGGATATGTGGGATAAATTATGTACCTCTCATAAAGGTAAGTACAGGGTAACAAACTAGTTTGTTTATTTTAATAACTGACTTTGACATTTTTGGATGAATGAAGGCGACAAGATCAAGGGGCACCTAGACAAGCCACTACAATCTATGCAATCATTGGGTAAGACATTAACAGATTTTGATATTAATAGTAAAATCTTGAGTTCTCTTCCAGATGAATTGAGCATGAAGGTGATCGCAATGGAAAAATTGAAGGACTTCAACGAGCTAGTTGGTTCATTCATTATCCATGAGATGAACAAATAGAGAAAGAATGAATTAAAGGCACTTGAACAAGCTAGTCCAAGAAAGACAGAGGAGAAGACAAAGGACATAGCTTTAAAGAGTGAGGACCACTCAGCCAATAAAAAAGTGCAAACTGACACGCGTTGTCACAAGCTAGGACATCTCCTCAAGAAGAAAGGAATAAAAACTTGTTTTAAATGCAGTAAAAGGGGTACTTCCTAGTTTAATGCCCTGAAATGGAGAACAAAGAAAAAAGTAAAGGCAAGACAAAAGATAGAAGTGACCAACGAAGAAGTTTTAATGATAAGAAGAAGAGATCCTTTCGAGCGACATGGAGTGAAAAAGATGAAGATTACGCATCAAGTGGGAAAAAGCCAGGATATGAGGGCGAAAAAACAGAGTACTGCCATATGGAAAAATCAGCCTCAAGTGACTTTATTTTGAAGTCGTCTTGTAAAGTTGATTATGGATGATGAAGAGCTAAACACATAAATATATAATGATGTTGTAAGTAAATATCTATGCTAAAAAAAATCCAGATTAGAAAAAAATTAAAAAATATAAGTGTTCAATATTTTAAAATGAAATAGATAGTTTAGAAAAAGAAAATGCTAGACTAAAAAAACTTGATACATGTCTATCCCCTAAAGTAGTTAATAGTCCAATTGATCTCAACACCAAAATTGATGACTAGAGTTGGATAAAACTAGGCTATTAAATGAGAATGGTATGTTAGGAAATGAAATAAGCTCTCTCAATGAAGAAATCACCAGGTTGAGTGAGAAACTAGAAGAACTTAGGATTTCCCATAGAATAGAAAGAACTGAGAGAGATGAACAAGGCAAGAAATTAGAAAAATACACAGATAGCTCAAAGATCCTCAACATGATGTTGGGATCTCAGAGACTATCATTCTTCAAGGAAAGGATAATATATGTCCCTTCCATCTAGGTTAGACATATGAGACAATGACACTGATGAAGAATACGAAGGAGTAAATAGCAGTAACCCCTACTCCATAGAAGTATACATTGGGAAAAAATGAAGATGGACCTTGAGTTCAAGAATACCCAAGCTCAAGAGAGAATACCTAGGAGGTCATGGTCCATTGACGAAAGTGAGTGGACATATAGTAGAATGGATTGGTATGATTCTTATCCATGTGAGCCCATGCATCCATGTTGGCTCACACTTTGTCAGAGGAATGTGAGGCTATATGGATATGAATATGTTCATATGTCGAGAAAACATTATGCTCATGACCATTCCTATAGATATGTTTATCCTATAAATTGTACTAAGACATATAATCATCTTCCTGAGCCTATTCTGACATATAGGTGCCGTCCTAGAGATACCCAACCTAGGAACTATCATATGGAGTTAGATTTTCACCATGCCTATAACACTATTCCTAGCCCAGTACCAAGGATGAGATGGGATAGGATGATATTGACCTAAAGCTATTTCATATCAGCCACAGTCAAAGAGGAGCTGGTACATATATTGTCGTTGTTTAAGACACATGACTGGTGACTCATCCTGGTTGACATGCATAAGCAACACAAAAGGAGGGAAAGCTACTTTTGGAGACAAAAATATGGACAGATCCTAGGTGTGGGAGGTGTGAGTTTGAATCACAAGTTTTAATCTGAAATGTCCTATATGTGGAAGGGATTCATCACAATTTAATCAGCATTGGTTAGTTGTGTGACAACAACCAGTGAGTTGAATTCACAAAGGACACATGTAATATCCTTAATTCCATTACTGGAGAACTATTGTTCAGTGGAAAGTCATTACAGAACATCTATGTGATATATATAGATGCAATCATTAGAGAAGGCATATGTCTTATGCCAAGAGGCAACAAGAGCCTAATTAACCTATGGCATAGGTGTCTTGGTCACATAGGGCATCATCAACTAAGGAAGCTGATCAGAAAAGGGTTCGTCAGCGGACTAACTGACAATTTCAAAGGCACGGAGAAAGTGCGCTCAACATGTCTTAAGAGAAAACATGTGAAGTAAAGTTTTACCTCAAAGTTTTGTATCTCTACTAAGAGACCACTTGTGTTACTTCAAACGAACCTATTTAGGTCAAAGTAGACTACAAGCCTGAGTGAAAATGTATATTGTCTAGTCATGGTCGATGATTATTCAAGATATACATGGGTATACTTTCTAGAGCATAAGAAAGATTCATTGGAAAATGTTCAAAAAAATTCAAAGAGAATCGAAAATCAATTTGAGTTGAAGATTTATATGATCATAAGACCATGGGAGAGAATTGGAGAATACGTTATTTATTGATTTTTTGTGATGAGAATGGGATCACACATCAGTTCTAACACCGAGAGCTCCCTAGTAGAATGGGGTAGTTGAGAGGAAGAATCTATCCTTCATCGAAATGTCGAGGACTATGATAGAAGAATACAAGGTGAAGAAATTTATATTGGCATAGGTGGTGAGTGCAGCTTGTTACATTCAGAACATGGTGCTTATCAGATCTCATATAAAAAAGACTTCATATGAGTTGTTGAAAGGGAAGAAACCTATAGTTGGATACTTTCGACCATTCGGATGTAAATGCTACATCATGAATATCAATAGATGGGAACATAGGAAATTTTGATCCATCCAGTCATCAAGGGATTTTATTTGGATATTCAGAGATGTCAAGAACCTATCAAGTGTATTGTGGTCCCCCCTCTTAGGTGATTCCTTAGCAACTTAAACTAACAAAAAGATTTAATAATTTCAGACAAAATAGGGACATAATAAGAAGAAGATATGAGGAAAAAATAAGAGGGATAGAAGGAAGATAAGAGAGGAAGAAAAAGATGAAGAAAGGAACAAAAATGCAAAATTGCAGAAATAATGGGAAGAGAATAAGAACAAAATAATGAATAGGATAAGAAGAGAAGAGGAAATGAGAAGGAGGAGAGAAAAGAGGGAGAGACAGGGAAAGAAAACAAGAAAAGAGAAGAGGGAGAGGAGGGGAAAGAGAAGAAATGGAGATCTGAAGAAATGAGGAAATAAAGAAAAAAGATTAAGAAAGGAAGCTAAAATCCAAACTTTTATATGAAAATAGGAAGAGTAAAAAACAATAGGAAGAGAAGAGGAAAAGAGAAGCGGAAGAGAAGGGACAAGAGGAGAAATCACAAACTGAAGAATCAAAAACAAAGAAGAAAAGGAACAAATAATAAGAAAAAAAGAAAAAAAAATTATAAAATAAGAACCATGATCTACAATAAAAAAATCATTAGAAAATTAAATTGTTAATCTACACTTTCTCCATCTAGTAATTAGAAGAATGAGCAAATGAGGTAAGAGTTGAAGAGGGCAAACATGAAGTAAAAATGGCAAAGAACAGGAAGCATAAGTAGGAAGACATGAATAAGAGCATTTACAGTAGAAGGCAACTCACTGTTCACAAGCCGCATTCACAGTCATCAGAAGCTCAGCCCATCCATTGTGGGAATCCCTATTACGTCTCATCAGAATTCCAGAATGTCAACAATGTTTTATTTGTATAAAATTTCCATGCATTCACACTCATACCACATAGGCCTTTGTATGGTGTGTGTTGTGGTTTCTCGAGGGTGTGTGGGATGTGCGGTTAAAAAATTTTTACTACACTGCCCACCCGCTCAAATTTGAATGCTTAGTTGGCACTTACTCCTTGCTGGAGGATCGTCATCAACCACTTTGATGGATATTATGTGGCCATCAAGTCAATCACACTTCCTTGTTCTATTTAAGTTCATTGAAATAAATATGTATTTTTTACTGTTCCCGTGTGATATTTATAATAAAGACCCTTACGACCGACAATGACTTAGTGAATTGATGAAATCATTATATAGTGATCTCTAAGTACATATTATAGATATTCATATTTTATGGATACGTGATACAAGCATAGGCTATCCGAATACAATAACTCTATTTGATGATAATAAGTTTCGTATGGATGATCTTGTGGCCATTAGTCTAGAGACCCTAAGAGTTCACCCAAGTGATCCGTATGACTCGCTTAATGGTATTATACCTACACATTAGTTTGGATGATTCCAATCACAGCTGTATAAGGGGCACATTTACTTGAGGCATCATAGACATCTTGTGTATGAACAACTATAATTTAAGTAAAACATATGAGTCTCTAATCATGGGATGCAAACATGTCTTAGCTTGGATAAAGCAATAAGTGCATGAAGATGATTAAGTGCGCAATATGGAATCATCTTACGCAATGGAAGAAGATATAGACTCAAGGAAGAGGATGATGTAAGTCCCTAGCTAGGGAAATGAGGATATTAAAGAAGCCATTCTCAAATGGTCTCCATTACACAACAGTACTAACCATATCATGGATTAGGTTTGACGACTAACCATACCCTAAATCATCCAAGAGTCTCATGAGGGCAAATCATTTTATACATACAATAGCTGATGGAAGTGAAGGTTTCATGTAAGATTTCAAATACTATGCACCTTCTAGAGCAAGAGGTGTAGCTTGGCATACCACTTTCTTGAAAGTTAGTTAATCTATATGCTGGTATATTTAATTAATATGGCTGAGCAATAAAAGTTGCCAGGCCATTCAATATATTAACATTATTGATATGTGGGCCTCGATGATCACACGCATAAGAACAAAGGACATTGATGCACGTAGTTTATTCATAAGAACTTTTATGAAAAATCCTTTAAAAAGTTTAAATATTGGAGCAGCCATTTTAGGTACCCATGACAAACAGAATTCCTCCCCTCCCCCCTTTCCTCTTTTTTTTACTCTCTACTCGCTCCATAAGAAGGTCTTGGTCGTGATAAGATCAAGTAGATATTCAAGAATAGCTGGAGAAGAAGAAGAGGAGATCCCATAGTCCGTTGATGGCATAAATACTTCTAGAGACCAAGCATGTGACCTGCTTGAAGACACTCTCCCAAGGAGCAATTCAATAGTGGAACAAGCTCCCCACAAGATTATCTTACTTTACTTTGTTTCAGAGATCAATCAAGAATTGCTCACATCTTCCACTACATTCAAAAATAGTTTCAAGCACAGAATCATGGCCTGGGAACCCTACACGCTTGATGCTGGTATTTCTCATTGTTACTTGTATCTTCCTCATTAGTGTTATCGACGATTATATTATTGTCTTACTTTTTGTAAAAGATTTTTCGATGAAGCAACCAAAGTTCCTAAGTTACAAAAGTAAGACAATTAAAAAAAAGCTGAGGCCATTCGTGAAATTTGCCTTTGTAATTAGGAAAATTATTTTACATTGTTACACCTTACGACAAAAATTTAATTAGGAAAATTATCAATCACCGATGGGAAATTCCTTATATTTTTACATAGCTCATCATTATTTGGTTTACTTATATTTCTTTCATATCTTAAAGATTATCATAAAAAGTTTCCCTAACAGTACCTCCATTCTAGAATATTTATTTTGATCATTTTCAATTTGATATGGTAAAGGGTATTTAATAATATAAAACCTTAAGTGATTTATCAAACAATATAATTCATCAAATATATCATATCATGCTTTAAGGTTTAATCACACTGCACTCATGTTCTTTCTAATGACTCATCAATGTTTTTTAAAGTGCTATTGATTAAGGAGCATCATTAAATAATCAATTCATCCTGAAATCATTTTAGATTATATTTTTAATTCATCATTATTATATAAGTATAATTTTTTTTTTGATTAATTAAAGTTACTGATTTTAAATTATGCTGAATTTTTCTGACTTGTACTAATGTTTAGAGGTTCCAGAATTTTTTATATCAAATTTACTTTGGTAAATGATTGATAGGCACATAGTGCATCATGGAATTTGACTTAATATAAGAAATACCCACATATAATTTCCAAACCTTAAAATATAATTCATATGATTCGTCATTTTTCTCCAAATTTCCATGATATTGTGATAAAAACATGGCTGTTTAAATAAATTGAACAAAATTAATGCACATTATAATTTGTTAACATATGTTCTTATAACTCAAAACCTAACTTGTCTGATGATGATGACGACATCTTTAATCAGAACCTATTTGTCATCATCATCAAGTAAGCCATTACATTCTCTGTAGGTCATAGGGTTTAGGTTTAGGGTTTAGGGTTTAGGGTTTAGGGTTTAGGTTTTAGGGTTTAGGGTTTAGGTTTTAGGGTTTAGGATTTAGGGTTTAGGGTTTAGGTTTTAGGATTTAGGGTTTAGGGTTTAGGTTTTAGGATTTAGGATTTAGCGTTTAGGTTTTAGGGTTTAGGGTTTTGTCAAAATCACCATTGTTTCCATCCTCATTGGCCGAGGATGTTGACGGATGGATGACAGTGACCCTCCGTCATCCCCGTCATTGTCGAGTAAAATGTATACGTCCACTTTCGCTGTCATACATGGGATTGACTGTCATCGTCATCATTGTCACCGTCATCCGTCATCGCAGGCATTGACGGATGAAGATGACAGTGTTGTATGCCCGCGACTCTCTGTCATCACTGTCATTGTCGAGTTAGATCTCTACATCATTTGTCGATGCCATACATGAAATTGACCGTCATCGTCATCATTGTCGCTGCCATCATAGGATGACGACATCGATGGATGCATGAAGATGACATCATCATCTGTCTACGACCCTCCATCATCGACATCATTGTTGATTAAGATGTCTATGTCATCTGTCGATGGCATACAGAGCACTGATTGTCATCATCATCATTGTCAACATCATTATAGGCTTAGGATGTCGATGGACATATGACAATGACGGCGTCATTTGTCCGCGACCCTCCATCGTTGCTATGTCGTCCGTCGATGTCATCCGTCAACATCATAGGCCGACAACGTTGATGTTTGGACAACTGCTGTACCTTATCATTGGCATCCGATGACGGCACAGAACGGAACGGGACAAGACGGGATGGGAAGAAACGGAACGGGACGTGACAAACACAGGCTTTTGGTGTGCTCCCCGTTCTTAGGCAGGACGGATGACGGCAAGTGACGCATTTGAGGAAATCTTCGTTCGTCCCCCGACCGTTGGATAATAGCGAGAGCGTTATAAATAAATACCACAGAACAGTGGGTAAATTTTCTGTCTTTGGAATTTCTGCTGCTTCTTTTCACCAATCATCGTCTATCAGAGCTCGTCATGCAGAATCTTAGCCGCCCAATCCTGCAACGTTGCTTGTTTGGAAACAATCTACGAGTTCTACTGAAGAATTATGTAGGAATTTCAAGCAGCCGTCCTCGTTCTCTGGTCTTCGGGCAAAGGAAAATGAGATTTGGGGGGTTTTGTGCCTCGGCTTGTTCTCCGTGTCAATCGGAGTTCAAGGACACTCTTTCTGATTCTTTCTTATTGCCCAGCCTTTCTGTCACGATCAATTGTCTTAAACGGGACGTTGTGGGTGGGCTTGCTCTTATCCTAAACTTGGGTTTCGTTGGAAAGATTTGAGTTTTGCCCTGTTCGTAGTTTTTTGATTTATTAGTCTGTGAATTAGCTGATTGGGCAGAGTTATGAATTATTTACATGGTAATGTTATAATTGTAGACAAGGAACTTGACTGTTTTTCATCTTAACTTCATCCTAGAGCACTTGGCTGATCATTTTTTTTTCGCTCTGTTCCTTGAGCCTGTTTTGAAAATCATTTTATAATTCGAGAGAAACGTATGTCCTTTTTTAAAAGATTGAACCATTGGGAAAACACGTCTGATTGACATACTTAAACTTTCTGAATCAATCAACTCTGTAGGACAGGAAGTTATCTACGGTTGATATTACTGGATGGAAAGAATCATGTCCATTATACTTAGGGTTAGATTTTAGAGCTGGGTAATTTTTCAAAAAAAAGATTTTAGAGCTGGGTAAGATATTGGTTCCTTGTGGTTTCGATGAGAATCTCCGTGCATTAAAGGTCCTTAGTGGGCTGAATTGATTAAACTACCCTCGATTGATGGGAATCTTATCAAACTCATGTCTTGGTCCCTTCACCATTTTGAGGAATTTTTATGCCTTTACTTGGCAGGATGTGCTTTCAGAAGCTCTTTTGTGCTTTGGTGCAAGTTCTGCCAGTATCGATGAATCAGATGACCTGGAGGCTAATGAAGAGGTAGGGATAGAAGGTTATCTTCATTCGTTAAAAAAAAAGGTTATCTTCATGCTGTGTTTCTGCTTTTTATTTTCTTATGCTGTCTATTTCGACTTATATTAATCTACCAATCTGAAAATGCGGGTGGGAAAAAACTAAAATGTGTAATTTACTCAAAAAATGCATTGGAGTTAAAAACATGTTTTAAAAAAATTCATTAAGTATAAAGGCTGATTGTTAGATTTTCTTTGTAATAATAATGCATTTGAGTTTGTCACGCTAATGGACAATAATATTAAATAAAAGACTTATATAAAAACAATCTCTTGTGGTGTTTAACATTGTTTCAGAACTGGTTATTTTCTCCCAATTGCACTTTTTAATTATAAACAAGCATTAGGGTTTCATCTTGGTCTTTGTCGGAGGTAGCATTGACAGTTCCTGTCTCTCACATGTATCTCGTAGACTTGAGCTTTTTCTTATTTTATGAAAAATAATTCTCGTCTTTGGCCTTTTAAGGCTGGAACGCTTCCTAAAACTTATTAGTTGTACTATACTTGATTTTGTCGTTCCATCAGGTGAGTATCACATCCATCTTTACTGCTGATCAAGATGTGAGTAGATGCATCTCTCTCGCTGCACAGTCAACTGGGCTAAAGACACCAAATTTTGAGGTCACATTATGCAAAGATTTTGATTGGGTACAGAATGTGAAGGTAACCTAATTTAAAAGTTCATACTCATTTTTTCTCTTTACTCACTCTTACACGTTTTATGTTTGCATATTACTTAAAATCCAAGATTCCTCAGTTTATTCAAATCTACAAGGGATTGCACCATCAGCATAACTGGTCCATTTGAATGGGAATATCAATGGTCCATTGTTGTCCAGTTCCTCTCGTCACCTTGGCCAATGTAGCTTGATACTTTTGAAAGTTTAAAATATGATTTAATCTATGGCATTTGGAACAAGAAAGGTGTGGCATGCTGAGATTGTTGAAAACGTTGTCTAAAGTAATCCTGGGCCTGTTGGCACTCTCTGTTTTCCCAAAAAAAGGTCGTGTTATGGCATGTCATCACTTACCCTAAAATCAGGTTACAGAATTTCAAACTTCTAAAGGTAGTTTATAGTATTAACCATCCGACTCTCCTGTGAGATTATTATTTTCAAACGGTTTGTCGAGTCTTGTATTATCTTAGTCTTCATTGATAAAATGAATATCTGGTTGTTTGTAGGATACGTTTCAACCCATTCAAGTGGCAGGTGACCTTTGGGTCGTACCTGAATGGAGAGCGCCAGCGGTATGACTAACTCATTGATTTTTCTTATAACAGGATGCACCAATAGTCATTTATTATGTGCTTTTACCTATTTTAATAATAAATTAAAATGATGCTTAATCCTAGTGCGAATCAAAAAATGTTATCGGAAGCCTAGGTTTCCAGGAAAATCAATGAGTTTTAGGGTTTAATTTGGTTTCCAGTTCTTGTATTTTTTATCGTATCTAAAGGATTTCAACAGCTTGATGCTGACATGTAATATGCTAAATTCTTTTCAACTGATAATTTTCTTTAATTAGCCCTCATTTATTTTCAATAAGCTTAGATTTTCAGTGCAACTTGGCTATTATTGGTTCCATTCTGTTGCTTTTAAGGGTGTAGTCAACATTCATTTTGTTCTCATCGGTTATGAGTTTCCTTTTAAAGGTGATCTGATAGGATGAAAAAACAATCAGAAACTTGGGATGTCAAGCGATCAGCGCTAACTCTACATGTGTATAAATGGAAAATGAACCTTGACTTAGACAAAGCACCTATTGCTTAGCATTCCTGCATGCCCAAAATGGATCTCAGCTTAATGGCTGCCGGAATGTTAGCAGGCAAGCACAAGAAACTTGGAGGACATTGCCAGTTGAGAAAAAAATGACCACTCAGGGAATCTCAAACTGCTTCATTGCCTACAAGCTGAGAGTAAGGTATCTGCCCATTGAGAACTTTAGACCAACTTCAATTGGCATAATGTTTGAGACGTTAGACACTGACTCAGCAGATTTTTGGTCATTCATCTCTGACGCAGACCTACAAGAAATGGGGCAAGTGGACTGTGTGTACACGTGGAGGAGCATGGTGGGAGGCAAGATGAAATCTAGACTGGATAGATTTCTATGCTCAGTCGAGATGGCGGAGAAGTTTCCTAATGCAGATGTGAAATCACTGCCAAGACAGCTGTCAGATCATACTCCCATTGTGTGGGCGACCAACGAGGCGTTCAGGCGCTCCACATATTTCAAGATGGATAAATCGTGGTTCCATGAAGAAAGATTTAAGGAAGAAATAGCGCAAGCATGGACTGCACAACCAAGAGTAAGGTCAGACATAGAGACCATCCATCGCTCAGAAATTGAACGGACTGTGACAACATTTGATGGTCTCTATGGACTCCACATATTAGATCACATATTTTCCTGCTGCCGAAAGGTCGAGGGGCGGAAAAAATTGAAGACTTTAGGCCCATTTCGTTGTCGAATTCAATCTACTTGATTATAGCCAAGGTGCTAGCAAACAGGCTCAGAGCCAGGATTGGTGAACTGGTCGGTCCCGCTCAGTCAGCCTTTATTCCTGGCAGGCTACTAGTGGATAGTGTGGTAACAGCCGGGGAAATACTAGCCGCATGGAAGAGGAAGGGAACACGAGGGTTCATGTGGAAGGTTGATTTTCTATCAAACAGGCTCAGAGCCAGGATTGGTGAACTGGTCGGTCCCGCTCAGTCGGCCTTTATTCCTGGCAGGCTACTGGTGGACAGTGCGGTAACAGCCGGGGAAATACTAGCCGCATGGAAGAGGAAGGGAACATGAGGGTTCATGTTGAAGGTTGATTTTCTAGCAAACAGGCTCAGAGCCAGGATTGGTGAACTGGTCGGTCCCGCTCAGTCAGCCTTTATTCCTGGCAGGCTACTGATGGACAGTGCGGTAACAGCCGGGGAAATACTAGCCGCGTGGAAGAGGAAGAGAACACGAGGGTTCATGTGGAAGGTTGATTTTGCCAAAGCATACGACTCTTTAGACTGGGATTTCCTATGGGCCTCCATGAAAAGGAGGGGCTTCCCCATGAAATGGATGATATGGGTGAAGAGATGTATCACATCACACTCATGTACGGTGCTATTAAATGGGCGACCGGAAGGCGGCAGAATATAGCCTCAACGAGGAGTGAGAAAAGGATGCCCATTGGCACCACTACTGTTTGTCTTGGAAGTGGACACACTCACAATTTGCACTGAGCAAGCGTGCACAAAGGGCCTACTGCAAGGCTATCAATAATCTGGGCAACCAGATGGAATTCCCCTGCTACAATACGCTGATGACACCACCTTCTTCATCGAACGTTCAGTGCGGGAAGCCAGAAATTTATCCATACTAATTGATCTTTTTGCAGATTTCTCGGGACTTCAAATAAATAGGAGCAAATCAGCTTTTTTGTGTAACGAGCTCCCGCCAGAAGAGGAGGCACAGTGTGCGGAGATTCTAAGAACACCGATTGGACGACTTCCAATGAGATATCTTGGCCTACCACTGACGAAGGGGAGGATGAAGAAAGCTGATTGGCAACCAGTCATTGAGAAGATGGAAAGACGGTTAGAGGGATGGCAAGCAAAACTGCTATCGAAACGGGGACGTTTGGTGCTGCTGAGGTCACTTTTATCATCCATTCCGATTTTCTATCTCTCAGTATTCAAGATGCCCACGGTAGTCGGGAAGCTAATAGAAGCCATGATGAGGCGTTTCCTATGGAGAGGATCGGGGCCAGAACAAAGGGGGGGGCCTTGCGATGGTGGCATGGGATAAGGTATGTCATCCTGTAAAGAGAGGCGGTCTGGGGTTCCTACACATGCAGAGTATGAACATGGCACATCTAACAAAATGGGTGGAGAGAATAATGAATCCAAGAGAGGATTTGGTCATCAATTTATTGTGTGACATCTATGGTAGGGGACTGAATTGGGACAGAATTGCAGACCCATATCATGGAGCATCCCCGTTCTGGCAAGTGCTGAGGCAGGTTTTTCCAAGAGTACAAGGTTTTTTCTCGGCCAAGTTAGGCGATGGGATGGCATTCCGATATTGGAGAGATGCATGGTCGCCACGGGGTATTTTATTGAGATATTCCCCCAACTGTGTGCTCTTGCCCAGGATCAAGATGCCTACGTGCGTAACTGCTGGGAGGGCGCATGGAACCCGATCATACATGGGGCCATATCTGACGAACGTGTGTTTGAGCTCACAGACATGCAGCAATTCCTACTACAGTTATGACCAGAGGAGGGAGAAAAAGACAGGTGGGAGTGGACAAATGGCCCCTTCTCGGCTCGGAAGGCTTATACGATGATCCGACAGGGGCAAGAGGAAGACAGGACATTAGTCAGCGCATGCAGATTCATATGGCGCGAAAGAGTCCCATTGAAGGCGAGATTTTTTCGATGGTTGCTAGCAAGGAAAAAATTAATGACAAGAGTCTTTCGCAAAAGGCTATACCCAGATACTTCGTCACAATGCATGCTATGTATGAATGGGGAGGAAGATTGCGGCCATCTTTTCTTTGAATGCTCCTTTGCTCGCACGGTTTGTGCCAGCCAGCCACTTTTAAGGATGAAGGTGACATCTGAATTGGCTTTTAGGGACTCGGCACAGAATTGCGCGGGTAGAGGAAACAAGGATGGTGGTCGAGCTCTAGCGGTGTTGTGGGTCATCTGGTTACATAGAAACGAGGTGTTGTTCCAAGGAAGAAGGGCTTCTGCAGATAGAGTAATACATGAAGCAGAAGGAATTATGGCAGCATGGTCCTCCCAAGCGACGGGAGGTGAAGGGAGATATTGATGATGACTGAAAGGATGGTATAGGGCCTCTATGGTTCAAATGGGAAGTTCACCGATTCATCGGGTGTTCATCCCTTGTTATAGTTCAAAAAAAAAAAGAATGTTTGAGAAGCATTTCTACTCATCTGCTACTTTCCTAAGCTATTCTCTGTGATACATCAGTTGGGCAATGGACTCCACTTCTTCATCAAGAAAAATATGATCTCGGTTTGTTGTTCGATAATATATTTCTGCTGTGTCACTGATATGTTCTTTATAAGAATGTATCGGAGGAGACTTAGGAGAAAAAGTCACCATATTTAGTCACATACAGAGAGGGTTATATGTGTTACACCTCTTTGAATAGACATCTGCAATGGAAGACTAAACAGACAAATTTCAAGAACATAAACAAAGCACTGTCAAAGTGGAGGCAGAAACAGTGGGGAGTCATTGTGGCCGGCAGTGAGTTCACCAAGACAACTCTTTTCATCTTTGTTTTCTCTCTTCTCTTTATCAAACTCTTGGATAATAGCGGATACTCTTTTGGTTTTGATTCAATCACCATTCACTGATTGTTCTTCAAGATTTCATTACAACGACATTAATATAATATACATATCAGACAGGAAGTTCCATTTTTTTCCAAAAAAAATCAGTCTGAAGTTATTAACTGATGAATGGGCGGCTATAATTTCCATGAGATACCTTGTTTGGCCCAGATTCTTGAAATGAAACTATGCAGAAAGTTTCCCTCGGTGTAAATACTATCAGCATCAGTTCCATTGAATTCGATATATTTGTAAATCAA
Organism: Wolffia australiana; assembly: GCF_029677425.1. Classification (NCBI taxonomy): domain Eukaryota; kingdom Viridiplantae; phylum Streptophyta; class Magnoliopsida; order Alismatales; family Araceae; genus Wolffia; species Wolffia australiana. The sequence goes on along the minus strand of NC_135843.1, from coordinate 13,273,394 downwards.
TTGAGCTATCTCTACTTCTGAGTAGGTATGCTTGAGAAAAATATATCGAAAGTGATTACCTTGTGGAGAGCTTCATACAGACTGTTGAATGTGAAACTGATAAGTACTTCAGCGGAGCCTATCAGAGAAGACGTTTCAAAAGGGGGGGAACGGTTTGTTAAGCCTCCTTAGGAACTCAACGACGTAGCCTTCAACCAAGTATCTTGACCATGGAAGTAGGTGCGATGGAAGGAATAGAGAGAAGGGCGGAGACGAGTAGCGGAGTTGACGGTCGAACCCAAATCAAACGTAGTAGAGTAGAACAGTAGTTCAACACATATGCTAATGAACGAAGGTGAAGATAGTTCTCAAGAGAAGGCCGGATCGGCGTCCCCTCTCTTGCCGGAGTTTTCGAGAGCTGGATCAGCTTCCGAGACGCGAGGATCTCGCCTGCAACTGCTTCTGAAAAAAGATGCACTTCCTCCCCCCTCGAGGCTTCCCTTTATTCTGTCTTTGCGTTTCCCATAATCATTCAGTTGGGCGTCCACAGGCCAGATGGCCACGTGATTTGTCCTCTCTTCTTCTCTTGCTCTGATAGGTCCTTGGTAAGTCTTTAACACGGTTATAACAGACGACAACTGAAGAGCCACGGGTTATAAATAACACTGCATTGTGTGGGGGGGGGGGGCAAAATGGACCAGACAACAGTTATTCATCATCTCAGACCCAGTGCGGGCGGGGAGCTGGAGCAGTCGGAGGAATGCATTCCCGACGGCCAGTTTGGGAGTGTTGGGAAATAGGTGGTGTGGCCTATTAGGTCCACTAGACCTTAGCCCATTAAGGGTTCCCTCTCTTAATCCCACATTTATAAATCTCCAATACTCTCTCTCTCAGCTCTATATATGGGCATGTATCCCTTCTTTTTCTAAGTAACAAAGTTCTATCTTCTTCAACATGGTATCAGAGCCTAGGTTGATGACCTAGGGCTCCTCTTCCGCATCGGCACCAGGGCGGCGGAGGTTCTCCCTCTGCCGCCCTGCATCATCTCTCGGAGGCGCATCTCTCCGGCGACTCCTTCTGGCGATTTCTCTCTCATGCGCGCGATTCTCTCTCCTGCGCGCTATCCCCTGCATCTCCGGCGGTGCATCAACTTTCCGGTGAAATCATCTCATGCGTGCGATCTCTCTCTCCTGCACGCGATGTCTCTCTCCTGCACGCGATCTCCACATCTTGGCGACGCTGCATCTTCTCCGGCCGCCAACCTGCATCATCTCCGGAGGCATTTCCATCCAGATCGATGGCGATCCTTTCTGGAGACGCCCTCATCAGCATCGGCGGCTCCAATTGGCGGCGGCGACCTATCAGGCGGCGTCTCCTCTTGGCGACTGCAACTCCAACCGGCGCTGACCTATTGGCTACGTCCTCTTCTTTCGGGTCGGCAATCTCTCCTCCCCGGCGAAGATCTCTCCCCGTCCTGCATCTACCCGATGATCCATCTCCCTGGCGATCTCTACGTCGGCATCATTTCATCATCGCCGGCCTCATCAAATCATCTCCATCGGCAGCGATTGAACGGCAGCGATTGAACGGCAGCGCCATCGTCCTCTCCAAATACGGTGGCGGCGTCTCCCTCTTCAGATCTGGCGGCGACCTCTCATCTGTGAGTCACCATCTTCACTCGCTAGCCAACCTCTCCGTGAGCCCGCTGCCATCTCCACTCATCACCGATCATCTCCTCGTCGGCAACCATCTCTCTGAAGATTCGCCGAATCCCCGCTTGCAAGCTCGCGGGGAAGAGGGCGAATATCATTCCACTCTCCATTGGAGTATCTCCATCGGGCGTCAGCTCCTCCTCAGTGGCGATGTCTTCTCCGGCGACATCTCTACCACATCGGCAACGCTTTCCTCCATCATCAAATACGTCATCCTCATCGTCGGCATTTTCTCTCTCCGGCAACCTCTCCAACCTCCGCGCATCTGGCCATCTCCACCCGTCGCCGACTCGCCGGTCATCTCCGCGCATTGCATATCTTCTCCGTCCGTCGCAGTCCATCTCTGCCCATATCGGCCATCTCCGCCCATTGCCGGTCATCTGCATCTCATCCTCCAGCAGCCCTCCGGATGCCCTCCGGCCGTCCATCCTGCTGGCCGCCCTTGCCGGCCGCCCTGCCAGTCGCACCGGCTGCCCTGCCGGCGGCCATTCCCGAATCATCTCTGGCGATCTCCTGCGTGCGATATGCATCCCTCGGGCGATCTCTGTCCCACGGCGCTCCCCGGCTTCTTCCGCCGCCTCCAGCGCTGACGGCTGCCTCAGGCCTCCGGCCGCCTCGGCTGCCCTCGGGCTTCCTCCGGCTGCCTCGGTCCCCTCAGGCTTCTTCAGCCGCCTCTGGCACCTACGTCTGCCTTGGGTGCCTCCGGCCGCCTCGGTTGCCCTTGGGCTTCCTCCGGCTGCCTCGGTCCCCTCAGGCTTCTTCAGCCGCCTCGGCCGCCTCCGGTTGCCTCGGCTGCCTCGGGCTCCCTCCACCGCCCTACGCCGCCTTCGACCGACTCCGGCGCCTACCGCTGCACCGGCCGCCTCCGGTCATCACCGGCCTTCTCCGGCCTTCGGTCCTTCTCCAGCCGTCAGGCCTTCTCCGGCTGTCACCGGCCTTCTCCGACCGTCTCCGGCAGTCGCCGGCCGTCTCGGGCCTTCGGGTCGTCTCCGGCCATCACTGGCCATCTCCGGCTGTCTTCTGCCGCCCTAGCTTGGACGGCCCTCATCGGCCATCCTCAGCTCTACCTCGGCAGTCTCAGCTGCCTCGGTCATCTCCGGCCACCACCGACTGCCTCGGCTGCCTCAGCAGCCTCCGGCGGCCCCGTTGCCTCGGTTTCCACCGGATGCCTCGGTTGCCTCAGCTGCCTCGGTCACCTCGGGCCAACACCGACTGCCTCGGCTGCCTCAGCAGCCTCCGGCGGCCTCGTCGCCTCGGTTTCCACCAGATGCCTCAGCTGCCTCAGCTGCCTCGGTTTCCCTCGGGCTCCCTCCTCTGCCCTCCGCTGCCTTCGGCCGCCGCCTACGGCTGCCTCAGTCGCCTCAGCAACCTCGGATGCCTCCGGCTGCCTCCTGGTGCCCCCACCGCCTCGGCCATCTTCTCTTTTTCAACCGTCTTCAGCCTCCAGCCATCCTCTGCCATCTTTCCGGCCATCCTGCTCCACGCTCTACACCGCCTCCTACTACATCACAATCTGGGCGTGGATGACGAGCATCCACGCTCCAGCTTGCGGGGGAGTGTTGGGAAATAGGTGGCGTGGCCTATTAGGTCCACTAGACCTTAGCCCACTAAGGGTTCCCTCTCTTAATCCCACATTTATAAATCTCCAATACTCTCTCTCTCAGCTCTATATATGGGCATGTATCCCTTCTTTTTCTAAGTAACAAAGTTCTATCTTCTTCAACAGGGAGAGATCCTTTGGATCTCATCATCATCTTCTTCTTCTTCTTACATTTTGCCTATCAACTCTGGTGACATTTTCCCTTTCCTCTTCAATAGAAGCTTGCTTGTCTCGTTGGAACTCGATATACTGAGGAAGTTGGCTGAGTATTATCCCAGTATATCAAAAACTTGTATTGTGACACCTCGTTCAATGACTGCTATTTTTTCTACTTATTTACACCATCCATCTCTCCTGATCATGAGTCATTTTTTTACGATTTAATTTCTAATTGTTATGAGTCATTCTCAGCATAAAACCTTTGCTCTTCAAGCATAACTAATTGTCAGTTTGCCTTTAACAGAGCATTCCTAATTAATCTATTATTCATGGCAGGATGTGAATGCAACAAATATATTCCTGAACCCTGGTATGGCCTTTGGAACGGGAGAACATCCAACCACTAAACTGTGCTTGCTTCTGCTCAAAGGGCTAATAAAAGGGGGCGAGCATGTTTTGGACTACGGTACAGGATCTGGGGTATTAGGAATCGCTGCCATTAAGGTAATTACTCCTTTGTAAGTTATTTGGACCATCATAAAGACCTATATTGGGGGCATGCGATATTTTCTCCTCTTTGGTTACGTAGAATGTTATGACATCCAGTCTTAGTGGTATGCTGATTTCAGACCTAAGCATTAAGCATGGTTTTTCTTCTCTCTCTCATTTAAAACTCCAAGAGTATGTGACTTCGTACACTAGCCACTGTTGATGAAAGCTGTGATCTGTTTTTAACTTAGTTTTTCCTCCTTTTGCTCCATGGTACGTCAGAAATTCATCAACTTGGAGATTTCTTAATATTATGTATTCCATACCCTGTTCAATTATAATACATATTGGCTAATTGAAAATTAAAATGTTATTCTGGAGTGAAAGTTTCAGGAGATATCAAATCCTGTTCGAGATGCTGTTGTTAGTATCAGTCCAGTGATGCTTAAAATATCTCTTTTATTTAAATTATATCAGACCTGATGTTTTAATATGCGTTATGTCTTTGCTACAGATGGGTGCAGCCTTTTCTGTTGGAATAGATATTGAACCTCAAGCAATATCGTCAGCCCATCAAAATATCACTTTAAATGGAATAGATCCGAGCAAGATGCAATTGTACTTGGCACCCATAAAGGAGGAAATCAAGGCAGATGGGCCTATTTCTTTAAATGGGTCCTTTGATATTATTATTGCAAACATTCTTTTGAATCCATTGATGGAATTGTCGGAGGAACTAGTTTCTTATGGAAGACCAGGTGCAGTGATTGGGCTATCCGGGTTTCTGCCAGAGCAGGTACTATACTTACCCTCCAGTCTTCAAATATTGATACAGTTTTATGAGTCTGCTTGGCCTCTGTTAGTTTTGTTAACTTCCATGACCTATCCTCGGGCCTTAGGTGAACCTATAGTTAGATGTTCTGAGAAAACCTACTAACTTTCCTTTCAAACCTCAAAAAATTGTTGGCCCAGATCATATTGTATTTTTTGAAGTCCCTGTATTATTATGTAATATTTCTCTTCCTTCACTATTTCTAAATTCGTCTTTAAAGTGGACCCATTAGTTAAGTGGTCACTGAAAGACAGTCCAACTGTTTCCTTGATCTATACAGGCCTCTCATGAGTTATTAGTAGTAAGATATTCTTTTGTAAAAACCGTAATTTCTGAGCGTTGGAGGCACATTTCTTCCTCTGCAGGAGGCAGAACTAGAGTTATCAAATTTTCATTTTTTCAATCCTTGACGAAGGCCTTTTAAAAAATGTTTACTCTTCATTTTTACAACCATTCACAATTTTTCAATTTTTCCCTCACAGATCGCACAAATAGAAGAACGGTACTCTAAGTATCTGGAGGGCATATATGTATCTGAGATGGATGGTTGGGCATGCCTAACTGGTACAAAGATATGAATCACTGGGGACTTAAAATATGCGCATTTTTCTCTGACACAAAGGGATGAATCTCTTGTCAGGCTTCTCATTCTGTTCTAGAACAGCCATGGCTACTTGATGTGCAATAATGCCATATTGAAGAAATGCTTTTGAGAACTACATGGTCTTATCATCCTCGATATCTTGACTTAAAAAATTTTGAATAAGAACTATGAGAATGATGACTCAGATTTTATGGGGTGAGATGTGTCCACTGGAGATGTGATACAACGAAGGTCGGCAGATGATGTCTAATTTGTCATTTCCATCAGTATTCCCAAATTTTGTAATCCGTTTTTGGTAAAAGTTGTTTGATGAGATGATGACAAATGCTTCGCTGAGATGGTTGTACCAATGTTGATGTCTAGGAATCATGGAACGAGAGACAATTATGGTTCTCTAATAGCATCATCTGGGTATGATTTGTGGGGAGTGAGAGGGCGGAGAAAGAAGAGAATATTTATTAGGGAGAAAATTGGGAACTTAAGAAACATTAGTACCTGCATCCCTGATGTATACTTCAATGCCAATCTTGTGTTTTTGGGCAAACATTTGTAAGTGGTGGCGAGTAAGTATCATTACACCCCAGATACTTTAACAACTTTCTGCAAGCTGAAATCCAATAGAAGGAGCTTCTCGAATGGTTTTATATATGTTGCCTCCCGTGAGGCTCCTAATCTTTGATTTATGCATCGACCAGGAATGGAAGCAACATGAAAACGATATTAAAATATTCCAAACGAGAATAAATGTATACATCAAGTATAGATCTCTTTGTTCAGTGTGGATTTTTGTGTTTTCTCACCGTTGCTTCTTATTTCAATATTACATAATATTTCATTAAAGGAACTCCATAATTCCAAAAAGTTGTTGTTGGCTCATTGCTAGCATGATCTTTCTTTATTCTTCTTTGATTAAAAATCAGAACTTCCAGACGACTTCCAGACCACATGCAGAAACAAGTGCTCAATCATGTCATTAGATAGAAGACAGCATGATTGCATGACTTATTGTGCTTTGACATTTTGCTTAAAGATAACATGTGCTGATGTGTACAAGAGATTTAGCATATGTTCAATGTAGATACAGAGATGTATTTCATATCATCAAGTAAAAATGCATTGCCCAGTGGGGAAATAGTCATCATAAGTAAAAATTAAAGGCATATAAACCTAGTTTCAGAAATAAAGCATGATCATTGAAAAATCTGTAAAAACTTGATGTCATTCCTTAAAATAGTTTAACATCTATACTAACAAAGGGGTCCCATGCAATTTTCATGGCTGTAAGGGAACAGTGGGCATCATGTAGGTCTACTTGGCAACACAATGTTAAGTAGTGTATGGATAATCCAGCTGAATCAATAAATGGTCAAATAAATGCCTTCTAATGAGTGATTCTTTGTAGAGCCTTAATGGGGTGCTATAAAGTCCCACAATAATTTTGACTGGTTTTTGTGTTGATTGAATGGTAACAACAAAGTCAAAAAAATACTCTGAATGACAGTGTTTTGATACAAATTGATGAAACCCCAAGGGCAAGGCTTTATTCGTCGAGAACATGGATAGTCAAGGCTCCCCAGTGGCTGAAGTGACAAGATTTTTGGGTTGAGGATAGGGAATCGGAAGAATAGACTTGTTATAAGAGAAAAAAGGAACATAGAGACAATAGTTTGTACTCAACCTCTAGGATGTTATGCATTAATTTTTTGGCTCAGGTCCCAAAACTGGCAAGTTAAAGATAAAGATTTTAGTGGCTCTTGTTCTCCTTTTCATTATTCCTGTCCCACTAGATAAAATTCATAAATTTAGGTTACCTTAAAAGTTGGAGGTTAATTTGTTTAGAAGTCAGGCAGTTTAGAATAGTAAAATCATTAAAATTATTTGATCAAATATATGGGCAGTTTATAAATGAAACATTATTAATTCCTCTTTCCCGTTGTCCTGACACTCTCTTTTCTAAGAAATATCCTTCTGCTCATTGTTTTCTTTTAGAAACAATAAAATAATATTTATCAACAACAATGATTGCATAAATCAAAGTTCTAAGTAAACCCCGGTAATTATATATGTATCAGAACCTCATGCTCAACATCATGATCTAGAAAGATGTATTGCTGATTGGATATTATTATATCAATTGACTCACTTGATTCAATTGATCTAGCATCATCGATGCTAATTGTATTGATTGAGTAGATTGATGGGATCAACTGAGTGGATCTATTCGTTGGTTGGAACTGAAAGTAGAGTTAGTCTATCACTAAACAATTGGAGAGTCAATTTGATTGATTGGCTTAACCAGTTTGATTCAACCATCTCATTAAGTAGAATCAGTCATTGGATAGTCTGATAAATCCCTTACTGAGGATTTCTGAAATGTTTTTCCCATTAGTCACCAACAAATAGATTTGTCTTTTTTATGATTTATGAAGTAAGGAATCATAGATAAGCTTCACGATTAGTCTTGATGGGCAGATCTCAATAAATTGATAAACTGTGATGATGTGGTGATAGGAGTTTACACACTATATGGTAAGAACAAAATTGAAATGATAATTTCTCTACCTCACCACTGACATAGAAAATAAATAGATTCATTACTAGTTCATATGTTTTCTTAATTATGCAGACCAACTTGCCATTTTTTAATAAATGGTATAGAAAAAATCAGGAAAAACTCTTTCATTTATATTGGCCATAAAATTACTTGAGTGAATCCTTTTATGTTTATTGTGACTAACTATAATGAATCATTTTTTTTAATAAATCATTTCATAATTGTTTCTAATGACTTTAAGACCTATCAGATATGTTTTGGTAGCAACGTTTTGGAGTTCTATGAAATCAACCTTTTGAATTTCTCATATCGTATGACGTACATTTTCTTACATATGGTGCACAAGAGGCATATCTCTCTTTATTCATATAATTCTTATGTAGTATTTTATTACCCTTCATAGTTTATATAGAGGCATGTTATATTTTGGATGTTCCTTCATAGTTTGTATAAAGGCACATTATAATTTTTCTCCTTCCAGAAACTACATATTTGAATATGTTCTTTTTTCTAGAAGTGGCAGTAATTTGAGCCCCCTCCCCCATTTCAGTCATTCAATTTCAAATTTGGGTAGAAAAAATTAATACTCATGTGTATCTACTGATAACATAATTCACTCCAATCTCTCAGTTATATGTATAGATGACTCCATCTTTTCATTTGATTTGTGCATGTTGTTGAGACTTTGTATATTGAAAGGTTAAGTGAATTTTAATGATGTGTCTTAAGCGTATTTATTTATTTAGTAATCTGAATTGGCCAATGTCTGCGTGACTTAAATGTCAAGCCTTAAAATCAATGTATCCCAAATTTTTGTGGCCCCCATTTTAGAAGAGTTTTTGGGACATGGGCCCATATGAGAAATTAATTAAGAGAGATGAAAAATAAAAAGCCAATAATAAAGGGAAAAGTATACCAAAAATCTTGTTCACATAAATATATATCCATGATTTTATCTAATTTAATGAGAAAAATAGTTGATTCAAAGTTTTGCCATAATAATGACTTTCTAGTACACTTTGATTCCCATAACTGATGGACATTATGTGGTCGTTAAGCCAATCACACTGCCGTTAAGCCTTAAAATATTTGCGTTCATTATTATTCTGTGTGATGTTTATAATGAAGTCCATGAATACATGCAATGACTTAGTGAATTATGATGAGATCAAAATACAGTGATCACTAGTCTTTAAAAATGTATTCAAAATATTTTTATTCGATGGATAATCGAGACAGACATCGAACTATCCGAATAGAATGTCACTAGTTGATCCTACTTATACGATAAGTATAGCTGATCCTGTAGCTATTAGTGTGGCGACACTAAGGACATATAGTGGGTGCTCTTTGGAGAAAGAGTTCACTCAATTGATCCATACGAATCCCTGAATGGTACTATACGTAAACATCAATCAGGTTGATTCAAATCACAATTGTATAAGTGATCCATTGACCTGAGACACCAATGACATCTTGTGAGAGGACGACTATGTTTTGACTATGACTTACGAGCCTCTAATATGGGATTCAAATAAGTTATAGATAGGATGTAGTAAGAAGCTTAGGGAGATGATTGAGTGGTCAATATGGGATCATCCGCCCTCGGTATAAGAGGATATTGACTCAAAGAAAATGATGCAGAAAAATCCCTGGCCATATTCTAGTGAGGATATTGGAGAATGTGTTCTCTAATGATCCAAGTTACGCATCAGTACTAATCAAATGACGAATTAGGGTTTGACGATAAACCATACCCTAAGTCGTTCGAGAGTCTCGCGCAGATGATGGATTATACATATATGGTGACCGATGATGGTAAAGGTTCTATGAGAGAGTTTGAGACTACTCGGTATCTTCTAGAGCACGAGGTGTAGCTTGGCACCCCACGGGCTGGAAACTTAACCTATCGCTTGGGTTAAATCGATCCTCATTTAATTAATCTATATGTTGATATAGTTAATTAATAAGGTTGGTCAATAAATGTTATTGGGCCATTAAAGTTATTAACTAGAATGATACATGGTCCTAGAGGGTCACACGCACAAGGTTATAAGGGCATTGGTGGACATATTTTACATTGTAGGATTTTTTGAGAAAAACCTTAAGAAAAATATAAAGAGGGAAAGGGGTCTCATTTTAAGCACCTATGCAAGCTTGATTTGAGAGCCCCTCCCTTTCTCCACTCATCCAAGGAAGAGTGTCTTTATGGTGAGGATATATTCTACATTTTCAAGAAGATTTGAAGAAGAAGATGTGGAGATCCAAGCACTGAGTGATCGCGCGGATATTTCTAGAGGACGGATGCGTGAACGGCTTCAAAACGATCTCGGAGCTACAAAGTCAAGGGTGAAATGAGTTCCCCAAAAGGTACATGCAATATTTCATTTTAAAGATCGATTGTCAATTGATTGACATGCTTTCGCATCTATAGAACGTGTTTTCCATGGACGAACCAAGGCATAGAACCCAACGATAACACCATTCAATTTATTTAATTATAATTAAACTATTGTTAAATCTCAAAATACAGCACACTATATTCATAAAAGTTAAGAAAAATGAGACCAGATGCAGACTACTCGTGATGCGAAGAAGTTACTAGTATTATGATTAGTGTATGTGAATAATGTGAGATATTGTCATTGTCGTCCGAAAACGTGCCATCGTCATCTTCCCCTAGACAAATGACCACTGGGAGACAAAATTTTCATTGTTGCTCATCATCTCAACCACTTTTATGATGAAACAAATCACTACCCTGATGAGTGTTAGTGACAAGGATGGTGTCGATTGCTAAACATCCTCTCATCATCGTTATCTGTGATGACAGATACTGATTTGGATCCAGTCCTATCTTCATCTGATTGTACAATTGGCATTCATTTCATTCATTCTGTGAGGTTAGGACGGATGATGATATACATCAGGACAGGCAGAGTTTATGTTTAAAAGCACAAAGGCTTTTTTTGTTTTGTTCCTGCTCCGATGTTGGGATGGATGATGGTAAAAAGCATGATGACTGATGTTAATAATGGACTGACTGAAAGCTTTCATTTCATTCACACTTAGTGGTCAGGACGGATGATAATAATAATGGAAGGCACAATGCTTTTGTTTTGTCCCCTGCTCTGAGGTCAGGAAGGATGACGGATTATGGATGACGTTAAGGAACAACATGGATGACTTTATAAGGAACAAGATGTATAACTTTATAAAGTCTTTCGTTACATTGTGGCTCTGAGGCTATGACAAATGACGGACGGCGGTAAGGAACTAGATGGATGACGTTATAATGGAGCCATAAAGGCTTTCATTTTGTTCTTTCTCCAAGGGGAATACGGATGACGGATGATGAAATGGAGGACATTATAATGGGAGCCACGAAGGTTTTCGCTTCGTTCTGGCTCCGAGGTGATGACGGATAACGAAACAGATGACAATATTAATGGGAGCCATGAAGCCTTTCGTTTCATTCTCGCTCGGAGCGAGGGGACGTGGATGGGACAATTTTTTCGTCGCGTGATAACAAAATCATCCTGTCCAAGGGTTTGTACAAAATTCGGGACGAAAATTCATCACGGGGACGACCATACGGAGGTCTCGGACGATGGACAACAAATCTGGCCGAAAAACTGCCTGATTCACATCCAACGGTTGAGGTGTAGCCACGCTGCCTTGCTAGCCAAGCGATCTCCGACGATGAGGACGGGCGCGGCTGATGTCGGGGAAGCGTATGCCGACGACGAGGATGAGAGAGGTGGCATCAGAGGGGAAGGAAGTAGGAGCTGGGAGAGGTGGCACCGTATGCCGACAACGAGGAGGGGGAGGGGCAGATAGCCAGTTAGCCACATGACGGGATAGGTTTCTTCTTTCAATTGGTAGGTTGCGCACTTAATGACTCAAGGGACAACAAACCTTTATTTAAATTAAAAAAAACTGCTTTTTTTAGTCCGGGACGAGGGACGGGACAGTTCTTTTCCCGGACGGGACTAAAAAATCGTCCCGGGAGGACGGGACGGGACGGTTTTCGTACCGGTGGACGAAAAATTCGTCCCGTCCTTCGTCCTTGCACTGACTCCGGACGTCGGACAGGAAGAAAGTTGTCGCATCCCATCCAGAACTATACTCGCTCCGAGGCGAAGACGGATGAAGGATGACGTTATAATGGGAGTTCTTGTTCCGAGGCGAAGATGGATGACGTTAAGGAACGGGACGTATGAATACACGTCATCCATCGAGCGCCAATGAGAAAAAAGGAGATATATAACTCGTTTCGAGGGCAAGTAACGACTACAAATTTCTGCTTGAACTCTGGCGGAGACCGTCGAAAGGATCGGTAGAGTGGAGCTCAAGAATTGCGGGTGGAGGCAGGTAACTCTCCTCCTTCCCTACGAATTTCTGATTTCTCGCCGTAATTTTTTACATTTGATCTCCCCTACTTGAGCAATTCTTGTTGATTTCTCTATTTGCTGTCCAATGAATCGTTCCCTCATGCCCTTTCTTGATCTTCCGGTTTCCCATAAGAGTAATTGCAAGCGCGTTAGTGTTCATTAATCGGGTCTGCTTTGGTTTCGCTTCCCCTCCTTTGTTCACAAATCGGGGCTGCTCGCCGGTCGTCCATTCAGGCCTTTCCCGTGTCTTCATTTTGGAGTAAATTGTGGTGTTTAGCTTTGAAATTTTTTTCTCCTTCCGAGAAACATCTGTTCTTTCAGATTTTGGGTAGAATTCAGAAACTATGTTTGCATCTACTCTTTGACAGATTGCGGGGGCCTCTCGTTTGCCATAATAATTGGTACTCGATATGTCTGACGATGACACTACAGTTGCGGATATAGAATCGCGATTCAGCAGGCCTGAGCTCATTGGCAGGGGTTCCTTTGGTGATGTATTTAAAGGGTAAGCTCTTTATATGTCGTCTGTTTTCTTGTTTCAGAATATTTTTTTTTGTCTTTTTTCTTGCTAGATACATGGGAAAATAAGAAACATGACAAATAATATTCACATTAGTGTCTTTAGAGTTCCCCAGTACATTTGATTCTGAGGAAGCCATATAAATGGTCTAGAGTTACCTTTCACCTCATTAATTACTCACCAACAGCTGGCCCTCCCTAACATTGCGCCTCAAATAGACTCCTGGACGCGCTTATACAACTACCACCCTGCCCTTCCAAAACTCAAAGAAAAGAAACTAGGATGAAGGTTGAACTTTATTAGGAACAAGTAATGTATAAAGACCATGGGAAATATCATCACTGTCATTCAAAACTTGGACATTGGCATCGCCACTATATTTGGCTGCAACTTTATTGACAATGATGATTTTATCATTGTCATCCTAGTTGCAAAAGAGTGCCAGTGATGAAAATGGTTTTGTGATTCTCCTTTGCCACCCGAGTGAGGTTAAAAGAGGGAGAGCGACAGGAGTTCATAAAGTGGCAAAATCATCATCGCCATTCTACCATATTGTTTTTTTTTTAAAGATCATCGCCATTCAACGTGCGGATAAGTGACAATGACAAGTTTGTCATTATCATCCTGGAAAGGGCAGATGATGGACTCATCATTGTTCTCATCTTTGTCATTGTCATTGTAGACAGCAAACATTGGGAGAAATCAGTTGACATTGTTGAAAGGTAAGTCATGTGTTGCACGATGGGATTGCTCTACAACTTGAATCTGCTTGTAACATGATGAATGGTCATGTTTAAAGGTCAGAGGGGCTTGCTGATATGACTGCCTCCCATGGTCCAGGACATGAAATGCTCTTTTGTGCGAGCTTGATGGTATAGTCCATATTCCTCTCCACTCTCTCACTTTAACTCTGCCAAAGCTGAGTTATTGTGAGAGTGTTACTCTTGCACAACATGAAGAATTGATGACCATTCCTAAACGACCAAGTGAAATGTCACAATATTTTTACTCCATGTTACTAGGCAGGCTCAATCACTTTCTGGGCATTGAACTCGCATACTCAGAGGAAGGGACATTATTGGCTTGCTTAAGGAAACTGTTATGATGGTTTGTTAGCTTCCAGCTGATCTTGCAGTCATGGAGCTTCTCCACCTGTTTAAACCCTTGCCGCCAGAGAGAGAGGGAGGGAGAGACATATTCAACCAAAACATTCAAAAAAACCCTTAATGATTCAAAAGGTTTCCCAGTATTTAAACTGGGTTTACAGTTATTGGGTCTCGCAGACCCAATACGATGGATCCGGCATCATAAGGGCATTTCTACAATAACCAGACTTATAGGGTTTAATAAAAAGAAAGTAAGAAAGTTAAACGAGGGAAGTGGTGGCTGTCTGCTGACATGGTTGCAGACCGGCTAACTCCCTAGTTGATGTTATTGTGATGCTTGGATAAGGAGGCAGCATCGTGGTAAAGGAGGAGCTCTTTCAGAGATTAGTTGGATAGTTAGTCTATTTGAATAACAGATGTCCAGATATCTCATATGCTATGAGGTTGATACAGTATTCTTCCTCGTATCAAAAGTAGTAACCGGCGTGGTGAGAAACAGGGATAATGACTACAAGGAAATAGACAATCGTGTCTTCTCAAACAAAAAGACCCGTTCGTTAACCCAGAAGGGAGAACATCGGGAACAGAACAGAGAAGACAGATAACAGAGAAAACGATAAAAAAAGACTCCTGAGGTGGCTGGATCAGCTGGCCGCCCTCGTGGAGATCAACTGGATCAGTCTCCCCCTCAGTCTTGGAGAATCTCCTCGACTGTCACAGAACTCCAACTTTCCCTCCCCGTTCTTGAGGGTGATCCCCTTATTTAATTTCATTGACCATATCTAAATTTAGTAGCATTGCTAAACGAGCCTTCCCCTCTGCCGTTTCCGTGTATATTTCCTAATGTGGCTCGTATCAGAGGTCTGACTCAATTCATTAGCGAGCCCTATGAGGAGCACTGTCTCTAGGCGTACATGATCCTGGCTATTTCTTCAAAAATGATCCTGGCTATTTGAAGAACACAGTTGGCCAGGGCCTCATCTATTCACAAGATGGTGGCCTGTCAGTGGAGGATAGGAGGTCCACGTCCAGGTATTGTCCTTACATTGGAGGCAGGTTAGTAACACGGAGAAGTAAGAAGCAGGAGGTTGTTGGGCTTTTGAGTGCGGAGGCTGAATTCTGGTCATTTGTGAAAGGTATATGTTAGACAATGTGGATTAACGAGTTACTGGAAGATGTGAATTTTTTTGGTCAGAAAGGGATAAAGCTATACTGTGACCATTAGCCTACACTCACTATTGCTCTTATTCCAGTTCAATATGACTGCATCAAGCATGTTGCTGTCAACTGCAATTTTATCATATTGAGAAAGTATGAAGTGGTGTCATTTTCCCTGTCTTCACCAAGGGACTCCTTGGACCCCTGTTTCAAATACTGACGTCCAAGCATGGCTAGTATCCATGTCCTACTTGGGGGAGTGTAAGATAAGCTTTTTTTAGCTTTATTTTCGGCTTGTGTTTCATTTTGTTGTATGTGGCATATTACGCTCTGTTCCGTTTTCCATTGAGTCACTAATTCTCACATGTGACAGCAAATGACTTAACTGGGTCCCATTGAGTTGTCACTTATTCTCTTTGTGGAGAATAAGTGACTTAACTATTATTGTGCTTTGGTCCGCCAACGTGTAAAGAACCAGTATTTAAACTGGCCAAACCGAAATAACTTTTAGAATGTTTTTTAAAACCCTGGTTAGCGCTGGAGGAGTCAATTCATCTCTGCTGAGTAACAGTCAAGAAGACTTTTGAAAATTGAATATCCTCGTAGAGAAGATATACAACAGATAGTCTACATTCTACAGAAGCATTTCATAATTACTTTAGCTAAACAATAGAGATTGTTACTAGTGAATAAGTCACTTCAATATTTTCAACTATTTGTCCATATATCTTTATTTTTACATTTTCAAAAAACCTTGGTTTAAACATAAAGTGCTCGGATCTTTTTGTGGAGTAGAGTAAATGTGAAATACAGTGAATTTTGAGTTACTGATTTTGGTGATTTTTTACAACATCCTTAAAGGGTTCCCCAGTCGAGAGTGGGGGCCTCAGCTGCTGTCAAAGGCTCCGAGCGCAAGTATAAGGACGAGGCAATGGCAGAGGCTCAAACAAAAGTCCTGACCTGCCCCCACCTCCACCCCCGACTGTAACATCAATTCAGCCTCCATCAGGTTCCCCACTGTCGTCATCTTTAGTGCTGCCTCCTTTATGACTGCCCCAACTGCCTTTGTTGCCTTCCCTGCTTCTTCTTTTTTGGTCACCACCACCACCACCACCCGTTGTTCCCCTCATTGGGTGGTTTCCTGCAACTAAAAGCTGTTCCAACGCGGGATCAGAATCATTGCCCTGCCTTTCTATCTTCTGTGTGGTTGTTGAAGGAAGGTTACCCTAGTAAACACCTTCATGGCATTAAATCAGGTGTCACATGGAGAGGAGCAGTGCTGCAACACATGGGCGTATTGAGTAAATGTCCATCTGGGTCGCTGAAGGGCACCTCAAGGGCCTGTTGTCACACAACTAAACCTGGGGGGCAGGGCGAATTTGCAGTTTAGCAGTGCACCTGCCTTGATCTTGTTCTCCAAGTAGCCTTTACCAGTGCAGAGGAAGTCCTTGAGTATATTAGAATAAAAAAAGTAGTGGGGTATAGTTCAAAAAAAAAAAATAGTGGGGTCGGCTCCTGAGAGAGAACATTAAGTTGTATATTGTCCAGAGAATTATAGAGTTGGCGCAACTGGCTGTTTGGCAACTCAGCCTGGATAACTTACCCTTGGCCTTGCATCAGATACGATGGGAAGGCGCTGCACCTCATCCTTCCTGGTTGTCTCCCCTATCCTGCGGCTGGAATGTCAATTTCGTCGCTCCTTCTGCAATGGCCGCGTGCCCATGGTTGATCCCACCAGGCGTGCAGGTCGCCTGCAGGTCTTTGCCGAAGGATAGGTTCCTGTAGCTCTCAAAATATGATGCCCTACGGGTAGCATCCAGAGGCTGTGGCCCAAGCACGGGGTCTACACATCTGTGCCACCCCTGGTCAGCCTGTGCTTCATGCAAGATCGGCATCGACCCTGCGTTAGTCATCACCTAGGACTAGGACAGGTGTCGCCGCCCAAATGTTACTGTGGAATCCCAATCTAGGTTGGGATTAGGAAGGAAGAGTAATCTCATAACAGATAGGTTACAAGTGAAGGGTATATATACCCTAGGAGAGAGAAAAACGAGAATAAGAGGGTAATGGGCTAATAGCACAAGGCCCATTAGCCATATATGACCTATCTCACTAACAGTTACCATAGGTCGCGTGCGGCATCGGTGTATGCCAGCTGTCGGTTGTGGCGTGTGTGCCATTACTGGCTCAAACTGGGCAGGCAGATAGACCCGTCATGCATGCGGCACAATTTTGGTCGCTCCTGCCACTAATAGCAAGACACCCCATCCATGGGAAACGGCACTGGTAGCACGCGTAGATAACAACTCCCCACTGTGCGTAACGCGGCCAAGGTGCGTGCCCCCGGGGCCCTGGCTCCCGTGTGTCTGTCGCACTGCTCATGTAGATGCTGAGCGTATGGTCGCTACAACAGAAACTCAAACTGATTAGGGGCCTAACACCTGCCTCCATTAATGTGGAATCCGAACATGGAGGAGCTTTTTCTGGTTCTGATATTTGTGAGGCCAGATGATTTCAGATGATGCATTGACCATCAGGTTAACCACCTGGCAACAGACAAATGGGCTCACCAGCTTCTAACAGCTAGGCCCATGGGCCCTTTTGCATACCATTTGACATTCAGGCCCATCAAGGCAAAAACAACAGGGTTTCCTAGCTACCAATGGGCAGGACTATTGAACTCCTGATTGGGCAGCCCAACTACCTGTTGTCAGGTGGATCCAACCAGCTACCTGCAGGCCAATCTTATGAGATGCTGACAGGACCCATCCACCTGGAGAGGGGCAGACCAACCTTTGGCCACCAGGAGACCCAATCGCATCCCTTTGCCCAGGCAACCAGTCAGTTGGGCAGCCAGTCCAACTGCTGCGGAGCCCAAGCCAATTGAGAAATTCCAAACAGAGGGCCTGATGGCCCAACTGGCCCCAAAATGGCCCACCCTGGCTGGGTGGCTGTGTGGCGACTCGACCCTGTGAAAGGCTACGAAGGACATTGCAAGCCATGATTCTTTTGGGACTTTTGCTGAGCCAGAGTCATCATAATGTGGACGTTACCAGCAACTCTGCCCTGAACCGGAAGAAGATTTGGGCAGACAGCATAGCGCTTCAGACTTGCCAGGCTGGATTCAAAGACCTCTGGCAGAGATACCTACGACAGGATACTGCTGGTGCTTCCACAACATGATTTACTCCAGACCCTAAGGAAACTGATGATCAGGAGTTCTTAGATAGCTCCTTTGAGGGGGATGGCCAGCGAGGCGATGGGGATCAGCATGGTCATAGCCATCAACTCTGCACCACTGATGTTCCTATATTCCTGGGCGACTATCCCAACAATTGGCTGTACAAAGTGGAGCTCCACTTCCTATCATTCCTGGCAGACGACAGTGAACGGTTCTACGCCACCAAGTCCTGCCTCAACAACAAGTATATGTATGGAGGAAGGCCCGACCAGGGCCCATTACGCAAGCACATGACCAACCCACAACAACTCCTACTTAAAGGTCCCACTCGAGGCAGCCGAGGGCAGGAAATCACACTGTAAGCTTTGCGTTTTCTCTCGTCATCCCTTTCCCTCAAGTTGGTCGTGACTTCTTCCTCTCTTGGCTGGCATGTTGACGTCCTCACTTCCCCTCCCGACGGCGTGGCTGCTCTCAAGCAAACACTCGCCAATTCCTCTCGTCATTCCCGTTTCCCTCCTCACTACCCGGGGAGTTCTTACTCGTCTCCCCCACTCTCTCTGTAGTGTTGAAGCTACATTGGAACTTAATAAGTATTTCAGTAGAGTTTATAGAAGAAAGCGGTTCAAAAAGACGGGAAAAGGAACGATAGAAGGAATCTGAAATTGATCGCTGTATATAACACCATGGGGGAGGGCAAAAAGGGATACAGACTATTTTCTTTCCTCTCAAGACCTGTTGCAGGAGCGGGAGCTGGAGCAGTTGGATGGGCAATTCCCGGCGGCCAGTTGGGGAGAATCCAATCAGATCTCACATCATCTTCTCTTTCATCCATCTGTTCATCAAACACTGGTGATACTTTTTGTAAACAAGAAAAGAACAATTCTTGATAGCAAATGAAAGAGATTACAGGGTTTTATAGGAAGCCCTAATGGGCTGACTAGAGAGGGCCCTTAACGGGCTAACAAGAGAGAGAAAATAAAGACATGTAATACTCAGATCAACACTCCCCCTCAAGCTGGAGCGTGGATGTTATCCACACCCAGCTTGGAACAGAGCTCCTCAAACCTAGGGGCATGAAGCCCTTTGGTGAAGATATCTGCAAGCTGTTCAGCGGACGGAACATAAGGCGTGCAAAAATCTCCCGATTCAAGCTTCTCTTTGATGAAATGGCGATCGATCTCGATGTGCTTTGTACGGTCATGCTGAACGGGGTCATGAGCAATGCTAATCGCCGATTTGTTGTCGCAGAACAGCTGGACAGGAGAGGGAACTGGACACCGTAGCTCACGAAGAAGCTGGGTAATCCAAAGTGCTTCACACAGACCATGCGCAAGGGCACCGAACTCTGCTTCAGCACTCAATCGAGAGACCACTTTCTGCTTCTTGCTCCTCCAAGTAATCAGATTGCCGCCCAAGATGGTGCAATACCCAGATGTGGACCGACGATCAACCACAGAGCCGGCATAATCTGCATCGGTGTAGACTTCAAGACGCAGGCCGGTATGGCGACGAAACAATAATCCACGGCCAATGGTGCCCTTCAGGAAACGGAGGAGACGTTGAGCAGCATGAAAATGGCTCATGCGAGGAGTCTGCATGAACTGACTCAGAACACCCACTGAATATGCAATGTCCGGGCGAGTGTGGGTGAGATAAAGCAGTTTTCCCACAAGTCTTCTATATGGGCCAGGCTCAGCAAGCTCCTCATCCGCATCGGCACCAAGTCGATGGTTCGCATCAATCGGTGTCGAAGCAGGCTTGGCGTCCTCCTTTCCAAGCTCACAGAGAAGGTCCACCGTATACTTTCTCTGACAAATAAAGATCCCGCTGGAAGAATAGGCCACCTCTATGCCAAGAAAGTACCTCAACGGGCCAAGATGGTGAATAGCAAATTCCGATGAGAGATACATAGCCAGCTCAGTAATGGTCGTCGTATCATCACCCGTAATAATGATGTCATCCACGTACACAAGAAGAATAGCGACTCCCCCCCTGACGTGGAATGGCGGTAGAAAAGGGTGTGATCACCATTACACTGACGGTATCCACGACGCTGCATGGCCGTCGTGAAACGACCAAACCAGGCACGAGGAGATTGCTTCAAGCCATATAATGCTTTCTTCAGGCGACAGACAACAGACTGCGGAGACGATGGCACTAAGGAAGTGTAGCCAGGAGGTAATGCCATGTAGATCTCCTCAGTCAACTCTCCATGCAGAAAAGCATTCTTCACATCATATTGTTGCAAAATCCAGCCCCGATCCGCAGCAAGGGCCAATAAGATCCGCACATTATTCAGCTTGGCGACGGGAGCAAAGGTCTCCTGATAATCAATGCCATGTTTCTGAGTGAACCCTTGTGCCACAACCCGGGCTTTGTGGCGCTCAATAGAACCGTCAGAAATATGCTTCACAGCATACACCCAACGGCTACCCACAAGATGCTTCCCGGCCGGTAGAGGAACCAGATCCCACGTTTCATTGTGAGCAAGAGCCTGAAGTTCTTCCGCCATGGCCTGACGCCAATGCGGAAATGAAAGGGCAATGTCCACTGTCTTGGGAAGGGAAGTGGCATCAAGGGAGGTGAGAAGGGCATGATAAGAGGGTGAGAGGCGATGAGAGGAGATAGATTCCGCCAACGGATAGAGGGGAGAGGAACGGGAAGAGGGCAGCACGGCTAATGAGGAGGTGGCAGGAGGGGTGGAGGTTGAGGGAGACGGGGCAGCAGGAGACGAAGAAGGAAGCCGAGGCTTGCGACGAGCAAGGGTAATACCGTAGCGTTTTTCAGGCGGGCAGCGACGGATAGGGAGCGGAGGAATCGAAGAAGGTGCAGCAGAAGGGTCGAGCGCAGGAGCAGATACTGGAGGAGGCTCCACAGGAGGGACTGAGACGGTGGCCGGAGGCGGGTCGGGAGGCACAATTGCTGGAGGAGCAACAGGCGGAGACACGTCGGGCGGGGCCGGTGAAGAGGGACGAGGGACGAGGATGAGGAATTCGAGTGGATCGGAGGGAGATGGGGACGATGAGGGTTCAGGAGAGGAGGGGGAATAGTAGGGAAGCAATTCATCAAACGTGGCATCTTTGGTGACGACGAACCGACGGGAGGGTGGATGATGGCGTCAGTAGCCTTATTGGGTGGAGGAAGAGCCAACAAACACACACTTGATAGCACGGGATCCAGTTTATCACGACCAAGTTGGTGGTTGGGCGCATAGCATACACATCCAAATACACGAGGAGTAAGATGAGTTCGAGAGAGAGAGTTGGAAAGGAATGCTGAAGACGGTCAATGGGAGTGGAGTAGTCAAGCACTCGAGATGGAAGGCGATTAAGAAGATGGATGGCGGTGGAGACGGCTTCCCCCCAAAAATAGTTGGGCACAGGCATATGGAAGAGAAGGCTCCGAGTCATTTCAAAGATGTGACGGAATTTTCTTCGGCAACGCCATTTTGCTGTGGTGTATAGGGACAAGAAGTTTCATGGATAATGCCTTTGTCTTGGAAGAAGGTGCTTAACGTGGTGTTAACGTAGTCTTTAGCATTGTCGGAGCGAAGCGAATGGATATAGAGAATTGAGTTTGGATAAGGGAGTAAAATTGAGGAATGACACGAGATATCTCCGATTTGTTCTTCAAGAAATATGCCCACGTGAATCGAGTAGCGTCGTCAATGAAGATGCATAACCACCGAGAAAGCGGAAGTACTATGAATAGGGAAGGCCCCACACATCGGTGTGAATAAGGGAGAATGGGGTCAAGAATGAGAAGACGAGATAGGATACGTGGTACGATGATGTTTGGCAATTGACAAGCAGTACAAACAAAAGCGGTCCACAGAATGGCCTTGAAAGAGTTTAGGAAAGAGACGATAAAGAGTAGCAAAGAAGGATGGCCGAGGCGTCGACGAAGAAGCCACAAACGCTCGGGGGAAGGCGGAAGGGAAACTGCCGCAGCAGCAAAAGCAAGAGAACTCGAACAAGGACGAACAAGATAGAGCCCCTCATGCTCCTCAGCAATGGAAATCGTCCTCCCCGACACCTTATCACGATAAAAACATGAATTAGGAGCGAAGGTAAGGTCTTGTTTCAAGTCGAACAAGGCTAGATAGGAGAGAAGATGATGAGTAAGGCGAGGAACATGAAGAACTTTAGATAGATGGATAGAAGAGGAAAGGGCCACACGACCAATACCCGCCACGGTGAGAAGATCGCCGGAGGCTGTTTTAACTTTGGAGGAGCCAGAAACGGGTGCATAAGTTTGAAAGGCTCGAGGATTTGGGGTCATGTGGGCGGTGGCACCGGAATCAAGAAGCCAAGTGGAAGAGGAAAAGAATGGCCAGGAGGGGATGTAGGTGTGGGAAGACTGGTGGACATACCTCGTGGGCCAGGAGCATGAGCCCACGACTGGAGGATCAAGCAAGCGGCGTGACGCTCCATCTCTTCCGGAGTGAAGCTAGCGGGCGAGGCACTAGTCGGGAGAAGACCGTACAGCATAGGCACTTGACCCAGGAGGGCACGGGACGAGCGGCTGCAGCAAGGTTGCTCGGTTGTGCGGCGTTTCCGCTGAAGCTTGTAGCACGCGTCTCCTTAGAGTGACCTCGCTTCTTGCAGTAATTGGAAAACAGCGAAGGATCACCCTTTGGAGAATCCTCTGTCCGAGCCGTCGGACCACGTGGCAAAGAGCCGGGTGGTGGAGGGGACGAGGGGGGTGCAGACGAGGAGGAATGAGCTACAAGTGCGGCCGAGTTTTGGGCCTGCTGAAAGCGGGATTCTTCAACCGCGCACTGTGGAGCGCATCCTTGAAGGTAGGACCAGTCTCCCGATGAATAAGCTGAGCCCGTACAACTTCATATTCCGGGTTCAGTCCCGCAGAAACTGGAAAACCCGGTTGAAGAGTATATTGGCCGTCCACCGAATGGGGTGGGCGGCATGTAGTAGTCAATTTCATTCCACACGAAATGAGCTCCGTGCTGTACTCCATGATAGACCGGTCCCCTTGACGCAGGTTAGCGGCCCGATGTACCAATTCGTACAGAGTCGCAATGTTGTGCTTCTTGGAGTGGCTCTCAAGTGCTGCTTCCCAGACCGCCCGAGCCGACTCTAGAGACATGAATTCACCTTTAACACTAGGTGAAATACTGTCCAAGAGCCAACGATGAACTACCCCCTCAACGTCCAGCCAGTCATAATACTTGGGATCGGTCCGGGAAGGTCCGTCTTCTAGAAGATGGTGCATGAGACGCCCTTTTAAAGTTATCTGGACGTACTGGCGCCATTGCAGGAGATTGAATCCAGTAAACATACCATCCGGAGGCATCCGAGGAAAAAAGGATGGTCCAGAGGAGGACGACCAATTCCCGGGCTCGAGAGGCACCGCAGATGCATGTGGCGTAGATACCGGTGTCGAGTCTGGCGTGACAGTAGAGGTCTGGGCTTCAACCGGGTTCGTCATGATGAAAGCAGAGTAGACCACAGTCAGAAGGCGCTGGAACGACGAGAAGCCGGGACTGCAGGCGCCGAGACGTCGGGCGCCGGGACGGTGGGAGCCGGGACGTTGGGCGCCGGGACGGCGGGCGCTGGGACGGCGGGAGCCGGGACGGCGGTCACCGGGACGGCGGGCGCCGGGACGGGCGCCGGACGACGGTCGCCGGGCGCGCGAGCCGGAGGGCGCGAAGTCGGGAGGGCGCGAGCCGAGGCGGCGCGCCGGACGGCGGCGCCGGAGCGGAAGACGCTGGGACGGCGGACGTCAGAACGGCGAGCGCCTGGGAGGCCCGGAGCGAGACGGCGAGAGACCGGAGCGCGAGATCAGGCGGTCGTGAGAACCGCCGAAGATCGTAGCGCAAGGTCGAGCCCAGGAAACCCAGATTAGGGTTAGGGTTAGGGCTCTGATACCATGTAAACAAGAAAAGAACAATTCTTAATAGCAAATGAAAGAGATTACAGGGTTTTATAGGAAGCCCTAATGGGCTGACTAGAGAGGGCCCTTAATGGGCTAACAAGAGAGAGAAAATAAAGACATGTAATACTCAGATCAACACTTTTCAACTGTTTTCAATAGAAGTTTCATAGTTGATCTGAAGATCGATAGACTGCAGAATTCGGCTGGTTTTTTTTTTTTTTTGAACGAAAATGTGGAAGACCACCCGAGGCCGGTGGTCCACCTGATACCATTAAAATGAAAGTCATGTACAGACCATATACAATCAAGACCCAAAAAAGGGTCTTCCTTTCAGCTCCGTCCAACCCACCATGACACTAGCGCCTGAATGTCGTGGATGACACTGTCCACCGAAGCCGCCCTCCCCATAAACACCACCTCGTTCTGGTGCAGCCACAGTGCCCATAATGTCGCTAGCAGTTTCCCCCACTCCAGTCTGCTCCTGGGTCTCCTGAGCGTGGTTGAGGCCCAAAATGCCTCGTCCGATGAGATAACCACCCCTGGGATCTGTTGTGATGTCCATACTCTCTGAGCAAACTGAAAGGTGAAAAACAGATGGGAGCAGTCTTCGTCTTCTTCGCTGGTTATTATCTACACACTAATCTTTTCTCGCTCAGATTGGAAGTACAATTCGATCATCGGTCTGTCCCTGACACGGGAATGTTTCAGGCTCCTTAATGTTTCTACTAGAGGGATGATCACGACGGACATCACAGCTGGGACGACTACAAGGAATCAGCTCTACCCCCCATTTCAGCCTCAATCCCAACCTTGTGTGCAGCCTTCTCTTTCAGCTTTGGCAAACGAGAACCATTGATTAGCTAGTGGAAGAGCATGTGGATATAGCAGGTTACCTACTAGACTAATGTGAAACTATTGGCTGTATTGAGTTGGCCAACTGAACAGATGGCAGACCAGTACTTCATTCTTTATTAGGGTTAAAGGGGCACCATATCACACCCTACGAACCTTATTTATGAGATTAGTTCATCACCAAAGTCCCAGGTTTCTTCAATTTTTTTTGGTTGCTAGACTTTTTTTCATGTTTGGTTTCATTGAAGAGTACTCATGAATCAATTAGCGTGTGGTAAATTAATATTTGAAGTGTTCATTTTGAAAAAAAGGTATAGTTGAAGTGTTATAAGGTTTGTGAAGTTAGAAAGTATTACTTCAGAGTTGACCAAAACATAGTAAATTCTATAACATGCTTTCTGAGCCATTTACCTCATCGGAGGTTCTTTGCTTTATAGAAGTTTATATGATTAACGACCATAATATTAGAGAAATGGTAGACTTTCTAGTCCAATTGGGATCCCCAACTCCAGTTGGCATCAATTAATATGGGTGCTTAGCTAAGAATATTTGCTGGTTACTCGTTTTAAATTATATTTGTATGCCTGATGTGGCCTCCCAATCATCCACCACCCTTCTTGCATATAACCCATCTTCATAATATCAGAATTTCATGTCTTCTATAACAGCACTGAGGAAGTGTGATTTTGACTTTTCCTTTTTGTAATCTTGATGCAGATTCGACAAGGAGCTCAACAAAGAGGTCGCAATAAAAGTAATTGATTTGGAGGAAGCGTGAGTGAACCTCAGTTTCTTATCTGAAAATTTTATGCGTTTGTTTCAAATAGACTGGTTATGTTAATTTCTTGCTTGTGGTATCATTGGTCGCCCTTAAACATGACTGCTAAAGCTTTCTAGGTAAAAAAAGAACAGTAGTCCGTCAACAAGAAATAATTTTGGGATGCTAGGATAGAGAAGAGAATCGATGCTGCAAGATAAGAACACTACCTAGTTTCGTAACGTGATGCTGGATATCGTAGATCATGCAATATGGTTTCGTCTGTAGAAGATACCTCATTACTAAACACATGCGAGTTTAAATAACGGTTACAACTGTAATGGGATGGATGCATTACACACTAAATACCTGTGAAGTGATTGGCATTCTAAGTTAGTCGGATCCACTAAAGGATACGGTTACAATACAGGAAAGTAAAGAGAAAGGAAACAATATCAAGATAAAGAAAACCTGAGAGAAACTGAATGATGTTTATCAGATTTTTTTTTGAGATATGTTGAGGAATTATGACTAATGTTCATCAAGAAAATGTTGAGATGATGGCTGAGGAAAATCACATAAAGGATCTCAATACAGAGTCTATGTTCTAAAACTCTTGTTAGAAGCTAAGAAGTGTCTTTTTCGGAAGTCCTCTCACATTATTGTTTTGCATTATTGGATGGATGTATTCTTAATTGGCCTTTCTTAAAATACTGCCCGGAATCTCTGCACAAGGAATAAGACTTAATTTGTACATGGTGAGATATCTCTTCTTCTGTTCTTCGTATGCTTCTTTCTTTCTTGCATCTAGATGTGTATTATTTGTTAAGGCATGATCTTAATTTATTCCATTTGGATGTTGGCTTATTGACTACTGCTTTGCACTAATCATGAAAATTTTCAATTCTTCTGCTATCTAATGCGCGAACTATCTTGGTGGTCTTTTAGAGAAGATGAAATTGAAGACATACAAAAGGTATTCTTTTGAAAGCATTGGTGTCATCTATCTTGTTTAGTCTCTAATAGAAAGACCCATTTCAGGAAATCTCAGTTTTGTCTCAGTGTCGCTCTCAATATATAACGGAATATTACGGCTCCTATGTCCACCAAACCAAATTATGGATAATAATGGAATACATGGCTGGTGGATCGGTTGCTGATCTGGTGGGTGATGCCAACTGTTTTTGCTTTCTTTCTCATCATGGATCTGTTTGATTTTGTCAAATTTCCACTTGCATTGTCTTTTCACCTCATTGATTTCTTTGGGTCCTATTTTATTACCAAGTATGCCATGTGTCATGGGATTTTCTGCTTGTACTTTTGTTGGCTGGTATTCTTGCGCAAAGATCATCTGTGCGCTATTTCTCAGGACTTCGAATAGACACTGGAAATTTTTCATTATTTTTATCTTCTCGACCTTCATATAATAGTTTTCTTCAAAAAAATATATAATAGTTTCCATCATTAGAGATAACACATTCTGCATGACATTACGACCAAATGTACGTGTTGTGATGCATAGGAATCTTTGATTCTTCAGTTTTCATGATAAATGTAACAGAATTATTAAAAGGGATCGGAGACCACAAAACTGCACTACTTGTGGCAGGGAATTCTTTCTTTTTCATTGAAGTATGTATGATAGAGCTCATAATCCTTCCAACCCATTAAATCAAAGTTAATAACGATTGAACCTCCTTCGAAGAAGAAAATTATTTTGGAATCATTTCTTCAGTTCTGCTTACCAAATGGTCTGGGAGAATTATCGGCACACTCCTTTCTCGTGCTGTTCGTTGTATCCTTTAAATGTGGGGAATATATCCTTAATTTTACAGGTCCCCAATATGTCGCGAAGTTTGCGTCTTAATATGTTTATTATGTCTTCAGCTTCAGTCAGGTCCTCCCTTAGACGAAGCTTCTATTGCATGTATTCTCCGTGACTTGCTTCACGCGATTGAGTACCTACACAACGAGGGAAAGATACACAGAGACATAAAAGGTACACAGAGACATATAAGTTTCAGGCTAAAGCCTGAAACTTAATTTCTCTAGATTTCTGGATACATTTGATTGGCTGCACTCAGATTTGACCCATAGGCTATCTCATCTCCTCTTTTGGGTTGTCAAAGGCACGCCTTTAACATGAATTTTTCTGTACAGCTGCTAATATCCTACTTACAGAAAATGGTGACGTTAAGGTATGCATTTCCCTCCATTTAGTGTTGGGTTTTGTGGTTTTCCACTTCGATGTTTGATCTTTATTGGATTTATAATAGGTTGCAGACTTTGGTGTTTCTGCTCAGCTAACAAGAACAATTTCGAGGAGAAAGGTAAGTCCAAGTTTAGCATCTGACATTGAATTTTTCATGTTGTATTAATCTGTCTCTTGGTAATTCATTGGTCGTTTCATATCAAATATGCCTTGTTGCTTATATTCTTTCGGGCACCAAATATCTGTTTTTTAGGACTACTCCCTTGTAAATTCTTCTAAGGTAAAGGGATTTAGTAATTCTGATGGGACTTCTTAAACTTGGGATCTCATTGTCTTTTGTCCTGTGCTATCCATACCTTTCTCCTGCTAGATGCGGAAATGGATAATCTATTTCCTGGCCAGGACTGTGTTAAGTACCTGTTAAAAATAAGTGGCTCTTGGTCTGTTTCAAGAAGTACTCACACGGGTTAGAAAACTAAGGGAAACTCTTAAGTAGGCCACTGCTTAGACATGGGGCACTTATACAAGGCTTAAAATAAAATAACCAAATGAAAGAAAACTGGTCTTAAATACTGACAAACACCCCACTGCAAGTTGGACGAATGTTAATCTTGCATGCTTTATACACAAATTCTCTTGCATTGTGGTCCTGTTAAGCCTTAATGGAAATGTCAGCCATGTACTCTGAGGATCCTCACAAACACTGGAGCGATAATTCCACCATCAACATTCTCTTTGACGAAGGACAATCTATTTCTATATAATTGGTTCTTTCAAATTGGATTGCATACTATATTTATAGCAGACTGATTGTCACAGTGCACCTTTCTTTATTTTTATTTCACTTTAAAGATACCTAATACATTGTATAATTGAGGATATGTCGTCTTCTTATTTACCCTTGTAATATTTGGAGACAGATTCATCCATTAGAACGGTTCCTACACCATGCACAAGTTGTATTAATAAGGGCAAACAGCCTGTGAATGAAGTACAGAATTTCCCCCTTTTTGCTCTTGATACCAATGATACGAACCTCTCTTGCTCTCCATGTCTGTGTTGCCTGATGGCGCGATACCAACCTGGGCGGTGGTCGCTCTGATACCAATGATACGAACCTGGATCTAGGCTCGTATCGGAAGGAGGGTAGAGGACGAGGCGAGGTAGAAATTCCCAGGGTGGAGAGGTGAAACGGGAAGGGTAGGAGGGGAGGCCAAGCAGGGGAGGTAGGGATGGGCCGGGGATGAGCCGCCTGAAGACGCTGTGAAGCAGAGACGATCATGAGGACAGGGATCTTGGAGGGAGAGGGGAAGGCCAGACCTAGACGAGGAGAGGGGAGACAATAACACTTCTTCTATCTTCTTGGCTGCCCTCCTAAAGGGAGGGCATCCCTATTTAAAGGAAATTCATAATTGCCAAATGACTAAAATGTCCCTGTGCGCTAACATGACTAATTTACCCCCTAGGATCCTATCACGGCGGTATATGCCGGTCAAAAGCTATCTTATTGTTGAGAATCTGCCTCTGGAGTGTGCATGAGAATATAATCTAATGTCTTCCAGTCGCCCTTTTACCTACAATGCCATTAATTAAATATGCTGATTTTTTTTTGTTTTCCAAGTTTTCTGTCCCTGATATAAACTTTTTATTTCAATTGGTTGTGTTAGACATTTGTTGGGACCCCGTTCTGGATGGCCCCCGAAGTGATTCAAAATTCGGATGGATATGATGAAAAGGTACTTTTCCCTTTCCTAAAGTGAATTATAATTTGCGCGTTGCAGCTTTTTCCACATGTAATTCTTTATCTGGATCTGTTATCAGGCAGATATATGGTCTCTAGGCATTACAGCCATAGAGATGGCAAAAGGAGAGCCTCCCCTTGCTGATCTTCATCCAATGAGAGTGCTTTTCATTATTCCACGTGAAAATCCCCCTCAGGTCTGTTCAGAGGGATCTGGATCCTTTCAATGTGTTTCGGTGCAAACATGGTTTATGTTACCATCCTCGACCGCATCAAGGATATTTTCGTCATGTCTTAGTAGGATACTTTCCTTTTATATGAATTTATCTCTCCCCCAGGGAGGACAGGTTAGAAGATGTCGAGATAAAATAAAATATTGGAAAGGAGATGCTCTCTAGAGAGGTACAGGCGCTGATCAGATTTTGTAGCTACCATTTTTCCACTGTAATCATCCAATTTTCTTGTTGTGTTGCTCTCTTGTTCTATTGTTCTATCTCTTCCCCTCAAAATGCCTCCCTAAATAGAAACCTACATCAAGGTCTCTATCAATGGTATCAAGGGACACTATAGTACTTTGAGTGACCAAAATATCCCGGATGTGGTTTAAGGGGGTCATAACAGTTTTTTTTTGTTTGTCTCACCTAAAAAAGTGTATTTTCTTTCAGCTCGACGAGCATTTTTCTCGTCCCATGAAAGAGTTTGTTTCACTTTGCTTAAAGAAGACACCTTCTGAGGTAAGTTCCAAATTTTGGTTTCATCTGGCCTATATTTCCTCAAACGTTATATTTCTTGATTTTAACTTCCCTGTTTTTCATGCCTAAAAAATTAATATCATTTTTTAAAAATGATTAACTATATCAAAATTTTCAAAACTTGTTTCTTGTATTTTCATCTGTTCACATGTTTTACTTCCAACTCAGAGACCGAGTGCAAAGGACCTTCTTAAACATCGATTCATCAGAAATGCGAGAAAAAGTCCCAAGCTTTTGGAGAGAATAAGGTGCTCATTGTGGTGTTTTACTTTTCTTCAGCGTAGTGGTTGTTATTAAACTGAATCTATTGAATTTCGGCTGTGCTTCCGTCTTGTTATTCAGGGAGCGGCCCAAGTTTATAAGAAATGAGCACATAGAGACGCAGAGAAATGATGGGAACACATCACTGGATAATAATTCTCTCACTGTTAAAATTGGTAGATCTCCGAATGACGATATCTCAAGCCTTAGGTAATGGATTAGAGGTTATTTCTTTATTACATATCTATTATTATTCCACTTTTCTTAAGTTCACTTACTTTCATTAAATGTAGCCACGTGGCATTACAGAGAACTGGTTGGGACTTGCGCACTGGTAAACCCTAGACCTCTGGACCTTTTGTTTCTCGACAGGTCTGTACTTTATGGATCATGATTTCTTTGTGATTTAGGTTCAACCATGACGGTCTTAGATAGGAGTGAAAACCGATGGAACGCGTCTGAATCTCCAAAAGCTTCAGCCATCGTATGCTTCTTTTATCTTTTCAGAATTTCCTCTTTTTTTATTTAATCATTTTCCAACTTGTGATTGTGCTTTCCTCAGAACTCTGAAATTGAATGCTTCTTTATCTTTTCTTAGTTTCTTCTTGACCTTCATTTACCCATTTTACCGTTTGTCTTGGCAGGAACAGATGTCCTTGAATGATTCAGGGACAGTGGCAAGAACCCCTGTCTACCCTGTCTACCCTTTATCAAACAATCTTCCTGCGGTAACTATGGCGATGAATAATATCTCTTTACCCATACATTTTTTAATAAAAACTAAAAGTTTAATTATTTTGCTCAAAGCCGGTCAGCAAATATGCATCCTCTGAGGAATTCTCTTCTAGCGGCACTGTTGTTATACGTGGTCAGTCCGACGAAGCTCAAACTCCCAGAGCTGCAAAGTCCAGATTAGGCATTGGAGAAAAAGCTTCAACGCCATCAACTGAAGATAGTGCGCTGAACTTAGCTGAGGTTCCATCTTTCTTCCTTTCTGCTATTACTTTTGTCATGGGGCAAGAGAAGAATAATAGGTGACGTGAACCTAAACAATGAAATGCGTACTTCATTTTCTACGATTAGATTTTCCCCAATAAATGTGAAACACGTGAATCTCTCATTTTATCACATGGAGGGTATATCTGATAACAAATTGTATTAGATAATAATTCGCATTGTTTCTGTCTGCTCAATTTGGGGCTGAACAAGCCCTTCCCCAGTATCCTCAGACCATCCTGATCCCAAATTAGGGTTTCAAAAGAAAAACGAAACCCTAATTAGGTTTGAGATGGTTTAAATACCAGCTTACATACATTTGAGTTGACCGAGGTCCACTTAAATCACTTAATCTCTGTTGATATGATTATTATCGTTTCTGTATTTTTCTCTCTCTTGTTAGCCCATTAAGGGCCCTATCTCTAGTCAGCCCATTAGGGCTTCCTATAAAACCCTGTAATCTCTTTCATTTCTTAATCAAGAAGTAGTGTTTTCTTGTTCACATGGTATCAGAGCCATAACCCTAACCCTAATCTGGGTTTCCTGGGCTTGACCTTGCACTCCGATCTCTGGCGATTCTCACGTCCCCCTGATCTCGCGCTCCGGTCCATCGCCGTCCGCCGTATCATGCATCTGGGGTCGCGTGCAGCAGTTCGTCGCGCGCCATCTTCCGTCGCTCGCTGCGAGCAGCCGCCCGCCGCGAGCAGCTGCCAGCCGTGCGCAGCCGCCAGCCGCGAGCAGCCGCCCGCCGTGCGCAGCCTCCCAGCGCGCGCAGCAACCAGCCGCCGCGCGGCCGCCGCGCGCAGCAGCCAGCCACGCGCAGCCGCGTGCCGCGCGCAGCAGTCAGCCGCGCCGTGTATCTGCCTGCTTCGGCCACGTCATCCACCGCGCCGTGTATCTGCCTCAGTCGAGCCATCAGCTCTTGCCGATCCCACTGCTCGGTGCAGCACCTTCTGACCGTGGTCTACTCTGATTGAGTCTCCGGATCCTACAATGACGAATCCGGTTGCTGCTGATTCGCCAGAAGCCCAGACCTCTACTGTTACGCCAGACTCGACGCCGGTATCGACGCCACATGCATCTGCGGTGCCTCTTGAGTCCGGGAATTGGTCGTCCTCCCCTGGACCATTCTCTCTGCCTAGGATGCCTCCGGATGGCATGTTTACTAGATTTAATCTTCTGCAATGGCGCCAGTACGTCCAGATCACTTTAAAGGGGCGTCTCATGCGCCATCTTCTAGAAGACGGACCTCCCCGGACCGATCTCAAGTATTATGACTGGCTGGACATTGAGGGGGTGGTTCATCGCTGGCTCTTGGACAGTATTTCACCCAATGTTAAGGGTGAATTCCTGTCTCTAGAGTCGGCTCGGGCGGTCTGGGAAGCAGCACTCGAGAGCCACTCCAAGAAGCACAACATTGCGACTCTGTACGAATTGGTGCATCGGGCCGCCAACCTGCGTCAAGTGGACCGGTCTATCATGGAGTACAGTATGGAGCTCATTTCGTTGTGGAATGAGATTGACCACTACATGCCGCCAGACCCTCATTCGGTGGACCGCAAATATACTCTTCAACTTTGGGTTTTTCAGTTTCTTATGGGACTGAACCCGGAATATGAAGCGGTACGGGCTCAGCTTATACATCGGGAGACTGGTCTTACCTTCAAGGATGCGCTCCGCAGTGTGAGGGTTGAAGAATCTCGCTTTCAGCAGACCCAGAACTCGGCTTCGGCACTTGTAGCACAGTCCTCTTCGTCTGCGCGCCCACCGACGACTACACCACCCGGCACTTTGCCGCGTAGTCCGACTGCTCGGACCGAGGAGTCTCCTAAGGGTGATCCTTCGCTCTTTTGCAACTACTGCAAGAAGCGAGGTCACTCCAAAGAGACGTGCTACAAGCTTCAACGGAAACGCATGCAACAGAGCAATCTTGCTACTGTCGCACCGTCTGTGAGTCACGTGCCTACTCCGGGTCAAGTACCGCTGCCGTATGGTCTTCTCCCGACAAGTGCCTCGCCCGCCAGTTTTACTCCGGAGGAAATGGAACGTCTACGCCGATTGCTTGATCCTCCAGTCGTGGGCTCATGCTCCTTGGCCCACGCAGGTATGTCCACCGTTCTTCCGACATCTCCATTCCCTTCCGGAAACCCTTCTTCATCTTCCGCTTGGCTTCTTGATTCCGGTGCTACCGCTCACATGACACCTAATCCCCGAGCCTTTGTGACTTATGAACCCGTCTCTGGATCTTCCAAAGTCAAGACTGCTTCCGGAGATCTTCTCACCGTGGCAGGAATTGGTCGTGTGGCCCTCTCCTCTTCAATAACTCTACCTAAAGTCCTTCATGTTCCCCGTCTTACCCATC
The DNA here is from genome assembly GCF_029677425.1 of Wolffia australiana. Taxonomy (NCBI): domain Eukaryota; kingdom Viridiplantae; phylum Streptophyta; class Magnoliopsida; order Alismatales; family Araceae; genus Wolffia; species Wolffia australiana. The sequence continues at coordinate 13,239,278 of NC_135843.1, read as the reverse complement.
ATCTTCTCTCCTTATCTCGCCTTGTTCGCGATTTGAACCAAGATCTTACATTCTCTTCTACTTCATGTTTTTATCGTGATAAGGTGTCGGGGAAGCCGATTTCCATTGCTGAGGAGCATGAGGGGCTCTATCTTCTTCGGCCTCCTTCGACCTCTCTTGCTGTTGCTGCTATCGCCGTTTCCCTTTCGGCCTCTCACGAGCGTTTGTGGCTTCTCCATCGACGTCTCGGCCATCCTTCCTTCGTCACTCTTTATCGTCTATTTCCCAAACTCTTTCAAGGTCATTCTGTGGACCGGTTTGTTTGTGACGCTTGTCGAATGGCAAAACATCATCGTACTACGTATCCTATCTCGTCCTCTCATTCATCGACTCCCTTCTCTCTTATTCACACCGACGTGTGGGGACCATCCCCAGTTCATAGCACTTCCGGCACTCGGTGGTTATGCATTTTCATTGATGACGCTACTCGATTCACTAGGGCGTATTTCTTAAAGAATAAATCGGAGATATCTCGTGTTATTCCCCAATTCTATTTTCTTATTCAAACCCAATTTTCTACATCCATTAGTCGCTTCCGCTCCGACAATGCTAAAGACTACGTCAACTCCACGTTGAGCACCTTCTTCCAAGAAAAAGGTGTTATCCATGAAACCTCCTGCCCATATACCCCCCAACAAAATGGTGTTGCAGAAAGAAAATTCCGTCACATCTTTGACATGACCCGGAGCCTTCTCTTCCACATGCATGTGCCTAAATATTTCTGGGGTGAAGCCGTCTCCACTGCAATCCATCTCCTCAATCGCCTCCCATCTCGAGTGCTTGACTATTCCACTCCAATTGATCGTCTTCAGCATTCTTTTCCAAACCTCTCTCTCCGAACCAATCTCACCCCTCGTGTTTTCGGATGTGTCTGTTATGCGCCTAACCATCAACTTGGTCGTGATAAGCTCGACCCTCGTGCCCTCAAGTGTGTGTTCGTTGGATACTCTTCCACCCAAAAAGGTTATATCTGTTATCATCCACTCTCTCGTCGTTTTATCGTCACCAAGGATGCCACCTTTGATGAACTTCTTCCATATTACTCTCCTTCTCCTCCAATTCTACCACCTTCTTCACCTCAACCCGATCCACTTGAATTTCTCATTCTTCCTCCACCCTCTACCTCGTCACCAGTCCCTAGCCCTTCCTCGTTTACTCCTCCAACCGCGTCTCCTCTCGTGGTTCCTATAGAGACCGTGTTCCCCAGTTCTCCACCAGCCCCCGTGTCCGAACCTTCTATGGAGATTCCTCCTGCTCCTACTGCTGATTTCTCCACTCCTGCCGAACCTTCTTCGGTCCCACCGCTTCCTATACGCCGCTGCCCGCCTGAAAAGCGTTACGGTATCACCCTTGCTCGTCGCAAGCCTCGGGTTGCCCCTTCTCCAGTCGTCCCTCCTCCCTCCTCCTCCACACCTCCAGAAAACTCCTCATTAGCCATGTTGTCTTCCCCTCTTCCTTCTCCCCTCTATCCCTTAGAAGCCTCTACCTCCTCTCATCGTCTCTCCTCATCCTATCATGCCCTTCTTACCTCCCTTGATGCCATCTCCCTTCCGAAGACGGTGGACATTGCCCTCTCATTTCCGCATTGGCGTCAGGCTATGGAGGAGGAGCTCCACGCCCTTGCTCTAAATGAGACATGGGATCTTGTTCCACTACCGCCGGGCAAGCATTTGGTGGGTAGTCGTTGGGTTAATGCTGTGAAGCACAATTCCAGCTCTATTGAGAGACACAAAGCACGTGTTGTGGCGCAAGGGTTCACACAGAAGCATGGCATTGATTATCAGGAAACGTTTGCTCCTGTCGCCAAGATGAATACTGTCCGGATTCTCTTGGCTCTTGCTGCAGATCGTAGCTGGCTTTTGCAGCAATATGATGTTAAAAATGCTTTTCTGCATGGTGATTTGACTGAAGAGATCTACATGGCACTACCTCCTGGCTATACTTCCTTAGTGCCGTCGACTCCAAAGTCAGTTGTCTGTCGCCTGAAGAAAGCTTTATATGGCTTGAAGCAATCTCCTCGTGCGTGGTTTGGCCGTTTCACAATGGCCATGAAGCACCGGGGCTACCGCCAGTGTAATGGAGATCATACCCTCTTCTACCGCCATTCCACGTCAGGGGGAGTCGCTATTCTTCTTGTGTACGTGGATGACATTATTATCACGGGTGATGATACGGAGACCATTACTCAGCTGGCTATGTATCTCTCGTCCGAGTTTGCTATTCGCCACCTTGGCCCGTTGAGGTATTTTCTTGGCATCGAGGTGGCCTATTCTTCAGGCGGGATCTTCATTTGTCAGAGAAAATATACGGTGGATCTTCTCTGTGAGCTTGGAAAGGAGGACTCCAAGCCTATTTGACACCGATTGATGCGAATCATCGACTTGGTGCCGATGCGGATGATGAGCTTGCTGAGCCTGGACCATATAGAAGACTTGTGGGCAAACTGATTTATGTCACCCACACTCGTCCGGACATTGCATATTCAGTGGGTGTTCTGAGTCAGTTTATGCAGACTCCTCGCAGGAGCCATCTCTATGCTGCTCATCGTCTCCTCCGTTTTCTGAAGGGCACCATTGGCCGTGGACTATTCTTTCGTCGCCATACCGGCCTGCGTCTTGAAGTCTACACCGACGCCGATTATGCCGGTTCTGTGGTTGATCGTCGGTCCACATCTGGGTATTGCACCTTCTTGGGCGGCAATCTGATTACTTGGAGGAGCAAGAAGCAGAAGGTGGTCTCCCGATCGAGTGCTGAAGTGGAGTTCCGTGCCCTTGCGCATGGTCTGTGTTAAGCACTTTGGATTACCCAGCTTCTTTGTGAGCTACGGTGTTCAGTTATCTCCCCTGTCCAGCTGTTCTGCGACTACAAATGGGCGATTAGCATTGCTCATGACCCCGTTCAGCATGACCGTACAAAGCACATCGAGATCGATCGCCATTTCATCAAAGAGAAGCTTGAATCGGGAGATTTTTGCACGCCTTATGTTCCGTCCGCTGAACAGCTTGCAGATATCTTCACCAAAGGGCTTCATGCCCCTAGGTTTGAGGAGCTCTGTTCCAAGCTGGGTGTGGATAACATCCACGCTCCAGCTTGAGGGGGAGTGTTGATCTGAGTATTACATGTCTTTATTTTCTCTCTCTTGTTAGCCCGTTAAGGGCCCTATCTCTAGTCAGCCCATTAGGGCTTCCTATAAAACCCTGAAATCTCTTTCATTTCTTAATCAAGAAGTAGTGTTTTCTTGTTCACAATCTCAATTGACTTGAGGACAAATCTTATGGCCTATTCATAATATGTGGCGCACTCACATAGTTTACTTGATCATGAACCATTTATAATATGTGGACCACTTATAATATGATGAAATAAAAAAAATTTGAAGGGAACGGACCATTCTTTCATTATCTGATTATATGTTGCTTAAACCGTTGTTAGGCGAAGGTTAAGTTGGAGCGTGGAGGGAGAAAAGAAAGCAGGGATAGTTCTCGGAATTCAGAAGATAAGGTTGCGGAGTCAATTGATTCAGACACCGCTAGGTATATTCGTAGATGTAGACTTTGACACACGTCAAAATTTCTATTTTTTTAAGTATGATGAAAATGATGTTAATAATAAAACACGTTGGCCTTATAAAATCAGGGTTTTATCGGAGCGAACTACGGTCGATGCACCATCACATGCTCTATCCCAATTGATTATCCCGTCATTGAAGGAGGTTAACTCAGAACCTTTGTCTTTTGATTTTAAGATGCTTGATCAATATCTAATCCATCCATCCATCCACATATCCGTCTATCCACACATCCATTTATCCATCCATAGTCCCATATATTTGTCCACATATTTATTCATCCATCCATGTATCCATTTATCCATCCATTCATCCAGTTTGTCTCTGTCTTCAGACATGTATCTGTCCATCCGTCCATCGGGCAGTCCATCTGTCTATCCATCCATCTACCTAACCATAACTTGAAATTACAAACTAATGCCCTCTTAGAAATCAATTTTAGTTTCACCTAGTGTCATTTAATACTTAATTTCTAGCATTCATCCTGTTCCTTTTTTTCCAATTACAGAATGATTGCACAGTCGGCTAGATACCTTTTCATCTTTGTATCAACCTTTCTATGCAGGAATAGACAGAGAAAAGCTGAAATGACTAGAGATGTAATGAAAGATATGTATTTAGAGAGACGGATGAAAATATGAAAGAAAATATGTTTGTTTATCATTTTTAGGATATTTTGCATAATAATTTTGCAAGGCGCTTGATAATACAGGTGGTGGGGGCAGATAGTGTTGCCGCACCAAATGTGCTTACGGCGATCGAATCTTTGGCGGGTCTTGAACGCAAGAGGCCAGGCTTTGGGGATGCCTATGTCAGAAACTTGCTTCAGAGGCTCCAAAGGTTTTAATTTGCTTATTGGGACAGCTTCAGTTTATTTTGTTTTTTGTTTATTCAAATTTTATACGGCTGACGTGGAGTTGAACCGTGTAGTTGTGACTCACCTTCGGTGGAGAGGCTGCGAGACTTCTGCTTTCAGCTCGTCGTCAAGAATCATACGGCAACGAAAAAGGAACCAAAAGTAGAGGGGAATGAGAGGAAATCGATGCTCAACGAGGGAATAAGCAACCAAGCAGGGGCCCTCAGTCCTCTTGCAACATTCCTTCTTGCAAGGTTTGTTATTCCATCATTGTAGTTGACATCATCATCATCATCATCATTAATCTCAGCATCATCTTTGTTGCCATCATCGCCGCCATTACCATCACCATCATTGTCGTTATCTCTGTCTCTGAGGACATCACGAACATTGTCATTATATCATCACCTCATTTTCAGCCGGAGAATATATGCTTTTTCTTGTCTTTATTTTTTATTTTCTATGTAATTAGGTCTAGACTAATGTTATTAAATACCCTACCCTGGTATTCAAACCAGATTCCCTGGAGTGGGAAAGGTTAACTTGCCATCATTCCAGACACTTATCATTATCATTGTTTATGTTATCATATTCATTGTCATTGTTGTTGTTGTCATTATCATCATAATTCTTCTCAGTCATGGCACTGTCATATTATCATCATTGTCATCATCGCTGTTGACAGACTTAGTCATAGTCATTGTCATTATCATACATGTCACCATCCTTCTTGACACCAACTTAGTCATCATTGTTGTACTCTTTGTCCTAATCAGTATCATCCTAATCATCATCATCATCATCACCATATTTGTCATCATCATCATCATCGTCGTCGTCATTATCATCATCATCATCATTGTCGTTATCGTCATCATCATCATCATCATCATCGTAATCGTCGTCGTCATCGTCATTATCTCATCATCATCATCATCATCATAATCATAATCGCAATCGTCATCCTCGTTTTAATCGTCTTCCATCATTACGCTCAGCATCATCATCTTGGTTATCATCATTACCAACATTATCATCATCATCATCGCCATTGCCATTTTTACAGTGAACATCATCGTCTTTATCCTTGTCTCATCATCTTTGTGATCACCACCATCATCATTTTTATCTTCTTCTGTGTCGCCGATGGCTTCTTCATTATCATCATAATCATGCTTTTACTCATTGTCAGTGTCATCTCATGGTCAGTATCATCGTCATCATAATCATCATCTTTGTCATTATCTTCACTGAAAACTGTGTTTTACCTGATAAAGATGGCAGGGACAGGTATCCCAAGACCTGAAATCAGTTTGAATGGGAGCTGACCTTGGCAGGATGACAAAGTATCCCAAGGTTTCATCACTTGCATGTGCATAGTTTCTTCTTTTCCATGTATATAGCATTCATGTGGCCCAAAATTTAAATTCCTATTATAAAATGCAGTTTTGGAGACTCGTCTGTACCTAGAGTTATTATTATTGAATTAAAGGCTGAGTTATTTTATTTGTGAATGGCCTCAATACAAATATTGTAATTTGTAGAAGTCTGTGATAATTATTTTCAACTGCAGGCATATGGTTATAAACTATTAGAATTACATCAAATTTAGAACATGGGAGGAAGAAAAGTATACTAACTTTCGCACTCAGTCACTAGAACTAATTGCTTTAAAGATGATCTCTGAGGCAAAAGTGTGATCTAGAAAAGATTATGCATAATCTCTGTAGTTTGTCTCTGGTACAATGGAAATACATATTAGCTTCTGAGAGATATTATGGATAAGCAGAATTAATTTCAAACTTAGCAAGCAGAGGAATTTTCCGGGAGAGAGAATATGAAAACAAGATTGAAATTTTAGAAATATTGGTACTAAGCACCATAATACTGAAAATATTTAATGATTTTTTAAAGAGAAATAATCAGCGAAAAATTAATCTACATACTTTTTTTTTCATGTTTCAAGTATCTAATTGTGAGCATCAACATAAACGTTTAGTATCCTTACAGAACCTTGAGATGACTGGAAGTGAGAATTGGGAGGAATTCGGAATGTAAAGACATTTTTATCTCTTATGCCTCTTCTCATTATTAAAAGCAATCTTGGAAGACTGTCAAGGATTGAAATAAAAATGAAGAGTTACTTTATTATATTCCCATTACATATTTGAAGTTTGAAATACCGGGTATACTAAGATTGTTTACCCATATTTTAAGGTGATAAAAAGTCAGAAAAGTTCCTGGACACAATAAAGGGTATAAGACATCACTAATTTAATTTATCCTTAAGATCTCCAAACTAAAGTACAAGAAAATGTATATGGTAGAGAGTAACAATTCAAATAGTAAATAATAATAACGAGCAAAATTAAGTTTGAAGTTAATATTTCTGTGGCATAAAACTGTGGGTGGGATATTGAGATATAACAAAATCGAATCATGGTATTATTAAACAATATACAATGAATTTGAATTATTACTCAAGAAAATAGAAATGGTGTGCGACTTCTAGTAGAATATTGAAGAAAGCATTTTGGCTGCTTGAATGTAATGATAAAGAGAAATTAGTAATATTAATAAGAAACCAGTAATAATAATTAGAAATTAATTTAGAAACTAGTAGGTGATACGCATAAGATTTTGGCAACTAGAATATTAAAATAAAGATGAAATAAGATTTGGCTGAATAGAAGTAACTTTTTTTCTGAATGAGCTCCTGGGAATATGAAGTCGACAGAAATGAATCTTGTGTTTATCTCAAAACCCATTAATAAGTGCATAAAATAAGATAAATCAGGACTCAGTAAAGATTTTAGTAATGAATTAATTTAAGCATAAATGATGATTGTTTTTTTTGCATAACTAAAACTTAAGTTTATAAAATATATTATCTCACAAAGTCAACAATTTTTTGATGTTATTAAGTATCCTTTTCTGATGTACCCCATGTCACATTATTGATTGTGTTGTTCTTCTGGTGTTGGATATGTTTGTCATAAGTTATGGATGACAATGGCATCTTAATTCTCATCAAGCTAGAAACCACCGAAAACCTTGTTTTCTGTCTTAGTCGAAAAAAATTGGATGTAGAAAAACATAACTACGTTTTCCAGATAATTTTTTGGCACCTCCCCACAGGACTGGCCAATGTCAATGATAATATTCCTCTTAAGAGGTATATTTAACTCCTGTTCACCAAAAGTGTGTTCATATTAGCATGTTAAAGGTGAGAGCATGTTCATATTAGCATGTTAAAGGTGAGAGCATGAAATTCCATCAATACACGAGAACCAAAAATAGTAACAATGGAGATCAATGTATTCAGGGTGAATAAATGAGGAAATACACATGGTTATCCACTTCGCGGGTATTAGACATCTAACCATTTCTCGGGCATCCCAATGCTTATGGCTTCTCTACATTGTATTACCTCGATTTGAATCCAACCCAGCCTAAAATGATATTTAAAAGAATTCAATGACGGTCTTTATGTTTTAGTTTATGGGATTGATAAGTTCTGAAAATTTAAATATTCTACATTTAAATAACCATATTCATTGGTATTTAGTGGCACAGAAAATCTGACCATAAGATTTAAAGTAACAGGTTGTCCATCGGCTTTGACCTCACTGTGCTCAAAGTACACATGTTTGATTCCTTGAACCTCCTTCTGTTGATTGTGCCACTAAATACCAATGAATATGGTTATTTAAATGTAGAATATTTAAATGCACCTGACTAGGTGCTAGTATATGTCACTTTGTCCAAGAATAATTTTGGCCACCTGATCTTGCATGGCCTTCGACCACTTCCTCTTTGATGGCTTCAGTTGATTAACCTCCAGATTCATATCTATAATCAATGATGATAAGCTTTTTGTGTTATTGTACCATCAATGAATTAGAAGTTAGTTTTTAAGTTAACTTTACGATATTAATAGCATTTTGACATTTTTTAAAAGTAAAAATGGCTGAGTGATGTGGTTGTTAGGATATTATGGAGCCAAAGTAGAAGCTATGTCAACAGAAGTAGTTTGAGCCTCCATAATAGTGACATATTGAAGCTTATAAACACTGGATAATTAAGAAAATAAAATCATCAAATTGAGACGTGATGGAATGAAACATATACAGGGCAGATGAAGCCAATTTTCGCACAGCTGAAGATAATTAGCAGCACACAACCCTTGGTCTTAATCAGCAAGTCAATCATCCTTCGCAATCACAACATGTCTTTGAGTATATTAGAGTGAAAGGTGAAGCAGGGGGGTCGACACCTTGAGAGAGAATAATGTGAAATATATTTCCATGAAAATTTACAGATGGGGGGAAGGATGCACTCCAATGTCTCCAGATCTGTGTGGGACACTGCTAGGAGTATGCTTAGATGGTGCCTCATCACCATGCGCAATGCTACCAAGGGACACGCCTGCTAATGCCCCGGGCCTCCACGTGGCAGCCACACTGCAGGTGTAGATGTTGGCTACAGGGCCATGATGATTCAGGATGAAAATAAATTCATAGAGGTTTGTAATACAGACATTTTAATGTTATGTGATAATAGTCATAATTTATGAAAAACCTAGTAGAATTAGTGGCATGAACCTAAAAATTTACCTTTTCGTTTAATTTAAGTTTACTGTAAACTATATTATTTCTATGGAGCATTTCTACTGGAAATACCTTTGTTGCTTTAAATCCATCAAAAACTCATTGTAGGGGAAAAAATATTGTCATAACTACTATTCTGTGGACCAAAGTAAAATGACATCTTGATATCCTCATCAAATTTTTGGTTCGGTTTCATTGATCCAGTCTCTGGAGATAAAAATAATATGATTTCATCAATTAAGGTGGCAAAATAATTTTGACAGCAACGATGGTCCAGCAACAATGCAATAGTTTACAAATAAAAAAAAACATATCTCAAGCACATCTCATGTATATGAGTCATAGAGTTTTAACTTAATTTTGGGCATCAGTATGCTATTATATTTCATGTATACTTTTTCCTATGCTTTTATTGTACTCAGAAGCATACCTCATATTATACATGATAATGTTGATACTATGTATCATAATGTCTAAGATAAGTCATAAAAATGATTTATTTAGTGACAAAAATACTGACTCCTAGATTCCTTTAACATCATTATCTTCATTTTTAAAATAAAATAAGTAACTGCTAAAAATATTAATCATAAATTCACATAACCCGCTTTATTTCATGTACATAGGGAATCTTTATTTTATGATTTTTTTGTGTCTAGGTGATCCAAATTCTTGAACATGCATGTGTTCAATGCCATATGTGCTTCTTCCTTCATGGAGATATATATTTTTCATGTAATAATGTATTTTGTTATCATTAATGAATATAATAATGCTTACTATTTGAAAAAGGGTTTTATAATTAATCTCAATATTTTTCGTGCACCTCATTATCACAGCCTCAACAACTTTTCCTTAAGCTACATTTGTGTTCCCATGATTCTGGACTACCGCTTTTATGATTTATGATCAAGAATTTTGAGAAGACATACCAAAACCTTTATCTTAATAAGAAGTAAAGCATAAGGATGCAGATGATAGTTTATTTCACTCTGGGATGAAAATATTTCCCATTTGGGGCCTCTAATATTGGAACAAATGAAAATTTGTCTATTGTGTTAAAACAATGGACGTTTGATGCATTTTTGCAATCCATGTTTTATTCATGGGAGAGGTAAATTTTATTTTTAGTAATTTCAGGAAACATAAAGAAAGAAGCTTGACAATTTCAAATTCATTTAAATTATGCTTTTTTACTTTATTTTTAAAAATTATTTCAAGGTTTCTACTTAAGTTATTCATAATTTAAGGTTATAATGAGAGAATTATAATTAGTTACTGTATTTTATTGATTCTGAGACTAACCCCACTGGATTCTTTAGAGCGAAGTGCATTTTTCTAACATCTCATTGAAGCTTTATTTGAAATTTAGGGCTTAGGTGAATAAGATGATGAATTTTGGTTGCAAAAAAAGGAATAGAGAACCCCAAGACACGTCCTGGACCATAACAAGAAATCCGTTCTATGTCCCAGATTATAAAAGGAGGCCCAATACACAAGAAATCGCTTCTTCAAGCCCACTTAAACACAAGAATGGTGGAACTAACCTAAAATTTGAATTTGGAACATAAATTTTGAAATATGGGAAAGAAATCATGTGGATTAATTCTGGTAATCAAGTAATTCTAGTCCTTCAAAATCCTTGGAATTAAATTCAAAGGCTTGATGAGATAGGACACTCCTATTTACAATCTTCCCCCTTCACTTTGTGTATTGTCTTGGATTTCTGCTCACAACATGCTTTTGGTGTCCTAGTACATCATATTTCTTTGATCCATTCTTGTTATGCAATTTTATAGTTCAGGTTATACCAAGATTCTTAGAGAAAAAGTAAAATTAAGCCCTTGGGGGGAAGTGCAATCTCCTGCATGTTTGAATAAGTTTTTTCACCTTTTCCTCTAGGTAAAAAAATTCCAGTAAATAGCCTAGATAGTAATCTTTAAAATACATAAAATTATGCTAAAACTTCTTAGATGATGGCCAAGATGTGTGTAGGTCACCATATCATTACTTACATATGTGGAGTAAATTTTCAATCATCATATTTTATGTTATATTATATTTATAAATAATTTAAATCTGCATATTATACACTTTTATGCCTTAATCATGTCATATGAGTCCATATATGAGCATATACAAGCATAAAAATTGATATCCATATATAATATGTGAGAATATTTATATCACATTTCTCCAGTTACCTTAGATTTTCAATACATTATCTATCTATGTAAAGGGTGCTAATATGAAACCTAATTTAAATTGCTTCTATATAAAACAAATAAAAAGTGGGAAAAATATTGGAAGATTAATCAACCCTAGTAATATTTTTTCATGGTACATATCATTTGTGTGTCAGCTCTCCAAGATCTTCCAGCCTTCCACGTGAAGGTCTATCCAAAAGCTGCTCAAGATCTTGAGCTCGAAAGAGGCTTTTCCATAATTTACAAACTGGTTTGGACAAGATACATTATCTTTTTATTTACATCAATTTTTATATGAACAGCATTAATTTTCTCTCTATTGAGATTAATCAGTATTTTAATGAGATTCATTCTCTTTATTTAGGTAGTTCAATTCTTTCATTCCAATTAAAAATGGAAGTGTTCAGTATTAGTTTCTCTTCGGGACAGAGTGGAAGAAGGGATGAGATTCTTGAATGAGAAAAATTATCCAATAACTTTGAAAGAATTGAACGAGGTGCCATATGAGGTGAAAATCTCATGTATGGTTATGTAGAGTGACAGGAAGGGTGACTTATCTGTCAACTCTTCCACTATCACCCCAAAAAAACCAAACTCAGTCTTACATAAAGTTTCCCAAGTATGATTAACCTCTGGATTTGAAATCCCTGCTTATATACCTTATATTGGCCATAATTTACAAGAACATTATGTAGTATTAATAAGAGGATTTTTGGACACCTTTTTTTAGTTTTATCTGCACTATTCTGAATGTTTGAGGGTAGTCCTCTTCAACCAGATCTTAGTCAACTAGGCATGGTCAACCCAGTCTTAGTCCACTTGACCTAATTAAAGCCAATCAAACCAAGGATCTAGTAAAAATTAAAATTCAGACACCTGGTAAAATCAATCTTATTCCAGAGTTGAGTCAAATGAAATGAAAGGGTCTAGTGAAATTCAACTGACGTCAAGGATATTCTCTAAGTTAACTGAAATCGAAGTTCTTGTCAAAATTGAACTGTCTAGTCTAAGTCAACAAACGTCAGATGTCTAATCAAACTTAGACCAAGTTTATATAAACCCAAGATAAGGTCAACCAAAGTAGAATTCAACGATAGTTTGGATCAATTAGTGTAGTATGTTAGGTGACACGTCTGATTCTACATTGTTTTTTGTATTGACATCTAGAAGTAAGATGCATACTTTATTTCATATGGTGACTCTTTTTGAGCTGGAGGATCAGTGGATTGAAAATCCAGAGTCTAGAAGCACACCATGAGGACGTATGATATTTTGTAGATGATATTTTCCCAAGTTTTTCTCCCACAAACGTGATGTGTCTGGAGTGATGAACCAATTAAATGGAGCAAAAAACCACCATTGTAACCAACTAGATGGTGTGACAAACATGCAATGTTACCAGTCAGATGGATTGATGGACCACCATTTTACTGTATCGATGCTAATTCAAATTTAAAGTTATTTAGTACTATTTATTTAATGCAAATAGTTCAAAAAATAGTTACGGGAACTGGTGCTCTTATTTTCTTCTCAGGATCAGGGATTATCGCCATGTTCTTCTGAGACATATAGCTTATTTTTAATTCAATATTTTTTATAAATTAAAACACTAATTCAATTACTTCACATTGATGGGACATTTTATATTGAATTCACCTACAATATGTGAAACTAATAAAGGCTGAATCTGTTAGTTCTCAAGTTCTGAAATTTTTAATATTTTTTTTCTTTCTCTCTTAAGATCTTCTCATTTTGTGGTGTAATTAATTAAAATGAATGAATAATTGAATAGACATTATTGCCAAAACACACCCATCTATCCAAAAGATAGCCGATAAACATGAGTAGATCCAGACGAATGTCTATAGGATCAATCATACTCATCATATCACTGAGATTATAACATTAAGAACACATATTTTGACACCAGTGATCTATGTATTATGACTGGATCATAATTCACCCAGTCATTTATTCAAGAACTTCATTATTAACATTTGACTATAATAATAATGAATAAATTCTAATTTAATGGACATAAATGAGGCATGGGAGTGTGATTGGCATGAACACCACATAAATATCCATCAATTTCACCCATATACAACCACGATATGAAAAGCATAATAACTATGGCATCGAAATCTTCTTGTATCCCACTCTTTTATTCTTCAGAAACGACTGACCATCTTTTCCTTTAACGAGAGTTGGTACATGCTGTTGGCAAGACTTTCCTAATTGGTTCCTTGGGGCATAAATAACAATATCATAGAAGGAACAATTCAATTACATCTTTGGCTTAGCAGAACAACTAAAACCTTTTACCAAGTATGTGCACTTTGCCCTTGCATACATGTTGTGGGAGTCAAGAAAAGGATAAATGGTTTTTCTTTTGAAGGCAAATTATGCACATCCTATGTAATCATACAACAATTGGGATGGTGTTGTAAGGCCATTTCACTATACTTTAGAAAAGGAGATACCCCTCCTAGCATCAAATTCAAGCTACAAGGATGTCACATGCAAAGGCAACATGACACCTAATATTTCATGTACAAATTATCTGATGCTCAGATAGTGTTACTTGATTACCAATACGTTATATCAGTTTATAATCTGGAACCAAACAAATTCCATTTCCTATACTGGGTGATTCCATATAAATGGGGTAATTTAATGTTATAAACTTCTGTAACAATTTTTAGTTATGAATATAAACCATGATAATCCATTTGAGAAAAGTTCAATTCATTTAGACAATACAAATGAAGAGACCCATAAGCAAATAACTTCCCCTTTCAATAAAGTTAAGGTTTTCTGTTAAAATAAGGTAGAAGCAAAAGAAATGAGAGTGATTAATAGTTTAAACTGAAGAGTAAAAAAGCTTGGGAATTTTTACTTTTATCATATTATAATCAACAGTAAGAAGGAAGCAAATTGTACTTGTTATTGTAATGGAATCAGCCCCCATTTGTAGAAAATCCAGAGAGATTTCTTGGAGTATGGAATAGTTTATATGGAAACGCGTCAAAGATGAGCTGTTGATCACATTTCTTGGAGCTTTCGTGGACTTCAGACGCCTTCTCTGAAGCGTCGCCGGCGCGGGCCCCCGTTGAATTTGTTTCTACAACTCCCCATTATTGCGTCGCCGGTGATTATTGATCACTTTCGTCGTCGATCTTAGTTCTCAGCTCTTCAAATTGAAGTGGGTCTAAGCTCTTTGGGCAAAATTTCTGTGTTTTGTATCAGAATTCGAGATCTAAGCTCTCGTCTCTTCAAATCGAAGTGGGTCTAAGCTATTTGGGTGAAATTTTTGTGTTTTGTATCAGAATTCGAGATCTAAGCTCTCGTCTCTTCAAATCGAAGTGGGTCTAAGCTATTTGGGTGAAATTTTTGTGTTTTGTTTCTGAATTCGAGATCGAGAGAGGTCCTCTGGTTTCGTTGATTCCTTGCGCGAGGGAAAATGTCAGAGGGCGGGATATTGAGCAAGATTAAAGACAAGGTACGTTTCAATCTGATCGCTTTTTTATCATGGTTTATCCTCTTGATGTAGCTCGATCCATTTCCCCTTTGTTTTTTGGATTTTGCTGAGTATTAGCTATTTGGGAATCTTCTATTGAAGATCGTGTTTTGAAGAATTGACGAGGAAGATCACCCAGTGCGATCATCTTTGCTGGATTGAAACAAATTGTCCTCCTGACCTCTATAACGATGATGGAATTGACTTGCATGATTTTGTTCTCGAAAATTGCATGTTTTTTCTTCCGATTACATCCTGTTTTTGGGTTCCAATTAGAAGCATTCTAATCGATCATCAATTGCTTATATCAGTTCTTCTTCAAGTTCCTCATTTTTCTTCAAATATTCATGTTCTTTGACCACGATGAGAGACTTTGTCCATGTATTGCGTATTTTTCAGTGGCAGAGCAAATTTTTGTTCAAATCTCTGAGTTTCCTGCATTCTTATGTAGAAGAGTGGAATAGGCTTCGGCATTCAGGATGATGATGACAACGACTCGCCATGACTATGTCAACTCATTTTTTGTACACTGATGGGTCGAAGTCATCCTCATCATCACCATCACCATCATCATCATCGCGTTTCTTATAAAAAATCATCATCATCAGCATCATCATCATCCCTCCCATGGATTAATACCATGATGATGACGATGGATAATGAATACAATTTATGGAATTTATAGTTTTTACTAATGCTGTTATCTCTATCTAGTCTCTGTCAGATGATGAGAGAACAATTACTACTTGTCATTATCGTAGTCATTCATCTGTGTAGATTACGATGATGAATTCATCATAAACCTCCAACCCGAGTACTGAATAACATTATTCCAGTATCATCAATACATCCCTGTTATGTGTTTCTCTTTTAGGTTATGAGCGGATTTGTTTCTTCGACACCAGAAACGGGGAAAGGAAAGAGCAAGATATCTGGAAAACATATCAAGCATGGGTTTCACTTGGTGAAGGGAAAATCACACCATGACATGGAGGACTATGTTGTCGCACAATTTCGACAAGTGAATGAAGTAGAGCTGGGTCTTTTTGCCATTTTCGATGGTCATCTTGGGCATAATGTTGCGGACTACCTCCAATCTCACTTGTTTGACAATATTCTACAACAGGTAGGTGTAATCTCTCTTTCTTCTTTTGAGATCTGAATATATTCATTTTCAGTCATATTTCAGAATTGCAATGAGCGATATGGTCATGAGATCATTTTTTTTTCATATGGAGATATAATTATTTCTTTTAAATGTAATATTATGATTTTTTTTTTTAACAATAAAGAAGATCACCCAGCTTGGTGAACCTCCGTACACGTAGACGTGGAGGGGTCTAGGCCAAAAAAATGGCCCATCATTCACCCCATACCCACCGCCTCATCTAGGACCAAACCAACAAAATACAAGTGTCTCCACATCATTAATAGCCCTTTCCACCAACATTGCCGCCCCCTTGAATAAGACCTCGTTGTGGTGGGACCATATCGCCCAAAGCACCGCGAATCTCAGCCCCCGCTCCTTGTCAAACCCATGCTGACGCCGCAGCAGTGTGGCCCATAAGACCGAGCTCGACGTAATCACTGCTAGCCCCTGGCTAGACCATAGCGCCCGAGCAAGCCGACATTGGAAAAAGAGATGCTCACACTCCTCTTCCTCCTCCGTACACAAAAGGCATAATGAAGATTCAGCAGGAAAAAACTTTCGCCGTCTCTCGCGGGTCATTGTCCGCTTCCTGGCGAGCAACCATGCAAACACCCTAACCTTTAAAGGAATCTTTTGCCTCCAAATTGAGCAACATGCCCCTAAAATGATTGGGTCCTCATAGTGGTGTGTTCTCAAACTCTGGTAAACTCCTCGACTAGAGAACGCACCCGATGCCCATACCCACCCATCTGTCATCCCCTCCATTGGCCTCCAGTTGCTCAGTGTTTGCTGAAGGCTTAAAAAATCCTCCACCCGCTGACTAGATAAGACAGCCGCAAAAGTTGGACACCACACTCCATCCCAACATTCTTCCACCAAAGCATGCCGATGACGGGCTAGGGCATATAAGCAAGGGAACAGATCACGGAATTGTCCATGCGACGTCCAATTATCCTTCCAAAACCTAAAGCCGGCGCCATTCCCCAATTAGGCCCGGAAAAACTCTCTGACCAAGGGAAACACCTTCCTCATCCCTCTCCAAAAAGCCGACTCCCCCCTCACATTGTCCATCAAATTCTCCCACCCCAAATTAGAGCCGTATCTGTCCCTCACCACATCCTTAATCAAGTCATCCTCCGGTCCCACGATCGGTCTAACCCATTTCGTCAGTAGCACCACATTCAGTGTATTTAGGTCAGGTACTCCAAGTCCACCCTGTTTAGTTGGCGTGCAGATGTCATTCCATGAAACCAGCGCCATGGCACGCCCTTCCCCTGCATTTGCCCCCTTACAAAAGAATCTCCGCATGATCCCACTCAGGCGTTTCTCAACACCCACCGGAATTTAAAACACGGATAGATAAAAGGTTGGTATTGCTGATAATACAGATCACAATAGCACTAGTCTCCCCCCTCGCGACAAAACTCTCTGTTTCCATCCCTCCAAACGTCTCTCCACCTTCTCCACTACTGGTTGCCAATCTGCTTGTTGTATGTTACCGACAGATAGGGGTAGCCCCAGGTATCTCATAGGCAGTGATCCCACTGGCGTTTCAAGCGCACTGGCACACTGGGTCTCCTCATCCGTCGATAAACCAAAACCCACAAATTCCGATTTTCCTCTATTGATGTGCAGTCCCGAACAATCTGCTAACACCCGCAAAAGTGCCGCCAAATTCTTGGCCTCCTCTACCGATCCCTCGACGAAGAACAGTGTATCATCGGCATACTGTAACAGAGGGATGCCCAATGGCTGGCTCAGCGTCTGGAAACCTCTAATACAACCCCTTCCACATACCAAGGATGTACTTATGGCAAGTACATCAGCTGCCAGAACAAAAAGCATCGGTGCTGGCAGACACCCTTGTCTAATCCCTCTCTGTGGTCTGATCCACCCCGCTTCTGGGCGTCCATTTACCAACATGGCAAACAAATGAGACGTCATGCATCGCTTCACCCATTTGATCCACTCCTCCGAGAAACCCCTCCTTCGTAACGCTGCCCATAAGAACCGCCAATCCAAAGAATCATATGCCTTCGCAAAATTTACCTTCCACATGAACCCCTTGGTCCCATTCTTCTTCCACGGTGCAATAATCTCCCCTGCCAAGACTGCACAGTCAACAAGCTGTCTCCCCGGAACAAAAGCAGACTGAAACGGCCCAACCAAGTCCCCAAGCACCCCTTGTAACCGATTAGCCAGTACCTTTGCAACTATAAGATATATGGAGTTGGATAACGATATGGGCCCGTAGTCGCCTACATTTTCTGCACCTTGCCGCTTCGGTAGTAAGAAGAGGAAAGATTTATTTATCCTTTCCATATTTGCTTGAGGATTTCTCAATTCCCCCAATGTGGTTATCACATCCTCTTGAACCTCATTCCAAAACTCCTTGTAGAAAAACACCGGTATGCCGTCCGGTCCCGGGGCACCTTCGCCATTCAGCCCTACCATAGCTGCCCGAACCTCTTCCATATCAAAAGGCCGCACCAAATCATCACTCTGCCCTTGAGTTAATTGAAACGCCCCGTGGCCCGTCCCCCGCCAACTGTTCGGACCCCCCGCCGTGACATCGAACGAAAGTGCTCCACCAATGCTCCACCCAGTGCCTGCATCCCAGTAAACCTCTGCGATCCGACCATCACTGATAGAATCTGATTCACTCTCCGTTGTCCATTTGCTACAAGGTGGAAAAACCTTGTGTTGGCGTCCCCCTCCTTTAACCAGAGCTGCCGAGACCTTTGTCTCCAATCCATTTCCTCCTTCCTATCCTCCTCTCCCACCACACATCTCCACCTCTTTCGTTCCTGAATCTCCTCAACCATTAATGTCCGATTGTCCTCCAACTCATCCAGTTCTCTAATCCTTGTGAGGGCCTCGATTCTCACTCTACATCTCGCCTCCCTTATCCTCCTCCTGTAATATTATGATTATTAAAATTAGTTATGTTATAGTTTTGATGTTTACTAATATACAAGGTGTGCTTCAGATAATTCAAATCAATGCAATTTGATGTCTCACTCTGTCTTGTATTATATGAAAATGACCGATTGAAAGAAGTACTCTAATCCTCCATCTTTGCCATCTGTGTCATAGTCTTGGGGCAGAAAACCATGAAAAAGAGTAATTTTTTTTATTTCTTTATAAGAGCAAAAAATTGATAACTAATTTTTTTTATTTTTGGCAGCGAGAGTTCTGGAACGACATACGAACTGCAATCAGAAAAGCATATAAAATAACTGACAAGCACATTCTACAGAAGGCTGCAGACCTGGGACGAGGAGGTTCAACCGCAGTGACAGCTATCTTGATTGGTGGAGAGAGGCTAGTCGTGGGCAATGTTGGGGATTCAAGAGCTGTCCTCTGCAAATCGGGTGATGCAATACAACTCTCTGTTGATCATGAGCCAATCACCGAGAGGCATACCATCGAGAGAAAAGGTGGCTTTGTGACAATCCTTCCTGGTAAGATGCTCTCTCTCTACCCTTTGCGCTTCTATTTCCTCTTAAACAACTAAATAAACATAATAATAATGATATATCCTTAGTTTTTCCTATATATTAGTGGAAAATGCGTTCTGCTTCACCCAAATTATTGTTTATTTGATTTCCCTGATAGAGGATTCCATTAATTAAAGTGCCGTTGCTTCACGAAAATACAATGTAATAAAATGTAAATTTTATTCTGAAATATCAATTATATTCAATTTAATAATCGACTATATCAAATTAAGCATAATGTATCACAGGAAGAAAAGGTTTTAGAGGTCTGTTACTACTCTGGAAAGATGTCTTAAGTTATATGGAGGTGACTAGGAGTCCATAAATGTTCAGGAGGAAGATCAAAATAATAAACAAGGTCTTGACTCTTCGCAAGCAACTCAGTTAGCCTAAGATATGCAGGGTCATACTTGTCTCTTTTCTTTGATCAATTTAGCTCTTCTTACTTCCCTTATTGCCGACCAAATTTAATCTGTTTTATCTTTCCTAATTACTCTTGTCTGGCTATATGATCTGATTGAATCCCCAGCCCTTGTTGGGTTATTTCGGCCGTTTGACTCTAGGGTTGTTTCCCTTAAAATATTTGTAGCCCTCCTCTAACCATGCCAGCAGCAATTTTTATATTCCTATGTTTTCTTCTTCTTCCCTTCCAAGATCCTTCTTCAATTAAAATCTCCAAGTCTATCAAGATCCTAACAAGTTCATCGTATCCCTTATAAAATTTATATTTGAGAGCTCCGACAAGAACAGAGTAGCGTGGTCCAATATTGACAAATCACGAGATGCCAATCTAGATGACTGATAGAGTGAACTTTAAATTTTCAAATCAGAGAGCCTGTGAGGTTAATATTCCGTCCAGTTTAGATTATATTATAATTTCATCATAACTTCCAGTTTAAATTCCAGTTTAGATTATTTTAATTCAAAAAAAAATTATAATTTCATCATGTATAATCTAAGTAGGTTGAAACATGAGCTATCCTTGCCATCGAAGATTATTCTTGATGCAGAAGTTGAGGGGAAGTCTTAGGCACTGTTGTTGTGGGAACTAGAAGTTATTTAAGTGGTGCATAATAACTTGTGATGTATGCATCATAAGTCATGCATTTATCATTATATTCTCTGACAAGAGAATAACACGTCGAAAACTTTTGGGCTCACAAACGTGTTTGATACGTTATTTCTTTCACAATTTTTCTCTATTATTGCATGATATTGTGTTCTCCGAGAATTTTCCAACATTTTTCTTCATCACGAGGCTTAAATATTTATAATATTTGTCAATTCAGGCGATGTGCCACGAGTCGATGGAAGACTCGCTGTTGCCAGAGCTTTCGGGGACCGCAGCTTGAAAAGGCACCTCAGCTCAGACCCAGATGTCGTTGAAGCAATCATTGACTCTGATGCAGAATTTCTTATCCTTGCTAGTGATGGACTGTGGAAGGTTTGAACTTTGTTCATTCAAATCCTTGTCTCCTCCTGAAGTTTATTTTTTTCTCAAACTTGGTAAAGTGTTGTACTAAGTACCATTTATTTTTATTTGGTTCAGGTGGTGTCAAACCAAGAGGCCACAGATGCAATTAGACACATTAGGGACCCACAAGCTGCATCAAAGCATCTAATTGAGATGGCGCTTGCAAGGAAGAGTAAAGATGATATCTCATGTGTTGTTGTCGCCTTTCGCTGAAAACTTCTCCTGTGCTTTATTATCATTACTTGTAAATTTGAAAATAATCATTACTATTCTTTTGTAATTTGATTAATGTTATTTCAATGAAGAGTGTGAATGGCATCACATATTTTTGCACCATGCACCCTGATGAACTTCTTTGGAGAAGGATTTTAAAGTCCAACAGGGGTAAATTACCTAGTGGGTTCTTTAAAAGTATATAGTGATAGAAGTTATAAGGGAAATTACAATTGTCCGTGTTATACTTTTCACTATTCTTATGTTGTCACTGTATACCCAAATAAATGTGGTCAATTAAGTATTTTTTAATGTGGCTAATAAAATAAATGTGGTTAATAATATTTTTTAATGTTTTCCATGGGATGCCCATAAAAATGAAGTAGCTTTGTGAGTAATGTAATGCACTATGTGGCGCTTAGATATTCTTCCCCTGAGAATTGAAGGTGTTTCTTTAGCTTTAAAATCGGCAAGGTTACTGCACCAAAGTTTGGCAGTCATAGGAGATCATCAATTTCACAAATACTATCAAATGGAAATAAATTCAAAACATGTGTGTCGATTCACTTTATATGTTTCCATAAATACATTATAGTTGGACTATATAGTTTATACTTATATTCATTGATGATAAGCATTAAAAATGCAGATATCTAATTATGTCTCAATTATTGCATTGAAAGGTCGGAAAGACCGTAATTTAAACGCTTATGTGAACACAATATGAACCATCTCACCTATCTAAAATTAGAATACAAAAATCATTTCCATATTTCATTAAAACTTTATAAACTCACCGTTAGACTCTCAGTAAGTCTTTATCCTTATTTTCATTACGCAGAATAAGTTCTAACATTAATCCAAACTTAAGTCTCCAAGTTAAAGAAAAATTTATAAAACATCATCAAAATGCATATGAAAAGAATAAAATTAACATTTTTGGATCAGTGAATATTTTATTATAATATTCAAACCCTTTCTAAAATAATTAATTTGCAGATTCTCCGAATCGACTCAATCATTGTTAATCTTATGTCTACCACTCACCTTCATACATGTTGGATATTTTAATCAATAAATCAAAATATTTAATTATAATAACATAACGAAATAAATAACACTTAAGATGTGAAATCAATTTCGAATTTCTAAAACATCTTAATAAACCAATAATAACCTGATTGCATGGATCTGAAGTGAGAGACCTTAAACAAGAAATATTAGAATGTTAGTTAAAAACTCAATAAATATGAATTTTCACTGAATCTACCCTTATGAATCCCTGATTGGTGCCTAATTAATAATCAGGTTCATTCTTCTCAAGGTTATGTAAGTAATATTTAGATATGAGATACTAACGATGTCTTGGGGATGGACAGTTGTATTATGACTATGGTTGATGAGTTCCAAATTAGGGAAATACAAACAGTATTAGCTTGGATGAAGAAATAAGTATACCAAGATGATTGAGTGTTCCAGATGGGATCATCCACCATTGGTATAAGAAGATATAGTTAAAAAAATTTTAATGGAATAAATCCTTGGATGGGATAGTGTAAAAATCAGATAACACACTTTGGTTGACCGATAAGGGTTTTACAATTGACCATGTCTCAAGTAATGTTTGGAGTATCATGCAGATGAAGGATTAAAAGTACACAGAAACTAATGACAAGTAGGTTACACGAAAGAGTCAGTAGACTCTTGTGTACCTTCTAGAGCTCGTGGTGTAGCTTGTTCCCTCATGTGTTGGCAACTCGGCTTTCGTATTGTGTCAAATCACTCCATGATTAATTAATCTAATGTATTAGATATTTTTAACTAATTGGTCAATCAAATAAAGAGTCATTGATATTATTGAGTTATTAACTAGACTGATATATGGGCCTAGAGGTCTACACATATAAGGTTAATTGGACATTAGAGGATACAATTCAAATGTAGGAGTTTTACAAAAATAAATCTTGTTTAAGTATAAAAGGGAAAACCCCCCCTTTGAGAACACACCTAGGCGAGTTCCCCAAGAGGGCCCCCTTCTCCTTGTTTCTTCTTGATTGCTCTCTCACCTTCTAGTTGTTGGAATGGTGAGAGGATCTTCATGGATCTCTAACAACCTTTTTTCAAAAAAAGACGATGATATTCAACTTACTGAGTTAATTTTAGAAACATCAAAATACCGCACATATATATGCAGCTTAAGGAGACCATTACATGGAACCAATCAGCGAAAAATTCAACTCTGCACAAGCTGATTTTATCATTAGTCGGTCATTTGGTTTCCTTGTTCTCTTTAATTCATTTTATTATGTAGTATTAATTATTTCAGATCCTAGGTCAAAGCATAGAACCTTATTTATGGCATAGGTATTTTTATGTTGGTTTGACCTAACCCATCATCGTGTATTAGGTACACTTACCTAGAACCTTACTCGCTATACGACATTATTTATAGTTTTGCCATTCTAGGCCACAAGTATATCAAATGGGTAAAAATAGGTTTAGAAATTATTTGAAATAATGCATCAAATCCTTGGAGATTTATGTTCTCCAATATGTAAATCCTTGCCTCAACTTAGATGTATGTTCTTCAAGTAATTTTCCTTAAAATATTCAGTTCAATACCATTTTTAACACTTCTAAGAAAACTATTTATGGAGAGTTATTACAAATTATCAGCTAAATGTTAAATATTTTTTTATATTTGTAAGTATTGGAAACCAATTGGTATGGTATTAATATGTTTCCCTAGATACCAAGTCAATCCAAATATCCTAAAATTGGCTCGCTTCCTTATTAATATTCAACCTTTGGTTTAGATAGTATACATCAATCATTATTTCTCAAAATATTTTTATGCAATATCTCTTTAAACTATGATTGAACTCATATCACCAATATCATCAATGATTATAACATTAAAAGACTCATTAACTCCTTGATGGAGA
This sequence comes from Wolffia australiana, assembly GCF_029677425.1. Classification (NCBI taxonomy): domain Eukaryota; kingdom Viridiplantae; phylum Streptophyta; class Magnoliopsida; order Alismatales; family Araceae; genus Wolffia; species Wolffia australiana. The sequence continues at coordinate 13,215,196 of NC_135843.1, read as the reverse complement.
CAGATACATTCAGGAATGTGGATTCAGGGGTGTTGCATAGTTATCATTGGGTCATGTCGTAAGTTTCTTTGGTTACATCTTTTGATTTATCAGAAAGTAATCAGAACTTTATTTTTAGTTCATCCTTCGATTTAAAAATGGTACCCTTTTCCAGAAAAAGTATTTGACCCAAATTTTCCCATTTTATATTCTAGGGTTCCTCTAACTTTTGAAATTACAAGTAGGTTTATGTGACCAAATTGATATTTGGCATTTTATTCTGACACATAAAATTCCCAAAAAAAGACATGTTTCACTTTATCGTAACTACAAGAATTTATCTTATAACGTTTATCTATGTACTTTTATATAGCCAGTTACTTATTTATTCCACTAAAATGATATAAAATACTTATTCAAAAATACACTCAATATTACCTCAATTTTCTCAAAATATATCAACATCAGCCCATTAAATATCATCAACCTCCCCAGAAATATTTTTAATTTTCCTTAGTATAAAATACAAATTTAATTTTGTACCTTTAGGCTTACGGTTTCTCTACATCACTTTATTTTTATATATCTCATTTTATTTATTCATGGTGATCAGCTAGTAAGAAATAAAATTATAATATAGAACAGTTTGACATAATAAAATGTGTTGGGAATAAATATGTTGATAATTTATTGTTCTCTATACTAACCTGGTCTTCAAGTTACTATACAATATAGTAGGATACGCAATGAAATAAGGAAACTTAAAACCCCACTCATAATTTGCTTTCAAAATTTTTCTAATGAACTCAATTTTTGGGTATTAATTTTTTTCTGGCATCTTATTTCATTAATAAAATGTATAAGACAACGATTGATAAAAAAATATGATTAGATAATGATGAGAAAGTAATATAATCATTCATCACTACAGGGAATGGATATGATTATTTAATACTTTTAAAATATTAATTAGGGGATTTATTAGAGGATGAGAAAGATGTTTTATAAAATATGAAATATGATGAGATGATAAGGATGACATGTGCAGATAGAATATGTAATAATCAATGTATTTAAATATTTATAAAATGGAATAAGGGGGAATGAGAATAATGATCATGGGTAAAATAGATAATGATGGGTGACAGCTATGGACCGAGCCAAAAGGGGCCTTTAGGTATTTTTAGATTTGGGTTCGTTTTGGGCTAGACTGGATTAATTATTAGCTCCTATAATTTCCAAAATTCTAACTGAATAGAGTAATAATAAAATCCATTAAAATATTAATTATATTCATGATGAATAAATATAAGTCCATTTTCTTAATTACGCATGTACATGTTGGGAATTTAGGGGCTTTGATTGACATGATCTGACCTTGATTGTGCAGATGAATATCAAGTCAAAAATAAATCTGAAACTAAAACACAGGAAAACCACAAACATCATATTTGCACGAATTGAAGCCGTGATTTCTTTGTTCCTTGAGTGAGCATCTTCAAGCCATTCAGATGTCCAATCTTTAGGCATATCCACCCAATCTTTAGATCCCTGGGTATCCAATTATTTCCACAAACTCTGACTTTTAGAAAACTGATTTTGCACTCCATCCAGCACCCACTAGAAGCGACACTCGGGAAAGAGGAAGAGAAGAGTGAAGGGGGGCACTCAAACTAACTCGCATGGGTATCAAGTGAGGGTGTCCCCTTCTATTTATACTGTTTGGGAAAGTTTTCATGAAATTTTGTCCTCAGGAAAAATTAATCGAAGTCCCCAAACTTTGAATATATCCACCAACATCCAAAAACCATGTGAGTGTGACCCTCTAGACCCATGTATCAGTCTAGTTAATAACTTCAATGGCCTAATAACTGTTATTGGGTTGACCCTTTTAATAAACTATATCTCATAGAGATTAAATAATTAATTAATTGATGTAACCCAATCAATTGGTTAACTTTCTTGCTCGCGGGGTGTTGAGCTACACTTCGTGCCCTAGAAGAAATAAAGGAGTATGTCAACTCTTTCATGGAACATTTACCATCATCAGTTCCCAAGTATGTATAATCCCTCATCCGCACAAGAGTCCTGCATAACTTAAGGTAATGGTTAATGGTGAAACACCATTCGGTCATTCTTGCTATTACCGATGTGTGGTGAAATCACTGGAGGATGCCTTCTCCAATATTTCTAGTACCCTGGGTAGGGATTTAACTGCATCATCTTCCTTGAGTCAATATCCTCTAATCACCTTCATGGACAATCACCTTGAAGGTATAGTCACCTTCATGGACTTGTTACTACGTCTGAGATAGGACAGTTTGGAATCCCCTGATTAGATACCCATAATGCAGAGTCAAAACACAACCATCCATCCACAAGGCATCTTTGGTGTCTCAGGTCTAAGGACCACTTACACAACCTTGACATGAATCAACCTGATTAATGATAGGGGTAATACCATTCAGGGATCCATACTTATCAATTCAGAGAACTATTTCCCTAAAGAGCACCCACTATATGTCTGTAATGTATCCACACTGGTTATGGGATGGCCATACTCATCAGATGAGTAGGACTAGATAATGTTATTCTATTTGGGTATTTCAATGTCTTTCTCAAGTACCTTTTGAATATGAATATTTAAATAACATGTTTACATATTAGTGATCTCCGTATTACGATCTCATCATGAATATGTTCCCTTTGTCATTGCACGTAGTCATGGACTTCAATTATAAGCATCGCATGTGCCCAATTGTGTATTTCTAAAAGTATATTGTGTATCCATAAACCAGATGTGGAATGTGTGATTAGCTTTCAGACCACATATATGTCGAACACATGTTTCCTAGTAAAATGATATTTTTTAAATAATATTTCTATTTATATGCAGGATATCAAAAATACTGATTCCAGATATCAGTAAAGACATATATCGAATATTCATTTTTGGTATCTAGTACACCATCCATCCTAATATCGTCATCCGATATCATGCTTAGGACTGATGAACATTGGCTCATAGTTCTCTCCTCTATACTTTTAGAAATACACAAAATATCTATTGTTTATTCCTCAACTATTTACTCCAAGAACCCTAATGCTTCATTTCCTTGGCTTCCAAAAATGCCTTTTTTGGGCAAAATCTCAGATCCCAGAAAGAGTTATTGATCTTTGAATGGTCATACATAGTTCTCTCCTCAAGTCCTTTTAGAAAATACCCAAAAATATCTAATTTATCCCATTTTTTAAGAAGTCAAAAAACCCGAATGTTTGATTCCCTTGTTACCAACGTGCCCAATTGAAATTTTCTACCAATCCACACTCCCTATAGCCACTCACAATTTTTCCTCCATTTCATGTTGTCTCATGCACAACATGCACTGCATCAGTTTGCTTCCACCATGCACAAGCCTATTTTTCACATGCATTAACTCGACCATCTGCCTGCCAATCATTTGACAACTCCAATGCAATTTTCACAATTCTCCCTTACCGCTTGCATCTTTACACTATTTCTTTTAAACTGTTTCTTTCCTATTGTTATTATAAATATATTAGGAAATAATTTCCAGTACCATCTATGCATTGAGTCTTACTTTCTCTATAGTCAATATAGAGCATCTATGGTAAATTCTATATAAAAATATTAAGCCTACATTAAAATAAAAACTAAATATATTTTATTTTGGATTAGTCAATCGCCAAAGTTATCACCCAAAAATGAGCTTTCTCAAAGAACAAAATAAACCAAAAAGAAAAATATGAATCTATTGGTTAAAGAAATGAAATAAATACATCTGGTTTATTTCAAACCTACCTAAAACGTGGTTTTTATGTCAATAATTCACAGAAACTATGTAATGTGCAGAAAATATTGCCATAGCAACAAAAGTTTTGTAGAAAATATTGGCAAAGCTTGGGGAAATTTTTGAGATGAGTGGCTCGCACATCTTTAGGGCATCAGTATCAGAATATCTCAATGGCATCCAACTATATTTTAATATTTTAAAAAGCATCATTAAAGAGAAATATGATATCCAAAGTTTCCTATAGGGAAAGGTTGTTATTGCACGATCATCTCAGAGGGCTTTTCATTTACGATATTCTCAAGTATTACTACTATATATAATGAATGATCACGAGAATACAAATTTAAAGTTTTAACTGAGAATGATGATATAGATTCCAGATGGACATCTGATCTTGGGTTACCCATTGATGCTCCCTCACCAACATAATTACAGTCCACTAGTAGCACTGTTAGTAACTGGGGTTTCTCACAAAACTTTTAATTTTCTCTAGTGTTTGGGCTTCATCAGTGATGGGTGATTTGTCATGAGGGTAATAAAGTATTAGAATGAAAATTAATTCTCCCACATGTCTAGCATTTGGTTGGATGTCTTCTAATTGCATTGTATTTTATGTGTTATTGCAATTATTGAAACAATTGTACCAAAGGTTTTCCTTTGGATCAGACCTATTTCTTGTCTTATAAATTTATAACATGGAAGCTTTCAAGAGTTAAAATTCCCTTCCCAATCTTTTCTATATGGAATTTGTATAATGATGAGATGCCCAATACTCCTTTGGAGCATTTCGAACAACTTCTTTCGTGAATTTTCATGAATTGGTTTTTTCCTTGAAAAAAATGTTTCTTCGTGAATAACTGAAAAATGGTATGATAAAATATTTTATTTCATTTAAAAAATTATACTGATAATTTTTTAACTTAAAACATCATCTCTTCAGTAATTTCTATACACAAACTGCGGACTGTAATTCTGTCAATAAAGTAGACTGTGTAGGTCATCTATTTTGAAATACACTATGTTGGTGATATGGGTGTACTTCCTTCCATATTGCACTGATAATCCTATACTTTATTATTTTAATCACATCATGGGGATTATATAATACAATGGACAGGAAGTCAGGATAGGTATCAAAAGAATTCAGGATGTCTGCAGTATGAAGACCTGTCTGCTCTATTGTTTTGAGGAACCTTAAGGTGTAAATTCCCTTTTGAGAATATGTTTTAGGATGAGACTTTAGAGGTTTCCATACTTAGGAGTATTTAATGTGAGAAGTGTCCAAATAGAATGTTGTATCACTATCGCCCCCCTACAGAAAATTATTTTGGAGATTTTTCTGGATAGTCCAATTTAATCTTGATTTTGTTATTTATTATACAGCATTACTTAATACACAGTTGATATTCTTCACTTATTTCATGATGATCCATTCTGGAAATTATCGCGCTTAGTAACTTTTCAGCATTTGATTGCTTGCAAAACATTACTTCCAAAATCTGACATGTCTACTTGTGCATGTAAGAAAGCAGTCTCTATGTTTAAAGCAGAAAGAGGATACCGTGTTAAGTGGCAGTCTCAGTTGAACCTAAATAATACATTTTATTTTCAGGAAGGGAATAGTCTTCCTTCTTGAGCAAACTTTGATACATCTCATCTCAGAAAATGCAGATAAACACTTAATTTTGGCTTTAATAAGACAAACATTTGCAGATACATGGAGGCAGATCAAGAATGAATAAGTTTTTTTTTAATTGATGAGCTGCTTCCAGAGCATATTGAATTACCACTAGAAACTTGGGATCATATGATGATGCCACCAGAAATGCCAAAACCAAGGGGAAGGGACGCATAAAATTAGAAAACGCAGAAGAAACTAAACAATTTGATATGGTACTACATAATAAAATTAAATGGTGCAATAAATAAGATGTCTAAAATCTAAAAATGTTTTCATACACTTACACTATAAGAATGTCTTTCCCAAGAAAAGAGGCAATTTCAGTTTAGAAGCAAAGGGAACTTCATCCTGAAATAGATATCACCTTTAAGAAATTTGTTTAAAAATAGTAATTGTATCTCTGGACATGTCCGTCTAAAAAGAAATTTACAAGAAGACATTTCTCAAACGGGTAAATTTATATCTTTACAAAGTTGAAATCAGTGTTTGATTACTTTTGTTGCTTTTCAGATCTCTACAACACTCAATCCATGCATATTCCGCTCCCCCATAACCCTGATTTTCTCCCTAATTTGAAATGCATCAGCCCACCTCCCTGATTCAGATAAAATTCCAGCAAGTAAAGTGTTATAGCCATAGTGGAAAGGATCAATCTGAGACAACTTATCAGCTGCCGCTAGAGCCACATCTATGTTTTCCTTTGCACGACAAGCACCCAAGACGGAGCCCCAAGCGGTCTTTCCCGGAGGCTGTGGCATTTTCTCTAAAATCTCCAAAGCCTCCTCTATCAATCCTCTTCGTGCAAGTAGGTCCACAATGCAGGAGTAGTGCTCCCGCTTAGGAGATAAAGAATAAACACGGGTCATCACATCATAATAGTTCAGGCCTTTCTTGACTTGACCAGCATGGCCACAAGAAGAAATCAGCACAAGAAACGTGGTCAGATCAGGTTCGACTCCCGATGCCGCCATTTTGTCAAAAAGTTTCCCTGCTTCTTCGTGGTCACCACTCATTCCATAAGCCCCGATAATGCAATTCCAAGTGGCTGTCGTCTTATGCTTTATGTTGTCAAATATACGTCTGGCAGCAGCGAGCTTCCCACATTTGGCATATGCATCTGACAGCGAGGTTGCCACGAAGACATCGTCATCGCATCCAGTCTTAATTATGTTTGCATGGGCCCATTGGGCACAGTTTGAGGAAGCCAGCTTTGGGATTGCTGCAAGAACTGCAAGAAGGCTGATCTTATCAGGGGTCATGCCACAGAATTTCATTGACTGAAAAAGAGATACTGTCACTTCAGCAGAAACATGATTAGAGTACTCTGCCATCATTAAATTCCACGTAGATTGATAGCACCCAGATCCTTCATCAAAAACTTCATGTGCCTTCTTAAGATCCCCGAGTTTCCTGTGCATCGATATCAAGGCGTTGATAACAAACTCATTACCTAGTAAACCCTCGTTGATAGCATAATTATGAATGTAATCTCCTTCCTTTTTGCAACCCCTCAGAGAAATGGCCTCAATAACTCCCACTATAGTAGTTGCATCCACTTCACAGTTACCCAGCTGTGGCATCATATGGAATAGAAACAATCCAGCTGCCGGAACCCCATTAAGCGTGCACCCAAATATCATTCCGTTACATGCAGCAGCAGTGACCGATGGCGTTCTCAGGAATAGCCGCCATGCTTTGCTTATCAGTAGACACCTGCAGTAAAATTCCAGCAATGATGAACTGACAAAGGGATTCCCTTCAAACTTGTTCCGAAGCGCATATCCATGAACTGCTTGACCAAGCCTTGTATCTCGTAGACGAGCACAGATGGAGAGTGCATAGACCAGGGTGACAGCATCTGCCTTGGCATGATAATCACTCTGCATCAGATGAAGTAAGTCCACTGACATTGACAGATGACCAGAAAAAAGGCAAACAGAGAGAAGTGTGTTCAATGGAACTGGAGAACCACCTCCATGGGAAATATATTCCATACATCTAATGGCATCAGTAGCATCCATACACTCACCATAAGCAGAGATGAGTGAGCTAATCACAAAGTCATCAGAGGTAAACCCAGAGATCAAGACCAGACCGTGGCAACAGGACACAGAATGAGGAGGGCATGGGTTTAACTGCTTGACGGCTTGGAGGGCACCAACCACTAACTCCGAGCTTAACTTTGACAAAGACGAATGAGCACATCTGAAGAGTGCCACTGCACTCTCAGGGAGACACTTCTGCACAAATCCATTCATAAGGATGTTCCAAGAAACAACATTCTTGACCGCTATCGTGTTGAAAAGACGCTGAGCAATCTGCAGCAGACCCCACTTACAGTACATGAGGAGGACAGAATTATCCATGTAGATATCAGGAGAAAACCCCATCTTGAACAGAAGCGCATGCATCAACTTCCCGGCATGGATCGTCTCATCATCATCAACACAAGCACAAGCATGGACAGCGGTCTCAAGGGTGACCTCATCTGGCCGCAGTCCTTCCCGGTTCAAGCGACGAAATATCTCCAAGGCTTTCATTGGGCTATTGTTAAGAGTGTAGCCAGACATCATGGCATTCCAAGAGACAATGTTCCTTCTGCCCATTTCCTCGAACAGGCTCTCGGCAATGTCGACCCGACCAAGTTTCTGGTAGAAGACAATAAGAGAATTACACAAGAAGGTGTCGGCAAGGCCCGGACGACGCCATGAGTAGCTGTGGACACACCTTCCCAGGGATGTGTATTCATACTTGGAACAGAGATTGAGCAAGATAGATAGTGTCACTGAATTTGGGTTCATTTCTGATGAGAACATTAACTTAATCAAGGTTATTGCCTCATGTATATCGCCATTGTAGTCGTACACTGATAACATTGCGTTCCAAGCTGGAAGATCTCTGTTATTCATTTCGTCAAACAGTTTGCGGGCACTTCCTAGATCTGAAGATCTTCCCAGAGAATTGATCATGGCGGTTGCGGAGAGTAGATTCAGATGGCCTGTCTTCAAGATATGGCAATGGATGGCATGTATATGGAACAAAGAGGAAGAAGAAGCTGGTAAGGATTTTAGAATAGAGTTGAGAAGATGAATGTGAATTGGTTCGGTGAAGGATCGCCATGAAATCCTTGAAACAATGGAGTTAGATAACATCAAACTTCTAAATGCCAGCAAAGTTTGAAATAGTGGAGTTAGATGACATCAAACTTCGAAATGCCAACTAAGTTAGTTTGGAAAATAATGGGTTCTGAGTTGACAACACCTATTTGAAACAAAGGAGTTCGATTACATCAAAATTCAAAAATGCAGCTAAAAGAGTAAGGAAAAAACCGGTTTTATAAGTTCATGAGCCCTAATGTTGGAACAAAGGAGTTGTATACCACCAAACTTCGAAATGGCAGCTGATAGAGTTCAGGAAACGAGGCATTTTTTGAGTTCATAAGCCCTAATACTGAAACATTTATACCATTAAACTTCGAAATGTCAGATTAGATAGCTAGGAAAATAAGGGATTTTTTGAGTTTATGGACTCTAACTTTGAAAAAATGGGTTTCTTCAAAAAAAACTTGGAAACAAAGGAGTTAGAGAACATCAAACTTGGAAATGGCGGCTTGGAGAATTTGGGAAAAAGAGGGATTTTCTGAGCCCGTGAGTCCAAATCTTGAAACAATGGGATTACAGAACATCAATTTTGGTACTGGCAGCTAATAGAGTTTGGAAATAAAACCCTAATATTTTCAGTTTGGCCGTCCATTTCCATTCATTCAACCAGGGACGCTTTCCACTCATGAAAGTACCTGCAACATGAAACCAGAATTAGAATCACGTCACCTATAACGACGACGAAGACAGCCAACCAACTTCATTTCCAATATCCGCAACAATTCAAGGAAAATCTTCAATTTATACGCAATATGGTACTGTTTGCGAAGTGATTGACTTCCTTCTCACAGAACAAATATGAAGATTATACCAAACTGAAAGAAGATTCTATTCAGAGAAAAAGGGAAGATCGGGATTACCATATGTCAGAATGAATCCAAATCCTTGGCTGATCTCATAGAACTGCATTTGTCTTTTGCCTGAACAAATAATGTTCGTCTTTCTCTTTTATTTGAAGCTAATAACAGAAAATATCATTTCTTTTTATTATTGTATAAGTACTCTAAATTTGATCAGTTTAGACTAGGGAACGGCACGTCCAAGACATGACGGGACGGATGATGGGTGGTGACAGATGGGAACGTGACGAACTGCTCTTCACTTCTCCGTTCCCGTCACACGTCTGAGGATTTTGAAAATATCCGTCACATACCCATAACGCATCGTCGCAAACCATCGTCCTATCTTCGTCCCGTCCTCGTCTCGTCACCAGACGGCATCACCGTCACACATGACGGAAATATATGATCTGAAATTAAATAATACGATATAATATATTTTAAAATAATTTAATAATTTTTGAATTTTTAAATTTCCGATTTCTTCATGCTTTAAATTTTTTGTCACAAACGTCATTAGTGACGTCCGTCCCATCATGTCACATGTCCGAGACCTTCCATCACCGTCACGTCGCCCGTCAAAGGTATTCCGTCACTGTGACCGTCAACGGGGCAAAAAAAGTCATCTGCCACAGTCACATCATTCGTCACAGATCTGTCACCATGACGAATGACGTGATGGATGATGTTTGCCGTCCCCTAGTTTAGACAAAGAATGAGGGACAAAATTATGACATCACCTTTTGAGGTTGTTTATGGCAAATAATTCAATGGTCATTTATGTCTATAACTTTGGTAAATAACTATAATGTGGGGTCAAATTTTGATACAGAAAGGAAGAGGGACTATTTGGGAATGAATCATGTCCCAATGGATGAATGTGATTTCATCTTGTCATGTTGCTTACAGAAAATAACAGCAAGAATTTTTATTTTTAATTATATAATTGGGTTGTAATTATTTGGAATAGGGATAGACTGTAAGATAGAAAGACGGATAGACTTTTGAGAATAGGGATGGTCGCGCGGTGCGGTATGGTGCGGCTCATGAGACTATAGTCGCGTGGAAGAGTACTATTAAATCTGTGCCGATGACAAAAAAATTCACTATGTTTATGCCAAAAAATACTGTTTAACCAGGGTGTGAATTTGCAATCTGTTTACAGATCACCCAGATGAGTCATTTATTTAATTTACAAATTTTAGATAGAAATAACTGATGTAAAAATGCTCGTTCCTCCCCTCGCCGCAGGCGGTGCAAAGGATGGTTCAAAAATTCAATTGCGCAACTGCCCAACACCCATGATCAGACCATCCTTTTTGTGAATTTATCAAATGGTGATGATTAATCATGATGTCATGTTTTGTTAATGTTAACATTCAATGACAATAAAGGGCTCTTATTTTGAGAAATGTAGTAACACTCTCATCTGGCAATTGCTAACAGCTATATGGACTCAATCTAGGAAGAAAGAGGGACTTTTTGTAAATATATCATCTGGCAATGACCACATCTTTTTAACTGTAGTAAAACCCTCAGTTTCACTTGTGGTGATATTCTCATGTGGAATCAAAATGAAAGGACGAAAAAGAGGGACTTTTGTGGAATTTATCACATGGCAATGACTACATCTTTTATGTCCTTAGGAGTACCCTTGGTCTAATAACTGAACTGATATTCTCACGTGGCAATAAAGAAAGATAACCTTATCACGTGGCAAATGGCAATGGATAGCCCTTTATTTTTATAATTATAGGTATAATTTATATGGAGTTAAAATTAGAAAGAGGGAGAGGAAAAAACAGAGAGAGAAAGAAAGAGAGAGAAATAGAGATAAAGAGAGAAATAAAGAGAGATAATGAGAGAATAAAGAGAGAGATAGAGAGAAATAGAGAGAAATAGAGAGGGAGAGAGTGAGAAATAAAGAGAGAGAAAGAGCTATAGAGAGAGGTTACTTTCGAAGAAAAAAATAGAGAGAGAAGAAGAGGTAGAGAAGAGAAATAAAGAGAGAAATAGAGAGAAACAGAGTGAAAAACTGAGAGAGAAACAGAGAGAAATAAATACAAATAGAGAGGGAAATTGAGATAAATGGAGAGATAAAGAGATAGAAATAGAGAGAAAATTAAAGAGAGAGAAACACAGAAAACAGAAAGAAAGAGAGGAAAAGAGAGAAATTAAGATAAATGGAGAGAGAAAGAGATAGAAATAGAGAGAAAAATAAAGAGAGAAAATAAAGAGAGAGAAATAGAGAGAAAAATAAAGAGGAAAATAAAGAAATAGAGATAGAGAGAAAAATAATGAGAGAAACAGAGAGAAAGTGATATAAACAGAGAGAGAAAGAGCGAAATAGAGGGGACTCGAGAGAGAAATTGAGAGAAAGACAGCGAAAGAGAGACAAATAGAGAGAGAAAGGGAGAGAAATAGAGAGAGGAAGAGAGAGATAGAGAGAAAAAGAGAGATAGAGAGAGAAATAGGAAGAAATAGAAAGAAATAGAGAGAGAAAGAGAGAGAGATCTTGCCATTAGATTATTCTTCAAATCGGTGATTGCTTCAATTGCCTTCTTCCTTGCTGTCGACAAGAACATGGACGTTAATTAAAGGATGCCGTCTGGTCCACCTTCTACAGTACTTAGGACCACGCAACGTGGGCGTAGAAGAGGAGATAGAGTCAGTGCTCAATGGAGAAGATGAGAGAGAGTGAGCAGAGTTTAGAGAGAGATAGAGACATACACAAGAGAAATGAACTGAGAGAACACTAAAGGATGAAACGCAAGAGAGAGAGAGTAGGCAGAGGGAAGAGACAAAACCAGAAGAGAGGATGAGAGAGAGAGAAAAGGAGACGAATAAAGACCCAGAAGAGAGAGTGGGTCTGGAAAAGAGACACGTTCGCACACCCTGAAGAGAGAGAATGAGATTGAGATAGAGAGAGATGGGGGAGAGAATTACGAGTAACAAGTAAAAAAGGATATGAGAGAGAATATTAGAAAATTGGAAGCGAGATGATGAGAGAGAGAGTGGTGGGAAATAAAAATAAGGACCCAGGAGACAGAGGATAAGTGAGATAGAGAGAGATTCAGCAGAGAAAGAGACAGCCAGAAAGAGAGGGGGGAGAAGAATAAGGAGCCGGAGAGAGAGAGAGAGGGAGGGAAGAAGGAAGAGAGAGAGAGGGAAGAGGGAAGAGAGAGAGGGAAGGGAAGAGAAGAGGCAGAGGATGAGATTAAAATGTAGAGAGATAGAGGAAAGATGAGGAGAAAACAATAGGGGAGAGGATGAGAGACAGATAGGAACAGAGAAGAGCAGAGAATTGTAAGGGAGTTGGTGTCTGGTGAGAGAGGATGAAAGAGGTAAATAAAGACCGGCAGATAGAGGATAAGCGAGATATAGAGAGAGAAAGGTTAATTAGAGAGAAGTTACAGAACTAGAAGATAGAGAGAGAGAGACAGGCGACTTACATGTCATGTTTGGTGACTCAATCAATCGCATGAATCATCGCATAAGATGTTTAAGAAAAAGACAGCCCAGAGGAGAGAGAAAGTGAGATTTAGAGAGAGAAGACTAGAGAATGACAAGAGAGAGGATGAGAAAGACTAGTTATAGGGAAGAGACAGAACCAGAAGAGAGAGGATGAGATTGACATAGAGGAAGAGATCGAAGAGAGACTATTTAAAACTGAGGGGAGAGAAGAGAGAGAGAGAGAGAGATAGAGAAGGAAAGTAGAGAGTAGAGAAAGAAAGGAGAGGATGAGAGGGAGAGATGGAGAAAAGAAAATTCCAGAAGTCAGAGGATGGGTGAGGTAGTGAGAAAAAGAGAGAGGTGTGGGAGAGAGAAGAGACAGAACCAGAAGAGAGAGAATAAGAGAGAGAAAGTGAAGAAGCCTTAAATGCCATGTTGGGTATCTCAATCAACGGCTGAATCAGCGCATAAGATGATAAAAAATTGGACCCAGAAGAGAAGAGAGTGAGATATTGAGAGAGAATAGAGAATGATAAGAGAGAGATTAGGCTGAGGGTCTTGAGACAGAACCAGGAGAGAGAATGAGAGAGATTAGAGAAGAGAATTAAAAGGGACAGGATGAGAGAGACGGAAAAAAGACCCAAAAGTCCGAACTTGGGAGAGATGGAGAAAGAGAGAGAAACTGGGCGGAGAAAAGAGGGAGAACCGGAAGATAGAGAATGAGAGAGAGAAAGAGAAAGGGACATCGTAAGTGCCATGTTTGGTGTCCCAATCAACTGCATGAATCAACGCTTCGCTCGCAAAAGTCCACCCATCTCTTTCTCTCCTCTCTCTCTCTCTTTGTTTGTCTTTTTTTCTCTCTCCCTCTATCTCCCTCTCTCTATCTCTCTCTCTATCTATCTCTTTCTATCGCTCTCACTCTATCTATCTCTCTCTCTACCTATCTATCTATCTATCTCTCACTCTATCTATATCTCTCTCTATCTATCTATCTATCTTTCTATATCTCTCTCACTCTATCTATCTCTCTATCAATCTATCTATCTATTTCTCTATCTATCTATCTATCTATCGATCTCTCTCTCTCTCGCTTTCCCGAAGTTGCTCGCGGGGAAAGAATGGAGAGTGGAGCGACGGTCCATTCTCAGGCCGTGAAGGAAAGACTCGGGCATTAATGTGGGCAATAGTAGATGAAAGAAGTCATGTAGGAGAGAGAGGCTGAGAGAGACAGAGAAAAGGAGAGGGAACGATATAGAGGCAAAGAGAGAAAGAGAGACAGAAAACGAGAGGGAAAGAGAGAGAGAGAAAGGGAGAAAGAGAGGCAGAGGTAAAATAGAAACAGAGAGAGATAGAGAGAAAGAGAGAAAGAGAGAGAGAGAGAGAGAGAGAGAGGAACAGAGAAAGAGAGAGAGAGAGAGAGAGAGAGGAACAGAGAAAGAAAGGAAGAAAGAGAGGCAGTGATAAAATAGAAACAGAGAGAGAAAGAGAGAGAGGTAGAAAAGGAGAAAGAGAGGCAGAGATAAAAAAAGAAACAAAGAGAGATAGAGAGAAAGAGAGAGAGAGAGAGAGGAACAGAGAAAGAAAGGGAGAAAGAGAGGCGGTGATAAAATAAAAACAGAGAGAGATAGAGAGAAAGAGAGAGAGAGAGAAAGAGAGAGAGAGAGAAGAACAGAGAAAGAAAGGGAGAAACAGAGGCAGTGATAAAATAGAAACAGAGAGAGAAAGAGAGAGAGGGAGAAAGGGAGAAAGAGAGGCAGAGATAAAAAGAAACAGAGGGAGATAGAGAGAAAGAGAGAGAGAGAGAGGAACAGAGAAGAAAGGGAGAAAGAGAGGCGGTGATACAATAGAAACAGAGAGAGAGAGATATAGAGAGAGAGAGAGAGAGAGAAGAACAGAGAAAGAAAGAGATCAAGAGAGGGAGAACGAGAGGAAGAGAGAGAGAGAGAGAGAGAGAGAGAGAGGGGCTCGCGGCATGCCGGGTTAATAAAAACCCGGGGAGGCGGCTTTTCTTCGCCATGTTCATCGGGTAAGAGCACACGGGAAACTCTCCCCTCTCCTTTCTTTCTCTCTCTCCTTCCTCTCCTACTTCATGGTTGACTTAATTAGCCGCTCTCTCGTCGCCACCCATCTTCTGCCAATTCCCCCCTCCCCCTCCCTTCATAGACTCTCTCTACTCTGTTGATATCCAGTTCGTTGCCGCTGCCGAGATCTATCTGTAGACTATCCACCAAAGAGAGCAGCGAAGATGAGTTAGAGAGAGAGAGAGAGAGAGAGTTTTATCTGGAAAGAGAATTTCTGCGGGGATTGGGATGATTGGGAAGGGGAGAGGAGAGTCTGCGGCGAGAACGGCGGTGCCGCGGAGATGGACGTTCTTCCTTTGTTTATGCAGCTTCGGCTGCGGTCTTCTCTTCACCAACAGGTAGATTGGTGGATTTCGTCGTCTGGCTTGTGTTTATGATTTGGCTTGTGTTTTCTTCGTGTGTCTCGTTTCTTGACGATAATTTCGCCGCTTCAGATAGGGGTTTAGTTAGAGCGAGACAATTGAGTGATAAACATACTCTCTCCGTCTCTCCGTTTCTGTCCTCGCTCTTTCTCTGTCTGTTTGTCCGTCTCTCTCGCTCTACGCGCGCTGTCTCTTTCTCGTTCTCTTTCTCTGTCTCTCCCCCTCTCCGTCTGTCTTGCTCTATCTCCTCTCTTTCTCTCTTCCTCTCTCTGTCTCTCTTTATCTCCTCTCTCTCCCTCTCTCTCTCTCTCGCTCTCTTCTCGCTCTCCTCGCTCTCTCTCCCTCCCTCTCTCCTCTCTCTCTCTCCTCTCTCTCTCCTTTCTCTCCCTCTCGCTCTCTCTCTCTCCCTCTCCTCTCTCTCTCCCTCTCTCTCCCTCTCGCTCTCTCTCTCCTCTCTCTCCCTCTCCTCTCTCTCCCTCTCGCTCTCTCTCTCTCCCTCTCTCCATCTCGCACTCTCTCTCTCCCTCTCTCTCCATCTCGCTCTCTCTCTCCTCCCTCTCCCTCTCCTCTCTCTCTCCCTCTCTCCATCTCGCTCTCTCTCTCCTCTCTCTCCGTCTCCTCTCTCTCTCCCTCTCGCTCTCTCTCTCTCCCTCTCTCCATCTCGCTCTCTCTCTCTCTCCCTTTCGCTCTCTCTCTCTCACTCACTCTCCGTATCTCGGTCTCTCTATTTGTTTCTTCCGTCCCTCCATCTCTGTCACTCTGTCTCTCGGTATCTCTCTCTCCCTCTCTCTTTCTCTCTCCCTCTCTTTTTCTCTGTCTCTCGGTCTCTCTCTCCCTCTCTCTATCTTTCTCCTTCTCTTTATCTCTCTCGGTCTCTTTCTCAGTTTCTCTATTGTCTCTATCTCTCTTCTTATCTCTATCTCTCTCTCCCTCTCACTCTCTCCCTCTTACTATATCTCTCTCATTATCTCTATCTCTCCCTCTCTCTCCTTCTCTCTGCTTCTATCTATCTGTCTCTCTCCCTCTTTCTCTCCATCTCTCTCTACCCCTGTCTCTCTCCTTATCTCTATCTCTATCTCCCTCTCTCTCTCCCTCTCTCTATCTCTCTCATTATCTCCCTCTCTCTCCCTCTGTCTATCTCTCTCTTCATTATCTCTATCTCTCACTCCCTCTCCCTCTTTACATATATATATATATATATATATATATCATTATCTCTCTCTCTCTCTATCTCTGCCTCTCTCTCTCTCTCTCTCTCTCTCTCTCTCTCTCTCTCTCTCTCTCTCTCTCTCTCTCTCTCTCTCTCTCTCTCTCTCTCTCTCTCTCTCTCTCTCTCTCTCTCTCTCTCTCTCTCTCTCTCTCTCTCTCTCTCTCTCTCTCTCTCTCTCTCTCTCTCTCTCTCTGTTTAATTCTCTGTGCATGCTTATCCCTCTATCTCTTTCTCTCTCAGTTTATCCCTCTCTTTCCATTTTCTACCACTGCCTTCAACTCTCCCACTGATCATGGGAATAAAATCCAGAAATCTAAGCCTAAGTTAACACCAACTTTTTCTCTTCTCTGGTCACATAAATGTGTTTGGTGATGATCAATGTTCATGGAAGGAGTAATATCTTTGGATTTGAATGGCAGAACATGG
Source organism: Wolffia australiana (assembly GCF_029677425.1). Taxonomy (NCBI): domain Eukaryota; kingdom Viridiplantae; phylum Streptophyta; class Magnoliopsida; order Alismatales; family Araceae; genus Wolffia; species Wolffia australiana. The sequence goes on along the minus strand of NC_135843.1, from coordinate 13,198,189 downwards.
ATCATGCCTGAGGACAGAGAGATGAACGTACAAGAAAGAGTTCAAGATCATCTAACTGATCAGCTTGACAAAGAATATGACTCTAAAAGGGTTAGTTTTTTCTCCTATGTCACTTGTAGTTCATAAAACTTGGGCATTAATGTAGACATGTAAATGATTATTCTTAATCAGCAGTCGGGTTGGAAAACAGATAAAAGAGGCATGCTTGGTGAAGTCTCCATGGCTGATGATCCTACAAAGTGAGTAATCCAATTTTTTTTCATTTATTTCTCATTTCTGTGTGAAATTTTTCTCTCTAAATTTTTACCTTTCATCTTATTTTGATGAATAAATTCAGGAATAAGTTGAATAAAACAACTTCAAAGTTAGAGTTCAAACAGGTACCATTCAGGGATCCACAGGGATCAACACTTGATAGCAGCTCTAAGAATTCACCTGAGCAAAAGGTTGCCAAAACAGAGCAGAAGAGGTATCTCATGGTGGTTGGAATCAATACTGCCTTCAGCAGTCGAAAAAGGCGAGACTCAGTTCGAGCAACGTGGATGCCCCAAGGTTCATTTTCTTTGAATTTTACACAACTTTGAACCTCCTTTTTTGAGTTTTAATACGAATGTTTGTCTAAACTTGAAGGTTAAACACTTCCTTGGTAAATTATATTAATAAATGCAATACCAACAATACCCTTACTATTAGCTATAGCTTTGAGCATAATGAGAAGCGCTTAACACTAACAATATGTTCATCATTTTGATTGGGTTGAAACAGGGGAAAAAAGGAAGAAGCTTGAGGATGAGAAAGGCATCATCATTCGATTCGTTATAGGCCACAGGTGACGGGGTCTCTATCTCTGGAACTTCACAGTTTTTTTCTTTGTTGGTTTTTGTTAGAAGTAGGGGTATTACTGCAAGTTCCTTTGTTAAGATCCCTATCCTATTGAACAGTAAATGATGCTCTAGTTACATTGAGTTAGGTTTTGTGCACTTCTCTTCAACACCCAGGGCGGTGGGTTTCGTGTCGGCGACCCTGCTCCACATTCACCTCTTTCTCCCTCTTTTCTATGAAGTTTAGAAGAGAGAGAACAAGCTAGAGGAGGAAAGAGAGCAGAGGGGAAGGGGGATGAAGACAAAACCAAACTCAATTAGACTAAGGGTTTATAGTTCCGGATCGTCCCGGATGTGGACGATGGACGGGACAGGACAAATTTTGTCCCGTCCGATGTCTGTATTCAGTGCAGGGACAAAGGAAGGGATGAATTTTTCAACCTACGGAACGAAAACCGTCCCGTCCAGTCCTCCCGAGACAAATTTTTGTTCCGTCCGAGGAGAAAATCGTCCCATCCCTGGGACGAAAAATAGCCGTTTTATATTTTAAATATACTAATATCAATTTTTCTAAGTTTTTAGGGAAATACGGAGGAGAGAGAATGCGAAGGGACATATGTACAATTATTGTTGAGCGGTGTCAGTTTGCATGCGCGTAAAGATGCAGGGACTTTGATGCAAATTATGATAACGAGGCCACGTGGCTACATCTCAATCGTTGGATGTGAATCCGGCAGTTTTTGTCCAGATTTGTCCATTCATCATCCGAGACCTCCCGACGGATATTTTTCCGTCCCACGGGACGAAAACTGTCCCGTCCGGTGGTCCCCGGGACGAATTTTCGTCCTGAATCTTGTCCAAACCCTTACAGTGATAGGGATCATAAAAAGTGGAATTACAATAAGACCCCTGCTTCAAAAAAAAACAAAAGATGAGGCTTGAATATGATTTATCACTCCCTAAAAATCTCATTTTGAATTGTTACTAGCACAACAACTGGTGGAATCCTGGACATGGCCATAGATGCAGAGAACGGCAAACATGGAGACATCATGAGGCTTGTATTGTTACTCTTCCATGCTGATCTTTGTTCCTTTTTTCTTAATATATCTTTCGTTCACTCTAAATCAGTTGCGTATTTCATTTCCTTAAAAGTATTCTATAGTTTTAGAACGGTTGTTTAAATGCCCCTTTTGATATGAACCTTAAAATGATTTGCAGAATCATGTCGAAGGATACCTCGAATTATCTGCAAAGACTAAAGTTTATTTTGCAACTGCTGTCTCTACGTGGGATGCTGACTTTTATATCAAGGTTGATGATGATGTACATGTAAATATTGGTAAGGCTGTCCCTGGTAATACAAAGAATATATTTTTTTTTTGTTTTAATTTTTCCTCAGGCGTTGGAAATTATCACCAATAGCAGCTGTCTTAAAACGTAGACGAATGTAGAAAGTTCATAATCTTGTCTAAATGGAGTAAAGCAGCAATCAATAAAATAAGCAAACTAGACACTGGAATCATTTCCAGGATCAAAGATTTTATTTCCAATCATAATGACACTGACGAAGCTGGTAATAAAAAGTACATGATAATGATACAATTGCACTTATGTGATAATTGATGTTGATGTAATATGCTTTTTTAAATGCTCATCGTAGGAACAACTGACCTTTTGGATGATTCGTTGACAACTTCAAAATCTTTTGTTTCAGGAACACTTGCACATACATTAGCGAGGTATCGGTCCAAGCCTCATGTGTACATTGGTTGCATGAAATCAGGGCCAGTTCTTTCTCAAAAGTGAGTTTCAACCAAATATCAGTTCTCTCTCATCGAATGGCTGCATTTGAGGGAAAATTAAACTTTAAGAACTCATAAATGTTATTTATCAAAATAGGGGTGTGAGATATCACGAGCCAGAACACTGGAAATTTGGAGAAGCAGGAAATAAGTATTTTCGTCATGCAACTGGTCAACTCTACGCCATTTCAAAGGACCTGGCCACTTACATATCCGTAAACGAGTAAGGCTAAGCATCCTTAACCAATTCGATGGTATTATCTTGATCGTTGATGTTAATCTGAATATATGGAATTGGGATAGGCAAGTCCTCCACAAGTTTGCAAATGAAGATGTTTCTCTTGGATCATGGCTTATCGGATTGGACGTTCAACATGTCGATGATCGGAGGCTTTGCTGTGGCACTCCACCTGGTAGGGCTTTAAAAAAAATTAAATGTGTTTCATTCATTATCCAAGTAAGGCTCATAGATGGATGACGGCCCGTCATCCGTTCCATCCCTAACTGTATTCAGTCATCCATCCTGACCTATGAGCAGGAACAGACTAAAAAAGCCTTCAAGCCATCCACTCTGTCATCAAGTGCAAGTGACTTACACTAAGTTTGCCGCCATCCTGCAACTGTTTCATTGTCCAACCCCATGGACGGAAACGGAAGAAAACTGCAGACCCTGTGACAAATGACTATATGAAATCTTCTTCCATTCTGTTCTGTCTGTCTTATACCGTAGTCTGTCATCAGTCCATGAGTCTTATACCCAAAAACTCCGACATATATTTGAAGTTTTTTGCCAAACGAATTAGGCCTCCCATTTTTCCATGCAGAGGTATAATCTCTATCCAACAGAAAGAACAAATATTTAAAAGATTATTGTTCAACAAATGATATATTTTCCTGTTCCATGTCCAACTATTGCTATTTTCCTCGTCTGGGAGACCGCCAAAACTCTGGCGTAGATCTAGTTATGAACTGTAATCCCTCTAAGGTATTTTGGTCATTTTCCCTTCTATTGTGACATCCGTTCTGGCAGGTCCCTCGGCAACTATCTTATCGCCTGCACTTTCCCTGCCTACCCTTTCCCTCTTTCTAGACTGTCAAGTTGGACGTCACCTGTTGCCATCGCCCGGTCCTCCCACAGCTGCTGGAAGATTAGGGATAAGCTCAAATGATAAGCTTACTTCAATAGGAGGGATCAATCCCCCTTATACACATGATAATGAGCCTTATGTGGTCCATTAGTCATTTAAAAGGGAAGTCTCTATAAGGCTTAATAAACCACGAATCATGGGATACAAAATATAGAAGGGGGTTACAGTGGTAAGATTTAATAAGGATGAGGTCAATCACAGGCAGACATACACCAGTCCTAAATCAAGAATCGTCTTCCTTGTTCAACCAATCAAGTTAAATCTTGACAAGATCCCCACCAGGATTCTATCAGATCTCATTTTTTTTGCCCTGGTTTTCAGTAATTTACCAGTCAAATGAAATGGTGGCCTCCATTGGTTGCCTGGTTTCTACTACTTTGGTTACACAGAGAGCTACATCCTTTATCTAACAGAAAGGATAACATTTAAAAAGTTTATTTTCTACAATGAAACTCCCATCTCCAATTATCTCTGATTAAAGAATGAATATTTCGAGGTTTGGTGTTGTACTATCATATCTATTGTCCTATTCCATGAGCAGTAATTTTCGAATCATGACACATTGACTCTTTCTTGCTATACAGATTGTGCGTGGAAGGCGTTGGCAGGCAACGTCTGTGTTGCCTCATTTGACTGGAGCTGCAGTGGGATATGCAAGTCTGCAGAGAGGATGAAAGAAGTGCATCAACGCTGTGGAGAGGTTGAGAGTGTTCTATGGGATTCTATCATCAGATAAGTCCCCCATATATTTCTGATCTCACTTCTGCCATAGTCCAAAGTCCCCAGACTATGTCCATCATTTATTGGGAGAGATAAGATGTAAAATACAAGGGAGGTTCCCCAGAGGAAAAAGTGGAGAGGATCTAGAATAATAACAGGGAGGGTTAGGAGGTTTTGTTTCTAGATATTTATCTGATTCTTTGACATGGCCCGGCCGCCATCCTGTATTATAAATTCCTGGCATTTTGATAATAAGATTCGATCCATGCAGAGATTTTCTTCTCCGGTTGAGACTTCCTTGCTAGTTCAGGGGGTCCTTTATTTACCTTGTCTTTGGTGCTCTCATAATTTTATAAAGAAAGAGAAATGAATGTGAAGTTTTCCCTCTGAACAAAATCAACTATTTTGGCATCTCCGATTGCTTTTTTCCCCAGAACCCGAGATCAATACCATGTATATATATCATTATTCTCATCTCCCCCTGAGAATTAGAGAGAGGAACGTAAATCAGAGTTCATATCAGATGTGAGGGTCATCCGTGCCATTGAGATCCCACCTGAATGAGGGTTCCCATCTAGCCATTAAAAACTTCCTAGAGATTTTCTTGTTCTATGAGCAACGATGAGACACATTGTTTCTCCGAATCCAATTGGATTGAAGTGTCGGGTTGTCCTTTCAAAAAAAATAGGAAGAAAATCGATGTGAAAAGACGTTATAAATATAATTAATCATAATATCATTGGACAAATATGATAAAGAGAGATGTGTTATAAATAGGAAGTTATAAAAATAATTCATCCGCTCGCAAGATGACAATATAATTAATCATAAGATCATTGGACAAATATGAAGCAGGAATTGAAACATAAATTATTTTCTTGATTCCAATGTCAATTTACAAAAGCGACATTTTAGCAAGGACTAGGGCAACCATCACATCACCTTCCTCAGCAGACATGGGCACGGCACAGACGACTCATTGCAAGTGTAGAGCAGTGAAGAACGAAAAACCTGCAAATTGGAAACAATAGATGAATTTACAGAAAGGAACAGAATAAAGAGAGAATGTTAACTTTAAGAGTGGAGGGGTAGGTTCTGCATCTCTATGCGATGTTGACGTGCAATGTTGGTTGACAGTTTTTTGATGACGTCATCATCATCAACGGGTGTCAATGTTGTGCACCATCAACGGGTGCCAACATCAACGGCTGGTTGATGTTGACGATGACATTGACGTTGATTGGGTGGATAACTTTTTAACTAGAGTTTTGCGAAGTTGGCGACTTTTGTTGATGGATGTCAACAGCCTGCAGCACCCTATCATTTTCAATATCAACCATCAAGGGAGACATTCTCAATGTCATTGTCCTCGTCAACCACCTCGCAAGTTGTCAACCTCAATACCATAATCAACATCAATGAGGGTTGATGACATCCATATTGACGAGTGTCGAACTTTAGAGGAGGGAGAAAGAAGGGAAGGTACGGCTGCGCCGGAAGACCCCCACGACCCTAGAACACACTCTTGGGCAAAAATCACATTTGTAATCCCCTCACATTCATTCCATTCAGCAGTTTGGAGATTACATATTTGCATAAGACACTTTACTGATTCTTTCAAAACAAATAATAAACTTTACTAAGGACTAATTTTGCATTCAAACCCTGAACTCTAGCAGAGAAGTTTAAGAGGTTACTTGCCTGATGTTCTGAAAAGCCACACCTCCTTGCTCCCGCATCTTTCAGCTCCATCTTACCATGTTTCTGCTAATCAATATTTAAGTGATGTCCTGAATTTGGAGGCCAAGACAATGGATTTAGCATCCGCATTGCTCGCAGCCCACTCCTTGTCTGCTCGCCTCTGGTGTTGCCGGAGGTTCTTCGCTCTCTTGGGAGCCAGTCGCTGATCTCTCTCTACAAAAGCGAGCCTAAATTTCTCGGCCACAGACAGCTGTGAAAGTTCCATCGGTTGCCTGTGATCTGAGCTGGAGGGGGAATGATGATCAATGCTGACATTACTGCCTTGACCATTGGCCCTCGTACAAGTTTCCCATGTCCTAGGGTTGATGCCCGCGACATAAGGCTCATCTAGTGCTCTATGTAGGTCGGCACCAGGAGGAACTTGCACCCCGCGAAGGGAGAAGGGTGATGATCGAGGGTTCACCGCAATTCTCGGACATTCAGCCACTAATCTTGCCTTTGAATCTGGGTCGATGTTTGGCTGTTAAAATAAAGACAGTACAGCGGGTTGACATCGGCAAACATTATGGATTTTTTTAAAGATATAGTCCCTTAAGCATCCATAATCAAGGTAATGGATTTCCCGCGATACTTTGAAGGTTTTAGTTGAATGTTGACTCAGTATCAAGGATAAAACAAAATGGTTAGATCAGAGGTGGTATAAAGGAGAGAAATGCGTTATTCAGCCAAAAGATGAAAAAAATCAAATGAAATTCACATTTATATTTCATTATGTTGTGTCGAATCAATGAACGGTTCTTTTAAATGTTCAGATGTATATCGTTTATTTACAACCTCTGTATTTTAGCTTTCCTTTTTCTGATGGTTTACTGAGAGGTCTTACACCATGTCTATGAGTTTGGACTTCTTTTATAAGGGGAAAATACTACTCAAAAACAAACATACCCATACAAGCCAATGCAGTGACTGTGCGCCATCAACAAGATCAGCGTCTTCAAGGTTCTCCCAAGATTCTTCTTCCACAGTGTTCAACTTTGGCATCAAGATACTCAAACATCTGCGAGCTGTTGATTCACTGCTCGGGCACCCACTGGAAAAAGGATATTATAGATCTTTCAAAAACCCACCTAAAAAATTATACATTATGAGGAGAGGTTATTCACGATTTCATGCAGAACGTATGGGAAAACATACGTTCACAAAAATTTCATACTATTAGGATCCCCAAATCCATTCACGGTATTTACCGCATTTTCCATCTGACTAGGGTTTCTCTTAGTCGGCATTTTCCCCCAAAATTAGGGACTCTGATGAAGTGTAGGTCTCTACCAGGAAATGAATTTCTTGAAGAATAGAAAGAACTAAATATTGATAGATTGAGATTAATATGAAGAACAAAATAGATACAGTGGCAATACAGGCCCAGATCAGCACCTGTACACTTTTAGGGAGCATCTCCCCCACTGCGCAGCCCTCTCATACAGATCGTCTTCTGTACCACTTGACAGCTTTTACCATCTCTCCTGCTTCCTCCCTCTTCCCCCCTTCTCACCAAATCAGCCCAGACAACTACATCTTGCATGATCCTCATAAAGGAGTTCATGTATTCATAGAGTACTACCAAAGGACAGAAGACAGAAATGCTCCTGGGAGGAGTCGGGGATCGTATCAGATGGTAGACAAGAATACGTAGTGGAATTGGCTAGGATATCGGATACCATTCAGGACAATATTGGATATTGGTTCAGATATCCAGAGGCAAACCATAAAATACTGCACCAAAACCTAGAGATAAGGTGAAGAAGAGATACATCCCAATGAAAGACTGTCCGTAAAGGGCATACAGATATCCATGTTCTTATTATTCAATATCCAGAGTCAAAGGTTATACTCCATGACCATACTGTCAAAGTCAAGATTCTTCATAGGAATAAATATATAACGTCATTTCGATCTTCATTACGAGGTTCTTTCATTGAGTCTTTACATCTTCATAGTTGATCATGACCTGACCTCTGAGGTTTACCCGAGCCGTTTGAGGCTTGATATATTTTGAACATTCATCAAAAAATTAAGGTGGGCATTTTCAACCAAATGCCTTGGACTTCAATCTTCAAAGGGTACTGAAGGCAGACTAAATAAAATGAACTCCGACAAGGATTTATTGTTTTGCAGGAGTTATGATCTCAAGAAGATGAACAAACAGATCGCACTATCAAAGAGAAGTGACATAGTCAGCAGACTGTTTACTATTTGAACACATTATTGGCCGTTAACAATCTTTAGAGGAGGGTGAAATAATCGCATGTATTCTCTGGCAAAATAAAAAGAATACTGAATCACATGCATATCACTGTCATCGTATGAAAATAATGCCAAGATGATACCCCCATCTTAAGATCTGCAAAGAACGGCACTGAGATACAACCGCAGAGACACCCAAGGCCGTAATTTTTCTGCATTTTCTGCAATACAGTATAGTAAGATTTATCAATGATGAAAATCCAATGAAGACAGACATGACACAAAATAGAATTATCCACGGATCATTCTGCTGCCCAACAATGTTGGTGGGTACGATGATCAGGCACCAAACTAACCAAAGCAACTTAGTAATAAATATGCCGATCCAAAATTTACTATTCAGAATGTTAGTTGAAATCAGACTGGCATCAGATTCAAATTGAAAAATCACTTTAAAAACACCATTAATAATCAAACCATTGAAACTAGATAGAAATATCGGACGCAGCATAGCATAATCTATGTGAAACGATTTTAAGCTCTCTTTATGACATTTTTTTAGATCCATGAGAATAAAATAGAAAACGGAAGAGACATTGGCAAAAACTATTCTATCGGATAGCCTGGCTGCCTCATGCACTTTGTGAATTATGACTCATAGTCAGTTATTTCCATCGCAGACTTAACGCCGAAACTTGATATGGCACCATGAGAAGCAAAATAGGAACTAGGGGTAGTAGTGTCCTATTGAGGTTAAGTGAGAAATCAATAAAAGTGGAAGAAGACAAGCTTATTTTGTGTACTTAGTTAAATAAAGTAACCATCGTTCTCTCTTTCTTGCCATATTTCTCTTGCTCTGAATTTCTCCTGATTCTTCCCAGATAAAACCTTTCATTTCCCAACTTAGAGCAGGAAAGGAGTATGAAGTCTGTGCTGCATGCTTAGTGGTTATAGCTTGGAATCTCAGCATAAAAAATCCAAGGCATCACTTATTACATCAATGCAAATACGCACTAAGCTTTCTGCATTAGAATTAGTATGCATTTAATTTAATGCTACGGATGTCAGAAACCATATTACGAAGATAATAGTATAAATCCACTGTTTACAGAGCCACAGTTTCAAAAAATGAGACTGATCCCTGTAGCAATCTGTTAAGGATTAATGCACTAACCATGGGCCTAAGGCCATGTAATTGTAATAGAACTGTTAGGATATTTAATAAAAGAACTAATGACCTTAGGATGCTGCTAATGGACCTCTGCAAGGCCCATTAGCAGCCCAGTAATGGCCCACTAAGGGCTCATTACACGCCCACTATGGGCCCACTAAGGGCCCACTGAATATCAGGCCCAATCAGGGCCTGATATATTCTGGGCCTGTTCTGGACAGGCCCAGCCTCCAACGGCTAGTTTTTTAACTAGCCGTTGGACCCTCCAACGGTCACTTTTCAAAAGTAACCGTTGGAGGGTTACTTGTTTAACAAGTAAGGAATTACTTGTTAAACAAGTAACTCTGTCTGAAAGGGCTTTTTGCCCTGGATTAATTCTGTATATAAGGGGAACTATGATGCAGTAATAGACATCTTTTCTTGCCCCAATCTTGTGCACTCTCTCTCTCTCTCTCTACTTTCTCTCTCTACTTTCTCTCTCCTCGGATTACCATTATCACATGGTATCAGAGCAGGCATTCTGAGCCTGTCTTTGGTGCATTCTTCTGGAGCTCAAAGGGCATCCCACGGGAGGCTTCTTCAAGCATCTAGAGTGCTGTTTCCGCTGCATCTTCTCTATTTTTGCTGAAGGTTGAAGGCATCCTGCGGGAGGCATCTTCAATCATTTTTCACAATCTAGAGGAAGAGTCTTTGGGCTGGGATCATCTACTGCTGTTCTGCACTGTACTCAAGAGTGCCTTGAGTCACTCAGGCCTTCAATTCTTCGACAGATCAGCACAATCTACATCCTAGCACCTTCAAATGGCGGCCAACAACAACTCAAGCTCGCTGACAGACAATTCAAGCTCGCTGCCAGTCTCTGTTCCAGAAATTCCAGCAGGAAGGCAGGCCATTGTCTCCTGAGACAGGTGGCTAACTTCCTTGCCAGTTCTTCCAAAGTGTGCCCTACTCAATGTGAACAACTTTCTGCTATGGTCCCAACGGGTTCAAACAGCCTTGACGCCCCGGGGTCTTCTCCATCATCTCACTGACAGCCCTCCTCCAAGGACCTCTCCAAATTTCCCTCAGTGGGTAATTGAAGAGGAAGTCGTCTACGGATGGCTACTTGATACATTATCTGGAGATTGCCAAGGAGAATACTCCTCCTTTAGCACCTCCAAGGAGCTCTGGGAGGGAGTCCAGCGAGACCTCTCCAAACAAGGGGACAAAGCGAAGATTGTGGATCTCCTCTACAAATCATTTATGATTCGACAGGGAGACAAGACAATCAAGGAGCATGCCAAAGAACTCCGAAAGATCTATACGGAGCTTGATCATATCTGGCCACTGCCCACTGAGCCTGCAGCTAGGGCCCAGTGGTCGACACTCCGTCTCTGTCAACTGCTCTTCAGCGTCAACCCGGAGTTTGAGGTCTGCAGAAGCCAATTGTATAATCAGGAGGTTGAACCAACCTTCAATGAGGCAGTCTCCAAACTTATGACAGATGAGAGCCGCATTCTCCAAGAAAAGGGAGGCTCCTCAGCACACAGCTCTTATGCCGCCAAGGGCTATACGCCTCAGCGGCATCTCCAAGTCCACGAGGCCCCCCGATCCGACAATGGACGACAATTAGTATACCACAAGCCTCGGCCAACTGACCCAGCTCATCTTTTGACTTTTAATAAGGTCTCCTCAGAATATCAGACTTTCCTCACTCATGTTCAGGAAGGATATATTCCAAAAACCCCTCACGAGGCTCTTCGCATCCCTCATTGGAAGGAAGCTATGGATGAGGAAATGAGAGTTTTGATGCTTAATGATACTTTGGGACATTGTGGATCTTCCAAAGGGAAAAAAGGCGGTTGCCTGTCGCTGGGTCCTCACCCTAAAATGCACACTTGATGTCACCAATAAGCCTAAGGCTCGGTTAGTTGCTAAAGGTTTCACCCAAACCTTTGGCATAGACTACCAGGAAACCTTTGCCCCGGTCGCTAAGATGAATACTATTTGTATCATCATCTCTTTGGCAGTACACTTTGACTGGCCCCTAAAACAATACGATATTAAGAATGCTTTTCTACATGGGGAACTGAAGGAGGAGATCTATATGACTCTCCCCCCAGGCTATGGGGACAGTACGAAGTCTGGAAAAGTCTGTTGCTTAAAAAAGGCTCTATATGGATTGAAACAATCCCCTCGGGCTTGGTTTGGCAAATTCACTAATACTATGAAAACTCTAGGCTATAATCAGTGCAATGGCGAACATACACTGTTCTTTAAACATGTTTCGTCTCTCTTAACTATCCTCTTAGTATATGTGGATGATATTATCATCACTGGTAATAATTTGCAGGAAATTTCTGAACTAGAAAACAATCTCAGTAATGTATTCCAGGTCAAGAATTTAGGTCCTTTAAAATATTTTCTTGGCATTGAGTTTGCACGCTTTGCTGACGGTATGCTTCTGACTCAGCAAAAGTATATCCTTGAGCTCCTCGAAGAAACTAAGCATAGTCAATGTCGGGTTAGTGACATACCCATTGAATCTAAAAATCATCTCCTACTAAATGAAAATGACCCCCCAGTCGACATTAACTCCTATCAAAAACTCATTGGAAAACTTCTCTACTTGTCTCACACTAGACCTGATATTTGCTATACTGTCAATGTCTTAAGTCAATTTCTGCACTCACCTCGCCATTCCCATCTTCAAGCTGCCCATCGAGTTCTCAGGTATCTCAAAAGCACCATCGGTCTCGGCATCACCTATCGACGCACAGGTAAACTCCATTTATATCTCTATACTGACTCTGATTTTGCAGGTTCCAGATTGGATTATAAGTCCACTAGCGGTTACTGCACCGTCCTCGGTGGCAACCTTATCACTTGGCGGAGTAAAAAACAGAGTGTGGTCTCTAAATCCAGCACAGAGGCTGAATTTCGAGCCATGTCGAAGGGAATTGACGAAACAACGTGGATCAAGCACTTGCTGGATGACCTCCGCATCCCCTACGAAAGACCTATCACCATCCGCTGCGACAACAAGTCCGCCATCAGTCTTGCACATGACCCCGTCTACCATGATCGGATGAAACATGTCAATATTGACAGGTTCTACATCCAGGATCACCTTGTACAAGGCATCTTGCAGACGGAGCACGTCGCCTCTGAGGAGCAATGTGCCGACATCTTCACCAAGGGCCTTCCTGGCCGGACGCTGCGACAATTTCTCTTCAAGCTTGGAATGATAGATATTCATTCCAGCGCTTGAGGGGAGTGTTAAGGATTAATGCACTAACCATGGGCCTAAGGCCATGTAATTGTAATAGAACTGTTAGGATATTTAATAAAAGAACTAATGACCTTAGGATGCTGCTAATGGACCTCTGCAAGGCCCATTAGCAGCCCAGTAATGGCCCACTAAGGGCTCATTACACGCCCACTATGGGCCCACTAAGGGCCCACTGAATATCAGGCCCAATCAGGGCCTGATATATTCTGGGCCTGTTCTGGACAGGCCCAGCCTCCAACGGCTAGTTTTTTAACTAGCCGTTGGACCCTCCAACGGTCACTTTTCAAAAGTAACCGTTGGAGGGTTACTTGTTTAACAAGTAAGGAATTACTTGTTAAACAAGTAACTCTGTCTGAAAGGGCTTTTTGCCCTGGATTAATTCTGTATATAAGGGGAACTATGATGCAGTAATAGACATCTTTTCTTGCCCCAATCTTGTGCACTCTCTCTCTCTCTCTCTACTTTCTCTCTCTACTTTCTCTCTCCTCGGATTACCATTATCACACAATCCATGAGGACAAGAGATGTCTTCATACCTGATGTCCAGAGCATACAAATTGGAGCAGATTTGAGAAACCTTAAGTAGACCAACATCAGAGACATCAGAACCAGAGATATCCAGAGTATCCCAGGATTCATCGACCAATGCGATGAGTATTCCATCATCCAATAACTTTTTCCGCCTGGCCATAGCGATAATTGCCATCTGCACATCAGCAATCGTTACAAACCTATCAAGTGCTAAGTACGAAAGAATTAAACTCATACATTTTTGTAAATTTTAAAAGCCATTCCATGTATAACAAATTTTAGGCTCCCAGATGAATAAACTTATTATCGACAACAGTAAACAGTCATCTTTTAAATGGGGAGAATTAAAATTCGGCACAATAAGTTTGCCAAAGTACTCAATTCAGACTCGATAGTTCTGAACAAGTAAAATGCCCAACAAAATGAAACCTTCACCCCGGACAAAAAGAGTTATGTTAATCTGCTTGCCATTTTATCTTCCTTCTTGTTATTGTAAAAGTGGGTTACATAGTGTAAGTGGTCCACGGAGTATTTTTTTCTTTATTTCTCTTTATTGTCTGTGTGGTCCACCACTTCCAGGTGGCCCACATGTAAGGACTTATGTAACATATTCCCAAGTGGAAATAAATAGCATAGGTTAGGTGGACCCACAGTCCACCTGAAGGTGATGCCTGTCACCTATTCCAGCTCCGAATAAGTAACCTGTGCTAAGTGGGCAATAAACCAGTCACTCAAGTAAATAGATCAGAATGTTCTTTTTGCAAACCCAAATTTCAGCAGATTCATTGGCGCTGTCAGAGAGCAGAACTAACAGTTGAGATTGCTGACTATTATGATTATAACTATGTTGAAGGAACCACTGAAGATGCCACATACGACAGAGGAAAAAATTATATAGTTGAAGAGATAACAAAGCATAAGATAAACCTGAGGCTACTTTTTGTATATGGGTAGAGAAGTGAACCAACACCCTGGTTGTGTCAATAGTCCAATGATGTTATTCTCCTTGAAATGCAATAAACTCGAGTAAAGTTCAATGTATTGCGAACATAACACAATGCAAGAGAGAGAGAATAGGAGAGGAGAGAATAAGAAAAACTGAAAATGGAAAGGAGGCAGGAGGCTAAAAGGGAGGAGAGGGAGGAGAGAGCTGACGGTCAGGAAGAGATAAGGAGGTACACCCAATTCTTCTACTGATACTTTGCTGCCCTCTTTAAGGAGGCCTATGTTAAAGACTTACCAAGGACTTACCAAAGCAAAAGGAGAGAGGCCGAGTCACGTGCCAGCCTGGACCGTGGACGCCCAACAGCATGAAGGCAGGAAATGAGAAGGTGGAATAAAAGGGAATCTCGATAGAAGGGAAGGCACTTTTTCAGAATCAGTCACAAGGGAGATTCTCTCGTCGACGGAGGGAGCCAATTTCAGCTCTCATCTTTCCTGCAAGGGGGAGGCGCTGATCCGGCGTCTCCTGAGCATAGCTATTGTCTGATCTCAGTTTGTTTTCCATTGTATTCCACGAACTCTATCTCACTCTCGCTATATCTACATTCCATTCGAGTTCTATCAACACTATTTCTGTTACACAGCATTCTCTCTACGAATTTGGTTGTTTCTATACCATGACCTTTTATGATAGAAGAGAATTTATTAGCCAGATATTCAGACCATAGTACTTTCGTGGAGTCTTAACAGGCTACAGGTGTTTAAAGATGAAAAAAACCTAAAACAAAATTTACTAAAATACCTTACCAAAGATATGTTCAGGAATAATTATGATGGGAAACACTGGACGTTATTTATAAGTGACAGTAAGAAAAATATAACTGCATTCGTCTTGGATAGAATGGAGCTTATGACCAAGATACCTTAATATTCCGTGGAAGGATCACCGAAATGTCAGCCAACTGCCCTAAAATATCTTCAAGGTGTTGCCCCAGTACTCCAAGACAGAGATCTACAAGCTTTCTAGGAATTCGAGCTGGAACAATGAGAAAAATAATAATAACAAACTCAAAATCGAATAAAAATGGAGCAAAATAGAAACACAAATGGGTAGAGACAAGAGAGGATGAAAAGAAGAGACAGACAAATGGATTAAAAATGACAAACAGTTATAGGATTAAACAGTTTATTGAACCTCCTGAAATGCAAAAGGTCTAGAATACTATTGAGCTTTTATGTAGTCATGAAACCAAAAACAATGAATTCATTTAGGGCGGATGAATAGAAGGTAAGAAACACCATTTTCTCCATCAATAGTCAAAAAAATGAATGCGAATACTAAACAAAAAAGTTAGAGAAAACTCTCCAGAGTATGTGTGACAACTACATTGTGTTGATCGTAACATAATTCATTAATGTCAAAACAAACTTCACAGGCATATACCTCTACCAAACTTATTAATAAGGTAGAGGCCTGAAAAAAGGTTCTTTCAATCAAACACTTCCAATAAGGAAATGCAGCAACACCTCAGCCAGAGAAATTAAGCATTTAACAAAATTTATATACCAGTTGAAAAAGAGGAAAACTTTGACTGCTTTGAAGGAAATAAGTCTTAGTAGTTTAGTATGGGCCAACTGTTAAAACAAAGGAATTCTAGGAAATAAGTGGTACAATCCAGAGTGGGATCTTTGAGAGGAAGACAAGCCAGTCCAGCCCGGAGATCCGGCTCACTATAAGCCAAATTAAGCCCCTCTTCAAGCAGGGGTTCAAGGGGAATTGAGACATAAGCAACCCCAGCCATCAACTCTTTTTCGACTGGTTGTGATGTCTATCTCTCTTGCTCTACAGACTTGATGATATCCTCTGGAAAGCAGCAACCCTTCCGTCAGCGATCCTTCATCATCCAGAACCATTCCTGCTCTTCTCTCTCTAACCTCCGGAACACGTACCACTCTTCTCCCTCAATCTCTCTTAATCCTGGATGTTGAACAAATATTTTTAATTGAACTGTGATTTTCATCAAACAAGCAGGCAACCTTGACAATATAGAGATACAGCCATGAGGGTTGAGTGTGATTTATGATATTCGAATTGAGTGTGATTTATCCTAAGGCTGCACCACAGGGGCAGACTGTGATACGAACCTTGATTTAGGTCTGTACAGGGGAACGGGGAAAATAAGAGGTCGAACAGAAGGGGCAGGGATCGGCTGGGGACAAGCAGCATGAAGACATAGTGAAGGTTTAATGATCGAGGGGATGGGGATTCTCTAAGGCAAGGAGAGCAAACAGGAGGGAAGGGGATCAGATTTGATGGAAGCTGGCAGAAGATCTGCAGGGCCCATTGCAGGAGCTTGGGGATCGCAGAGCGATTAAGGGGACAAGACTGAGAAGAGGGACGAAACTATGAGCCAAGTGGTAACTTACCTTGATTTCTTGACTGCCCTATTAAAGGATGGGCAACAAGTCTTTAAAGAGAAAGAAGTGAACTAACCTCAACACCATGAGACCCAAATGGCCCTAATGGGCAGATGCACCAAAGATATTGTTAGGACTCCATTAAAAGTCTACCAGAGGAAAGCCAAGTGACACAATTGGGTCCACCTCCTGCACAGGACAATGAAGAAGAGCCCAATAGGGCGGATACCGCGGAAAAGACATCCACCCTAAGCAAACGAGTCGAGGAAGGAGAAGGCAGACAAGAATCGGTAACTCTTTGACCCCCTCCCTCTTCCTCACAACTTGCTCCTCCCTGTTATGCCCTAACCTTTCTCACTTTGTCCCTTCCCTTTTCCTTCTCCCAGGCATCCCAGTGCACAGAGACCTGGTCGCGCAGGAGACGACTCCCTCAGAGTGTGTCTGTGACCCTCCCCTTTCCTATCTGAATTTCTCCTTGTCCCCCTTTCTTTGTTCTGACCCTTCAAGCGGCGACAAAGTATTTGGACCAAGTTATTTAAATCTCTACATGTTAGGGAAAGGGTGCACAGGGTTCGAACAGATATACTCCAGGGCATATGATCATATCCGACTGGAGATAATTTTTTTTCAAAAAAATTTAGACGATCGACCAAGAACAGTGATCAATCCAAGATTAATGGTACATACGAACATGAAATACACAAACAAAATGGTCCTCTCTCCAATCACTCGAGAACCAATATGTGATGAGGCTCTCCACAAAATGTAAGATGTCGTCCGTTAAGACAACCCATCTCTTAAACACAACCTCATTGTGGTGCAGCCATATTTCCCATAGTACTGCAAGGACCATTCTCCATTCCATACATCCCCTGCACACTCCTCAGATCTAGACCCAGCATGCCTCGTCAGAAGCCACGTCCACCTCCATGAGTTTTCTGCAGCTTCCAGATTGCCCGGGCAACCAAACATTTGAAACGATGAGAACAATCCTCTTCTCCCTGTGTGTACATATGACACACTGACATGGTATCCGGAAACATACACTTCCGGAGGGCTCTGGTCATAACATACATTCTTACCATTAGCCATCCAAAAATCCTTACTTTTAAGGAGATCTTTACCTTCAAAAGCAGTCGGCAAGGAAGGATGTTAGATTCCCCTTTTTAGGGCCTTCTCGAATCTTCATGTCTGGATAATAACGCTCAATGGTCATAAGTGTAACAAATCCTATTACATGCTCAACAGTTCTTGCACCTTCTGGTCTGAAAGGGTGACCTCAAAAATTGAGTTCCAGGTATCATCTCAACATTCTCTAACCAATGCTTGGGGGTTCCTTGCCATCTGGAAGAGGCATGGGAACTCCTCTCATAGCATACAGCCAACCGGCCATTCATCCATCCAATAATGTTGTTCAACTGCAGGATATTGAACACATTTTGGGAAATACAATCTTCTGGCAAAGCAGAAGAAAAAGGTAATGGCTAGGTTAGTTGCCCAGGGCATCTGTCAGTTTCTACGGAACAGAGGAATCCTTTAAGAACGCAAGATATCTCAAGAAAGACCAACTACACTACAATGTGATAGATATTGCGCACCATCCCAGTACAACAGAACAGAACAAAGCATGTTAAAAACCGAAAAAAGTATGTTGAAATCTACATTCGTTTATTGGAGAGAAACCTGATCACTCATAGCATTATTCTGATACAACCATAAGAGTGTATTAGGATGTAACAATCGACTTCCTTGAATATCAAAGTATTTGATCAGTAAAGGATAAAGGGGAGGGAGGTGGATAGGTGATTGATCCAGAGAGGGACAGGAATCGATCAAGAAAAGTGCCGGCTGGAGATCCGGTGAATACAAAACAACTGCGGGGTAGAGAGGATTGTGTAAGGTAGAGAGAGAGCTCGTGAGGCAGAGAGAAAAGACTGCAATAGATCAGAAGAGGCAGAGTGAGGAATCACCATTCAAGTTCAATATTTTTCTCTTCCCTCCAAAAGTGAGGGTTAATCATATTTAAAGGGTCACAAAAAGCCAAATACCCAGAAGTACCAAAAGTTTCACTAAGGTTGGATGGGGATTCTATCATATTCAAATTTATTTAGTACAAAACCTCAAATTGAGCTTCTGACTTGATCGCTAAAGGAGTACCAGGGGCCATATTACATAGACTATTGAACAAGTTGGGCCTGCAGAGCATCTACCAACCAACTTGAAGTGGAGTGTCAACAATTTTAATTATCATTCATATTCATGTTGTACGGTTTTTAGTATTGTAAAATCAATCTTATGCAATCCACAATATGAGGATTTCAGAAGGAACTTAAACCAAAAACCGGCGAGAGGGGTCGACCTATCAATTGGGCATATAAGGAATCTTAACTCAAGCGAAAGACAAGGATTCAAACTTTTATTATCTTAGCTCCGTGTGTGTGCCACTGAGCGTTCTGGGAGGTTGACAAGAAAAAGAAGTTCTTGACCAATAAAAGTTTGCCACTCAACCAAAATATAACAAATCTTCAAAAATAATTGCCTATGCATTTCCAAGAAAAGACCTGATCAATGAGACGTCAAACTCTCAGAATTAAATATATTATAGTCTTCCTGCAGAGTGTTCTACTGGATGGAACACATAGAAGATGAATAGGAAAAATAAGAAGTGTCCCGTGCTTACTCTCTTCCAAAAGTATGGTTTCTTAAGTTTGATTGATTACTTTCTTTCTTCATTTCTCAAAACAAAGTTAATTCAGTTAAATGAAACTGATATGATATGCCAGCGGGTGTATGTATGGAGGAAGGTCCGACAACGGCCCAATCCCCCAGCACGGGCCCAGCCCAGGACGGATCCTACTTAAAGCCCCACTCGAGGGAGCTTGAGGCAGGAAATTACACTGTAAGCTGTCTCCCCCCTCTCTCGTGAAACTATCCCTCTTCCATCTTGATTATGGCTCTTCTGTCCCTTGTACTGGCAGGTCAACGTCGCCATACCCTTGCCAAACATGCGACTGTTCATCGGCGATCCTTCATCATCCCCTCGTCTTTCCCATTCTCTCATTTCTACCCTGGGAATCTCTTCTATATCTCATCCCCTGACTCCTCCTCACATTACACTGCACCGTCATTGGATCAATTTGATTCGTTCTTGGTTGAATCTGAAGTTAATTATGGTCATCGATTCGTCTCCGACATGGGAACGTATCAGTCCCTCAAATGCTACAGTCCACAGGAGATCCCACAAGCAGACAAAAATGTTCTTAAAAAAAACAGAAAAAACTGAGAAGCAAGAGAACAACCAAGGTATCTAGAAAAAAAATTGATGACAAAGTTGAAGCCAACTAATAAAGTCCGCTAGAAAAGCAAAAAAAAAGCAAGAGCACCAAGAAAAAAAAGGAAAGAATTTTTTAACCTGAAAGAGAAGAAAATCGTTGCTTAGCTCGGGAGTTAATAGAGTTATGTGATGCAGGATCACTGTGCCCTTCATTTTCCACGACGCTCTTCTCATCTTCTACGTCAAACGCCTTCGTTCTACCTTCACCCTATTAAAGAACATAGACCCACCTTTGTCAATGAAATACGAAAGAGGAACAAAATCTAAAGAATTATCAATAAACGAAGCAAATAAGCACGCGAACAGATCTTAAAAAATCACAAAAATGAGCTTCCGGGAAGAAAAACTCCTCTAATCTTCGAATTTTCCCTTAGCAGCTCATGCCCGATGCAGATGCCTTAATCAAGCAGCGGAAGGTGAAAAAATCGAAAAAAAGATCATTAAAAAACGAATAAATGAAGCAAATAAGCCCGCGAAAATAATTTTAAAAATCACAAAAATGAGCTTCCGAGAAGAACAACTTCTCTAATCTTCCAATTTTCCCTTAGCACGGCTCCTATCAGATATTTCACTACTCATAAGCAAGAAAAATACACCCAAATACAAGCTAAACGGGTGAATCGCGAATTTCATCAGGACAGTAATCCGATCACAGCACCCTGTAATTGAACGCGAAATGAAAACAGGTCCGCAGAAAACATCGTCCGTTCACGAAATTGAACGATTGAAAGTGAAATTCAATCAAGATCAGGACAGAACATCACCTCTACTGATGTGATTATCTTCTCCTTCAGAGTACCGGCTGCCATCGATCTCCCTTCCACCGCCCTTCTCTCCACTACTACCCGTTCTTTCAGCGTTAATAAACAGAAAAAACTTGCTACGTGGACAAATCTGATTGGTTGGATGCGTCGTCGTCCCCCAGGATGACGCCGACGATGACGATGACGACTTTGCTCAGTCGTCCTGGTTATAACTTATAAGACTAGGCTTGTAGGAAGGATAACAAACCGTCATCTCCGTCATCCGTTCCGTTCAACTTCGTCATCCGTCATCATCCGGAGCGGTGGACGGATGACTGAATTAACTCTCTTCAGTCATCAGACATGACTCGTCTGTCACATATGACAATGACTGATGATGGAAATGACGGAACGGATGACGCAAAATAATAGAAAAGTACCCAAGTAGACAGAGACGATAGGGATAACGACCTTCGATGACGGGGATAACTACCATTTATGACATGGCCGAGAGATGTCGATGACAGGGACGATCAGTATCGACAACAGAATGACGAGCATAGACGACACAGAGGACCTCCGACAATGGATAGTTCAATCAATAATTCAGGATAGAACATTACCTCCACTACCTTGATTATCTTCTCATTCCGATTAACGTCTGCCATTGATCTCTCGGCCATCGCCCTTCTCTCTACTCGTCGTTCTTATAGTGTTAGTAAACAAAATTACTTGCTACATGGACAAAGCTGATTGGATGGATCGTTTGTCGTCCTTCTGGATGACGATGATGATGACTTTGTTCAGTCTTCCACATTAGACTTATGAAAGACTTTGGTCATGATATCAATGAGTTAATCAACTTTAGCTTTTATGAAAAATAAATATGAGGATTTAGATAGGAGGCTGAACAAAAAAAGCTGATGATGGACTTGAGGGAGAGTAGGGAATTTATGTGGCTTAGAAGTCAAAGGTAATTTGTGTTCTCATTCATTTTATCGTGACTTATGTTTGTTGCTATTCATGTGTGATGTTTATAATATAGAATAATGGGATGTAAACTGATGAGTGAAATATGATGAGATCGTATTATGTTGATTACTCATTCATAAGATCATAGTTTAAATATTCATTTTCATATTATATCCGATGAGGATGTCATACATTGAGATAGAGTAATAGTTCATACTCCCTCTTGATTCCATGACCATTAGTGTGGGGGTACTAACGAAGGACAATGGGTGCTTTTTTTAATAGAAAGTTTCTTCAAATGCTGAATGTTTGACATTTTTTCAGTCATTCTCAACCTAATACCTTTTTCTGTTTGTGCTAATTTACAATGAAGAGAGAACCACATAAGGTCAAATGATTGACAGTGAGAGTAAAGTTTAGATGAGAAGACTTTACTTATAACATATGCATCATAATAGTTCCCAATATTTTATATTTGATTGGAGTTTGAAATTTTGGGTGGACATAATTTGAATTATTATTTTTACTACTATTTTTCTATGCTGGGTAAGAGAATATCACGCTAAAGAGTATGAGTATTTCATAATATAATTTTTCAAAATTGATAGAAATTCCCATAGGAAGAGAACATAAAAAAAACATATGGTACAAATATTAAAGTACATTGGGGCTTTAATCGACAAAGATTCTAACTTTATTGTGCAGCAGAATATCAGATTCAAGACAAATCTGAAAAGCAAAAAACATAGAAAAAACCAAAACATCACTTTTGCACAGATTGAATCTGTGATTTCTTGGTTCGTTGAGTGAGCATCCTCAAGCCGTTCAGATGTCTGACGTATATACGTATCCACTCAATCTTCAGAGCGTTAGACCCTCTTTTTCCCATGGACAATCCTGCTATAAATATAATTTAACCTCCATACAATCCCCACTATAAGCAACAATCATGGAAGAGGTAGAGAACAAAGAGGGGACACTCAAACTGACTTGCTCGGGTATCAAATGAGGGGCCCCTTTATTCATATTGTCTATGGAAATTTTCATAAAAGTAAAAAAAGTCTCATCATCGGGAATAATAAATAAAAGTCCCCGAACATAGAGTATATCCATTAAACTCAAAAAACCTTGGTCATCTGATATTCTATGCACATGCATCTATATAATTAAAAACTTGAGTAGCCTGATAACCGTTACAATATGACATTATGGATTATTGATATCAGCATATGGATAAATTAAGCAAGGATCAATTTAACCTTATCCATTGCCTAAGTCACTGGCCCATGGAGTGCTAAGTTATATCCCATTCCCTACAAAGTCATTCCATTACCATAGAACCTTTACTCACAACAGTCATTGTGTATGTGCAATCCATTATCCGTGTAAGACTTCTCAATAACTTTTGTGGTTAGTTAATCGTCAAGCCCTAATCCATCATTTTGATGGTAAATCATTGGAGAACACCTTCTTTGATATTTCAATTACCCAAGACAAGGATTTACAACAACATCTTCCTCGAATAAGACTCTTCTAATATTGAGGCCGGAAGATCCTATCTCGATCACACAATCACCTTCCTTTGACTTGTTGCTGCATTTGAGCTAGGACTGTTTAGAATCTCATGATTAGAGACTTGTGGGTCATAGTGAAAACACAATCGTATATCCAAAAAGTATATTTTGTGTCTCAGTTCTGAAGACCATTTACACAAAGGCGACATGTATTAGCTTGATTGAGACTACGAATAATTCCTCTCAATGGTTTGTGCGGACTAATTCGATGAATTATTTCCCAAAAGAGAGCCCACTATTTGCCCTTTGTGTTTCCACACAAAGAACTATAGAATCAATCATACTCATCATATGACAAAACTAAACAATGATATTCTATCCATATATTTTTTATGTCATTCTCGAACATTCCTCTTTTAAGAATCTTAAAAAAATATGTGTAAATACTAATGACTACCATACAATGATATCATCGTGATTCACTTGGTCGTTTCAAGTATTCATGGATTTTGATTACTAGCATTGCACATGCATTATAATGAATGTATATTATATCAGTGAATATTAAACAAGATGTAGGATGTGCCATTGGCTTGTAGCCCCCACGAATCTCCAACAATTTTCACCCTCTACATTAAATCAGTCAACAATGTCAAAGAAACCTTCGCCAAGGGATTGGTAAGACTTCATTTTTTTAGGCTTCTTCACAAGCTCATGATGGAGGGAATCCACTATTCGCTTTAGGGGGGGATGTCGAAAAGAAGGTGAGCTAGAGGAACCTAGAAGTCAACATTGATTTTTAGGGAAGCAGTGAATGTTTATAGTTTTTATTTAATTCTTTCCCAAAATTGTTGGATTTGAAATATTGTACCATTTTGCTAGGGTTCCTTGAGGATCCCATGAATGAAAATATCCTCATATTCCTTTCTAGAACACGAAAGGGTTCTTTCGTTGAGCTGTTGATTGATCTCCTCTGTGCATACTATGCGGAGATTGATCTTCAAAAAGATCAAGCACCTCTCATCTACAAGGTATTGGTAAGTTCTTCTTGAATCTCATTTTTCAAAAGGCTACAAAAATGAGATGTTGGAGATATCTATTGCATTTCTCAACAATATGCATCCAAAAAAGGATTTGACCATCCCATCATAAAAGAGTGTCAATACTTGTCAAAGATGAATCACTTATGAAAGAAGGAATTCTTGCAACATTTTGCCCATGATCACATGAAAATAAATGTCGCAATCTCTTTACTTGGTAATGAAATTTGGCTAAGATTCAGGCATGAAAAGCTTGAATCCCCTTGTACTCTATTAATGACATCCACCGTTACTTCAAATTATCAACACTCCCAAAAATATGAAACCCACACATCATTCAAGGAAATCTTGCAGCTGCAGATTACGTTTTTCTATATGATAAATTAAAATTCCAGCTTCTTTCTTTCAAATAAAAAAGACTCAAAATGAGGCCCAACAAACAGTTTGAACTGCCCATTTGAATAGAAAATCAATATTTTCAAAGGAATAAGCTGTTGATAACCAATATTTTGTGCATACTGTTAAATATTTTCAATAAAATTTGAAAATAAAAATTCACCCACCTCAAAATTTTTAATAAAAAATTTGGATAAGATTCAAGCCCAAAAAAAGTCTGGGCCAGCCCCATTATGTGTATAGGCATAATAATTTATTAATATTCATGGCTTTCTTCTTCTTCCTCTTTTCTCCAGTCTCCTTCCTCGCACCTTCTCTCCCACGCTTCTCCTCTTCCCCACAGATCTTCCTCCGATCGACCCATCTCTTCCAATCCCCTGAAATTTCCTGGGTCTTCCTTCTTTCTCCATCTCTATCTCTCTCCATCTCTCTCCATCTCTCTCTCTTCCTGAGATTTTTCTCCGATCGACCCGTCTCTTCCAAACCCCTGAAATTTCCTGGTTCTTCTTTCTCTCTCTATCTCTTCCCTGCGATCTTTCTCCGATCGACCCGTCTCTTCCAAACCCCTGAAATTTCCTGGTTCTTCTTTCTCTCTCTATCTCTTCCCTGCGATCTTTCTCCGATCGACCCATCTCTTCCAATCCCCTGAAATTTCCTGGGTCTTCCTTCTTTCTCCATCTCTATCTCTCTCCATCTCTCTCTCTTCCAGACATCTTTCTCCGATCGACCCATCTCTTCCAAGCCCCTGAAATATCCTGGGTCTTCTTTCTTTCTCTCTCTATCCGCTCTATCTCTCTCAATTTCTACCTCCTCCTCTTGCTCTATCACTCTCTGAATCTCTTCTTCCTCCTCTCGCTCTATCTCTATCTCTCTCTCATTCTCCCCCCCCCTCTCGCTCTAAATCTCTCCATCTCTCTCTCCTCCCTCTATCCACATATATCTCTCTCCGTCTCAATCTCCACCTCCTCCTCTCGCTCTTTCTCTCTCTCTCTCTCTGCCAATCTCTACCTCCTCCTCCTCCTCTCTCCCTCTCTCTAGACACACATATATACATATCTCTCTCTCTCTCTCTCAATCTCTACCTCCTCCTCCGCTCTCTCTCTAGACCCATATATCTCTCTCTCTAGATATCTATATATATAGCTGAATCCGTAGAATTGGCCATGGAAGTGAAGCTGTGGGGCGACAAGCGAGAGAGGGACAGCTACGAGAACCTGGCGGAGCTGTACGCCATCATCAAGACGACGGAGAAGCTGGAGAAGGCCTTCGTCCGCGACCTCGTCCCGGCCGCCGCCTACGAGGCGGAGTGCCGCAAGCTCATCGGCCAGTTCAAGAACCTCGCCGCCGTCCTCCGCCACGTCGTCCCCTCCGTCGACGACTTCGCCGCCGCGCACCGCATGGACTGCCCCGCCGCCGTCCACCGCCTCGTCGTCGCCGCAGTGCCCGCCACCGACGAGCACCGCGTCGTCGCCGCCGCCTCCGCCGCCTCCGCCGTCGGCATGGTCGCCGAGTGCGTGCAGCACTTCATCACCGCCATGGACGTGCTCAAGCTCAACATGGTCGCCGTTGACCAGGTCCTCCTCTTCTTCCTGCTCTTTTTGCCCTTGCCCAGTTGACCGTTGACTAATTCTGTCTGGTGGATGGTTGCCTAATTGGGCTCGAATTTAGCTGAATTTTGCTTAAACGGAGCAAAATTTCGCTGGTTTTTTGCTTAAACTTGTCAACAATTCGCTGGTTTTTGCTTAAACTGCGCAAAATTTCTCTGAATTTTTCTTGAATTTAGCAAACTTTCGCTGTTGACCAGGTCCCTCTCCTCCTCTTTTTCCCTTGCCCAGTCGACCGTTGACGAGTTCTATCTGGTGGATGGTTGCTTAATTGTGCTCGAATTTAGCTAAATTTTGCTTAAAATTGGCAAAATTTCACAGACTTTTTGCTTAAACTTGTCAACAATTCGCTGATTTTTTTGCGTAAACTGAGCAAAATTTCTCTGAATTTTGCTTGAATTTAGCAAACTTTCGCTGATTTTTCTTAAATTTATCAGAATTTCGCTGTTTTTTTCTTTCACATAGCAAAATTTCGCTGATTTTTGCTCACACTTAGCAAATTTTCGCTTATTTTTTATTACACTTAGCAAAATTTCGATGATTTTTGCTTAAACTTAACAAAATTTCGCTGATTGTTGCTCAACTTTAACAAATTTTCTCTGAAATTTAATTGGATTTAGCTAACTTTCGCTGATTTTTTCTTAAATTTAGCCCAGCCTGATTTAAACTTTCAAATGCATACTAGACATGATATAATCAGTGCATATAACATGTTATCAAAATCATAATTCTCGAAAAATTGTTTTCCCTAGAAAATGACACCTTTCTATATATCTGAAGCAATAATTCAGTGACACACGCAGCACCAACTTAATATCATTGCATTATAAACTGGTTTTAATCGACCAAAAACTGTCGTGGATAAGTGTAATTATCGATTAGTATGATGACCGATGACATTATAATTGGTTAACAGCGTTGATGACTTCCAGTACAATTGATGGAAGCTCACATAGTCTCTCTGAATAGATAATTAGCATAAAATGGGATATAAACGTTGAATATTAGGGTGTGGAATGTCTGGATGATGATGCCGATGATGTTAAGGAGTGGTTGATGTTTTGTTGATGACAGCGCAATGTCAAATGTTAGCATCCTCGTCATGCATGGGCTGATTTGATAAATTCTGTCATCGACACTTGGTGATGACGATATGGAGTTTTACAAGGTTGCATTTTTTAACTAAAATTTTGAATGATGATGGTTGATGTTCCCTGTCAACCGCTGAAGATGATCCTATTAATTGTTCATCATCCAAGCTTTACTAACTTCATCGTCAACATCACGGATCAAGGGTGCTAATGATGACAATAATATCATGTTATTAACTGTACAAATTTAACTTTTATATAAGCACTAAAATATTCCATGCTCAAGCTGAACATGGTTGTTGTTGAGCAGGTCCACCCCCATCTCACCGACCTATCTTCTTCTCTGGGGAAACTGGCTGGGATCCTGCCACCGGATTTCGAAGGGAGGGCCAAAATCAAGGACTGGATTTCACGGCTGTCGAAGATGGCGGCGGCGGATGAACTCACAGATCAGCAGGCCCGCCAGCTCAGCTTTGATCTCGAGTCTTCATATAACGCGTTCATGGTGGCGCTGCCCAAGCAAAACTACTGAATTCTGGTCAGGTATCTTCTTCAGATTCGTCTTCTTCTAATGCTTTTGACTTTTCTCCTGTAAATTTTTTTATTCCAAGATGTCTATACCAAAAATCTGTCTTCATTTTGTCACAACGAGCATGCCAATATATGTTTTCAGCGTTTTGCAAAGAACAGATCTTTTACCCGAGTTTGGAGATTGAGGATAAATGACCGATATGACTGATCATTCAGATTCCTTCCATTTTCTTATTTTTTGCGGTTTCTATAATTTTTATAAGTTGAGGTTTGGCATCCTTTTACGTTCTCTAATTTTGATTATATATCTATGGTTTGTTTTATCATTTCATCTCACAAGGGGCATTTTTATGCCTGCTCGGCTTTGATCTCAAATCTTCTTGCAAGGGGTTCATGGAAGTGCTGCCCATGCAGGATTGCTTAATACTGATTCGTCACTTTGCTGCCATTTTTCATTTTCCTAATTATTTTTCTCTCATGTTCTGGTTTTCTTTCGCCGAAAATCAGGATATTGAACTTAAAATACCCTGATAAGATACCAGTTGAGATCCTATCGAGATGTACCTTGATTCTCATGAACAATGAAATGAATATCAAGAGAAAATGGGGGAAGAACATTGCCGAGGAGAACAGAATAATACTTCTCGGCTCCCCTCCAGAAGGGATGGCTGCCCTATTTATAAGAGATCATCCAGAGATGGAAAAGACAAAAATTCCCTAATGGGCAGAAATGATGGGGACTGTATCATACTGTTAGAGTCCTGATGGATAACCAATTCTTGAAAATCGTAGGGTTATAAATACCCTCTTGTAAGGTCATTCGAGAACCTTTTGATGAATGATCATTTTGTGATTTCTTGGCTCGAGTAGCTGTATTCGGCTATCTTGAGGGCAAGAACTCTCGATTCGGAGGTCCTCGAGGGTTTGTTCACCTATTGCTCTCTCTTGTTCTCTCTTACGTCTTCCATCCCTCCCATTCTCCTCTCTCCCTCGTCCCATCTCTTGATTTCGTTAGATCTCCATGGGGATCGTAACATCTACCCATAGCATCGATTGAAGTTTTCCTCATTTCGATTGAAGTTCGATTTGACGCTAAGATTTCGATATTCTGTCATCAAGTTGTCTCAATGAACATACAAAGTTAAGATTTCTACGCTTTGGAATGAGCCATTGGTCTCTTTTGGTGGTTTGACTGATCATTCAAATCCTCTCCATTTTCCCTTTTATTTGGCTTCAACGAACTTTTGACATTGTGATCTGGCGGTTGATATGTACATCGCTTTGGTTATCTAATTTGGTGAATAAATTGGTGATATGATGCTGGTTTTAGGCGGGGTTTGTTTTTTCATTTCATCCCATTAGAGCTATTTTAGTCATTTGACCCTTGTATATCTCCCAGCAAGCCTACCTGCTCAGCTTTGATCCCTAATCTTCTTGCAACTCATTCATTGTGGTGCTGTCGAAGTTTTGCTGCAATTCTATTTCTTTCTTAGTGACTGTTCTTACCTGTTGTAATGTTCTTCTATCAAAATCTCCCAAAATATTTGTTACTTAGATCTGCAAAGCTTGAATTGAAGTTTTCCTCGTTTGGATACATATTTCTTCACCTATTGATAAGTTTTTAACTGTAAATTGCTGTCCATATAGAAGTTCTGTCCCCGATCTGTGAAAATGAGCATGCCAGGTTTAAATTTTTTACGTTTTGGGAAGACCCTCTATCTCTTTTAGAGGATGAACCATGTCTTTTACCTGAGTTGGGAGATTGAAGATCTCAGCTTGGAGAACATCAGATCTCTCCTGCTGTTAAACATAGTGTTTTTCAAAGAGTGATCTCGAGATTTTTTTGTTCTCCAATTTAGAAGGAAAATGCTTAAAAACCTAAGAAAATTCTTAGAGCAAGAGTTAAAATATTAAAACATAGATTAAATTCAATAATTAACAAAATGTATATTTTCATTCAGTATTTTGACCAGGAATGAGAAACATGGACCGAATCAATTTTTAAATGGAGTAATGAGAAGCAAGTTAAACACAAGGGATCAAGATGAGTAGATCAGTATTAGGTAACATATTTGATCCTCCAAGAATAAATTCGGAAACTGTGTAATGTAAAATTATGCCAAAATTGGAGGCTCTCTTCACACGTGTAGAGGTAAAATGTATCCAAATAGCTAATGGAATTGGGGTAAAATGTATTATTTTACTATCCTGCTAATGTTGTTATTAGTACTATAATAAGCTAAAGCTAGAACCACTTAGCGGTCAAAATTTAGGTTAATAGCTGTATCAATATGCTTTGTAATATTAAGAGAATTCTCCATTGGTATGCTAATTAATGGTGATAAGTGATTTTGTGATGTTTCGTCGCAAACTTGAGCCAAAGTATGAGTTTTAGTTCAACATTTCTCTGATTCTGATGACTAAGAATCCCACATATGGAATAGTCCACAGTCCACTTTATGCTTTTTAGTTATTACATTGATTTTGTGACTCTTATAACTATATTACATTGTCATGGTCGTCTCAATTTCTCCTACTTGACAATGTAATGTGCAGGTCATGCATGTATCTCAAAATTAGGGATAATTTGGACAGATTAGTCATTTATTTCCCATTTTAGTTATTCTACTTGGCTCGCACCAATGAGCAATCAGAGCATCATTAGAACAGTGCATTGGGTATGTGCTTAGAATCTTTTTTAGTTACATTTTATTCTTTTAACTTTCTAATGAAAAAACATCAACCCAATTATTAGGCATCAGAAAACCTTAGTGAACTCATGTAATCATTAGTGGATGCAGATAGAAATATTTTCAGGTCCTTCCCCAAATCTTATTATGCAAAAATAAATCCCTCTTGTTTGTATGAATGATTATTTTGTTTCTTTGGAGCACTTTTATGAACGGTTATTTTGTTTATGATAATCATGGTTTTTCATCCTCAAATCTGATATTTTATTTAATAGTGATTGACTCTTTCGGTTTTGTCAAAATTGTTTAATCAAGATCATGGTTTGACTAGACTCTGGTCAGGATGACTAGTCAGCCAACCCAAATTTGATCTAATCCAAAATTTAGTATACCCCTTTCATGTCATATTTGCCTCAAAATATTCAACTGGGCCAAATTGAACCCAGATTGACCTGCTCATTGACATGTGTGGAATGATGGGTTAGTTGGGATCACATTTTGAAATATTTAATTTATAGTTTTAATTTTTAGATCATATTTTTTATTACTTTTCAAAGGTATAATGCGTACAATTAACTGTAAATTATTGATTACATTATGGTTTAATATACATTTATATCCGCCTTATAATATTTCCAAAAATCATCCCCTTTTAATCACACATTTTCATATATTTATTTTATGGCAAAGTACACATATTCAACTGACACTTCTGTTGACAATATTATACATCATTTGAAGTCATCATATGTTGCCTGATTCATGAATATGTTAGGAAAATCGTCCTAGTGATAGGTTGGGCTGCCTGATTCATTGTAGGTCCCTAATGGGGCATCTCATAACCTATGAGAGATAAGTACTTTGGGAGATCTTGTTTTCTTATACAAATATAGACTATGTCCCTATAATTTTTTAGAAAGTGTACATCTTTTTATTTTGAATAAGGTTTATTTGAAACATGACCATATATTTCTGTGCATCATGTGATATGGACTCACTTTTAGTAATGAACGACACAAGTTCATAAAAATGGAGCATTGATGAGTACTAAACTAATCAAATATTAGACCCGACTATGCCATTGCTAATTTTAGGAAGACCTCTGCAGTCACTTGCAATTTTTTTTTATGAACGACATAATATATATAATATTACTATATCGTATATACTGTGTATATATAAGCAGCAGGAAGAGTAAGCTCAAGTTCAGTTGGTCAAGCATGGAGTTTGTTCTATATAATACATATACTGTATACTCTAATGCATTTATAGTATATAAAATTACTATATATTGTAAATGAATTAGCGGCAGGAAGAGTAATCTCAAATTCAGTTGGTTGAGCAAGGAGTTTGTTTTATATACAACATATACTATACTATATACTCTACTACACTATATTATATTACTATGTAGTTTATACGGCCCATATATTAGCAACATGATGGGTAAGCTCAAGTTCAGTTGGTCAAACATGAAGTTTGTTCTATATACTACATATACTAAATACTCTGATACACTTATAGTATATAGTGTTATGATACACAGTATATATTGTTTAAATATAAACAAAATGAAGGGTAAGCTCTTGTTCAATTGGTCGAGCATAGATTTTGTTCTATATGTTACAAAGGCTATAAACTCTAATACACATTGCATATAATATCACTATATATATTATACACTGGTTATATATAAACAACATGAAAGATAAGCTCTAGTTCAATTTTCAAGCATGAGGTTTTTTCTATATACTACATATAATATATACTATAATGCATATATAATATATATTGGCTATATATAATCAACACGAAGGTTAAGCTCAAGTTCAGTCGGTCAAGCATGAAGTTTGTTTTACATACTACATATAAAATATGCCGTAATATTTTTATAGTGTATGCTATTACTATGTACAATTGTTAGGCCCCTAACTATGCGACTTCTCTGCCTAGAGGCATGCGTGCTTATTGGGAGGGCATGCTCACGTATGGACTCATGATGTCTAATGATTGAGTCCTATCTGGCGTGATTCTGCAACGCACTAGGGGTGGTGACACCCAACCCTGATCTTTCGGGCCATCGCCCCTGTAGTGGTAACACACTATGGATGGTGCACATGCCCGTCGACGCTCTGCGCGGCGGATCAGGGTGACCCGCGCACGTGCGTGAGCCCCAAGCGCCACGTGCACGCGTGGGACGCATAGGCCAGGTGGCTGTGCCACGGTGTGGCATGCTGAGTTGTGGGGGGAACTGCGCGATGCGCACGGGCATCGCGCGCAACAAGTGTGCAGGGCGCGAGGTGGGAGACATCTCGCCAGGAGACTAAGGCCATTGGCGCACAGTGAGCACCAAGACGGCTTGGGGCGCGTGGCAGCCCCGCTGGTAGTGCTGGGTGCGCGGTGCCCAGTTTGAGGCGCCGAGCACGGCGACGTCTGAGCAGACCGAGCGAAAGGTGTCAGCGCGGGTGTTGTGTGATCATCCAAAGGCTGGGGTGGCGTGTGTGATTGCCACGCCCACGGGCGAGCGGCGTCCGGCCCTGGGGCACGGGTGTAACAGCGGTGCCGGGGAGCGCGCAGGGCTACATGACTCAAGGCGCAGGAGTGCCCCTACCAAGGCGCACAGCACCTCGTCTCATTACTTTGGTATCAACCCTAGTCTTCCCCCATGTAACGCTTGTGACGACTATGTAGCCCTTTTATGATATCAATGCAATGACTCTATTCCTCGACGAGGCTACGTCCCCACTCTGTCCTCTAACCCCTTCTATGTGATCTTAAGCTATTGCAAAAGACTTCCGCTGCAAGAGATCAAGGCTGCTTAGTGTTATGCTTTAAGAACTGAGGCCGACACACTCCATATTCGAGCAATTGTCCAAGCTCAGAATCGAACCGCGTGACAACAATATATACTGGTTATATTTAAGCAACATGAAGGATAAGCTCTAGTTCATTTGGTCAAGGATGGAGTTTCTTTTAATGCTAATAATATATTATATAATATAATATTTTTACGTTATACTCTAATACACTATGTTAAATAATATTATTAAATGTTATAATATAATGTTATAATGTATAGTAAATAATGTGTATATACAACACACTCTAATACACTTGATTACATAATATTGCTATATAGTGTAATATGGCATTACTATTTATAGTAAAAACTGTGTATATAAACAACAAGAAGGTAAGCTCAAGCTCAGTTGGTCAAGCATAGAGATTGTTTTATATGCTATTTATATATTATACTTATATTAATAGCGTATAAAACAAATGCCATTATTGACCAACATGAAGCATAGAGTTTGTCTTATATCTACACTATGTGCTCTAAGATTTATTTGATTGGTCAAGAATGGAGTTTGTATTATATACTACATATACTATACTATATACTCTAATACTCTCTGTTATATTATTTTGCAATATATAGAATAATTTTTACTGGTTTTATATAATAGACAGGAAGGGTAACCTCAAGTTCAGTTGCTCAAGCATGGACTATACTAGATACTCGAATACAATATAATGTTTAATATAACTATATAGTATATTGTGTATATATAAGCAACAAGACGAGTTAGTTCTAGTTCAGTTAGACCATACTATATATCATTACTATATATTGCAAAGACTATCTCTATATAAGCAACATGACAGGTGATTAAGCTCAAGTTCATTTGGTCGAGCATGTAGTTTGTTTTATTCACTTCATATACTGTACACTCTAAGAAACAAGATTACTCTACATACTATATACTGTGTTTATGCAAGCACACGAAGAGTAAACTCTAGCTCAGTTGGTCCATGCTATATTAAATCACTACATGTAATATATATTCTGGTTATGTGTAAGCATCATGAAGGGTGAGTAAGCTCCAGTTCAGTTGGATCATGTTATATTAAATTACTATATATATATATATTATATATCCTGATTCCATATAAGCAACAGTAATGGCGAGTAAGCAGAAGTTCAGTTGGTGAAGTGTGGAGTTTGTTTTATACACTTCAGGTAGTAAGATTACTATGTAGAGCCAAATCATTCAGTTGGGCCATATTATATAACATTACGATGTATAGTATATATATTCTGGTCATATATAAGCAATTGAAGGCTAAGCTGAAGTTCAGTTGGTAAAGCATGGAGTTTGTCTCATATATTACAAACACTGCCCCGTATCATCCTCCGGTACACCATATGATATAATTTTACTATATATAGTATATATGCTGGTTATATATGAAGAACATGAAGATTAAGCTGTAGTTCAGTTGGTCAAGCATAGATTTTATTTCATATACTACAATCACTACACCATATCATCCTCTGATACAATATATTATTTTCCTATATATAGTCTAAATGCTGGTTACACATAAGCAACAAGAAGACTAAGCTGAAGTTAAGTTGGTCAAGCATGGAGTTTGTCTCAGATATTACAAATACTACACTATGTCATCCTCTGATACACTATGTCATATAGCATTACTATATATAATATATATTTCTTAAAAAAACAATGTATAGTATATATACTGGTTATATATAAGGAACAGGAAGGTTAAGCTCAAGTTCAGTTGGTCAAGCATGGAGTTTGTCTGGTGTATTACAAATACTGCACCGTATCATCCTCTGATACACTATATCATATAATTTTACTATATATAGTATATACTTTATACGATATACTATATACTGTGTTTATGTAAGCAACAGGAAGAGTAAACTCTAGTTCAGTTGGACCATGTTATATTAAATCGCTATATATGGTATATATACTTGTCATTTACAAGCAACAGGAAGGGTGAGTAAGCAAGGGGTTTACTTTATACATTACAAATCTTATATTTTGAAATATAATATGCTGGTTATATCATCCTCTGATACACTATATCATATAATTTTTCTATATATATAGTATAAATGCTGATTATATATAAGGAACAGGAAGGTCAAGCTGAAGTTCAGTTGGGCAAGAATGGGGTTTATTTCATATATTACAAATATTATATTTAATACTCTATATCATCCTATAATACACTATATCATATAATTTTACCATATACATAGTATTAATGCTGTGCATATATAAAGAACAGGAAGGTCAAGCTAAAGTTCATTTGGTCAAGCATGGAGTTTACTTCACATATTACAAATACTGTATTTCATACTATATATCATCCTCAGATACACCATAGCATATAATTTTACTATATATATAGTATAAATGCTGGGTATATACAAAGAACGGGAAGGTTAAGCTCAAGTTCAGTTGGTCAAACATGGAGTTTATTTCACATATTACAAATACTATATACTCTATTCATGCTGATTATATGCAAGGAACAGGAAGGTTAAGTTAAAGTTCAGTTTATCAAGCATGGAGTGTATTTCACATATTACAAATATTATATTTAATATTCTAGATCATCCTCTGATACACCATATCATATAATTATACTATATTTATAGTATAAATGCTGGGTATATACAAAGAACGGGAAGGTTAAGCTCAAGTTCAGTTGGTCAAACATGGAGTTTATTTCACATATTACAAATACTATATACACTATTTATGCTGATTATATTCAAGGAACAGGAAGGTTAAGTTAAAGTTCAGTTTATCAAGCATGGAGTGTATTTCACATATTACAAATATTATATTTAATGTTCTAGATCATCCTCTGATACACCATATCATATAATTTTACTATATTTATAGTATAAATGCTGGGTATATACAAAGAACGGGAAGGTTAAGCTCAAGTTCAGTTGGGCAAGCATGAAGTTTATTTCACATATTACAAATACTATATTTCATACTATATATCATCATCTGATACACATAATCATATAATTTTATGGGTTAATAGCACGAAATATCCCAAATTTTTTCAAAAATCTGAGATATAACCTAAACTTTTTTTTTGGCACGGTATATCCCAAACTCTCTAAGTCGACGCCGACATCTCCCGGTGATGACGTGGAATCCATCGTGGCTGCCAGGTGGATTTCCGGCCAGATTTTGACTTGGCGGAATCCACCTGACGGCCACGATGGATTCCACGTCATCACCGGGAGTTCCACGGTGTTTTCCGATAAGAGAAAGAGAGGCGTTCTAGAGAGAGAGAGAAAGGGAGAGAGAGGCATTCTAGAGAGAGAAAGAGAGGCGTTCTAGAGAGAGAAAGGGAGAGAGGCATTCTAGAGAGAGAAAGAGAGGCATTCTAGAGAGAGAGAGAAAGGGAGAGAGTGGCCTTGTTCCTTGAGTACGACGGCATGCTCTCGCCCATCGTCGACGACCCCGACTGCTCTTTCATGTCCGATTCTGTGAGTTTTCTCTCATTTCCCTGCTCGTTCCCTTCTTCTCTTCTCTCTCTCTAGAACGCCTCTCTCTCTCTCCCTTTCTCTCTCTCTAGAATGCCTCTCTTTCTCTCTCTATAAAGCCTCTCTTTCTATCTACAGAATGCCTCTCTTTCTCTCTCTAGAATGCATCTCTCTCTCCCTTTCTCTCTCTCTCTCTCTCTCTCTCTCTCTCTCTAGAATGCCTCTCTTTCTCTCTCTAGAACACCTCTCTCTCCCTTTCTCTCTCTCTCTAGAACGCCTCTCTCTCTCTCTTATCGGAAAACACCTGGCAGGTGGAATCCCCGTTATGACGTGGAATCCATCGTGGCTGCCAAGTGGATTCCGCCAAGTCAAAATCTGGCCGGAAATCCACCTGGCAGCCACGATGGATTCCACGTCATCACCGGGAGATGTCGGCGTCGACTTAGAGAGTTTGGGTTATACCGTGCCCAAAAAAAAGTTTAGGTTATATCTCAGATTTTTGAAAAAATTTGGGATATTTAGTGCTATTAAGCCTAATTTTACCCTATATATAGTATAAATGCCGATTATATATAAAGAACAGGAAGGTTAAGCTCAAGTGCAGTGGGTCAAGCATGGAGTTTGAGAAGCGCAAGGCGATGGCGATGGAGGCGATGAAGGATCCCGAGCCGGACAAGTCTCCGAAGGGCACGCTCGACTTACCGATCGTCCCTCTTCTCCAATTCATCAACGGCAATCCCTCATTCTTCACGACTTCTTCCTGTTCCGGTCGAATTTCAATCTTTTCCCACGCACCGTCGCCGCAGATCGATTCAACAGTCGCGTTTGATGATGTTTCGACGGTGGAATTTAAGAAGAAGTCGAAGAAGAAGAAGGCGGGGGGCGGCCGGTGGATTCTTGTTTCTCATGGTCTTGTGGAAGCTGAGTCTGTTGTTAATCTTCTGTTTGGAAGTGGGTCGGGGAAGGGAAGTGCTGGTGAAGGGGATTTGGTTTTCCGGTTTGAGCCCTTTATTCTGGCTGTGGAGTGCAGGGATGCGACGTCGGCTCAGTTTCTGGTCTCCACTGCGATTGCTTCCGGGTTCAGGGAGTCGGGTGAGTGTTTGTGTTCGTTTTTTTAGCTGAATTTTTGGTTATTTTGGGTTTTTATTCTGTTGATTCGTTCTTTGAGCGTCAGGGGATTAATGAAAAATACTGGTTTTTTTGTTCCTCTAAACAGTGCGCAATTGCTATTGATGTCCAGCCCGTTCAACCATGTGTTTCGTTAATTCCGTCATATGATTATGGTTAATTAGTTTTTTTTACTGTGGCTATATAGTTTCAGCATTCTTCAAAAACAATATGCAATTAATAGTGATCTCCAGTCCGTTTACCTAGCCAGAACTATGATGATACCGAATTTGAATGATTCTGCTCACTTTTTTTTTTTGAAGAAATATGATTCTTTCATCAAATCCTTGCGAACCTGCTGAGAAATAAATTTGTTAGGAAATCTTGATTATGATCAAACTATCCACGCGGCTTCATCAAATGAGTTCTCAGGGTTGTGGATTTTAATCATGTATGTATCTCTCTTCAACTTAATTTTTGATAGTGTGGGAGACTTTGTGCGTATGCTGTTTTTAGAAAGCAGTGGATGACATTGCCTGAAAGAAAACTGATATCCGTCATTATTCGGCTGGGAAGATGGACTTTTTTTTTACTGGAATATGTTTGTTTCCATATGATAGGTGTGCCATCAGGGTTATCGTTTCCTATGGTTAAAAAATATTTTTGAACTGTGATGCGGGTTTTTGAAGAATAAGTTCTGCGATCAGTGAAATCTCTTATTCTCGTCCCCTTGTCTTTGGACTCTCTCAAAGTTTTTCTGCCCTTCCATCCTTATATTCAAAGCTTTTATGAACCCTCCATCTAGTGACCAAGTTTTCTTTTCTGAATATCTTCAGGAATAACAAGTTTAGGTCGGCGCATCATAATTGCTATACGTTGCTCAATTAGGCTGGAAGTGCCGCTGGGAAGTAATGGCGAGATCATGGTTTCACCAGAATACATAAGATATCTTGTTGAGATTGCAAATGACAAAATGAGAGAGAACAAAAAGAAGACTGATGCTTTTTACCGGGCATTGTCGTGTCAGGTATGGGCAGCTGCTAATTTTGATGCTTAAAGTAGAGGTTATCTCTAGATTACGAACATTAAACCTGAGAACCACGCTGATGCCATATGCTTAGTGAGCAATGACACGTCAATGGCCCATTTATTGTTTTATCATAATTCAAATATAAAAACGCTGCAGAAAATTTTATACATTTTTTTACTTTACTGAATCACTGCTTTGTCTGTTCCCTTCAGTAGAAAATAGTTCATAAAATTGTTAGCTGTAGTGTCTCTTGGACTCTTTCGTCATATCAAGTTCAAGACTTGTTTTGGATGTTCAACTCTTGGGCTCTTTATTTACTGTCATGATCTCCCTCCAAGAAAAGGAACGTCTTTAATTTTCAAGAATTATTGGTTGCTTTTGACAATACAAGTTTTGGTGGGCATCCCGATAAAGTCTATGGGAGAGCTTTTAAACTTGTAATGTCATGCAAATCAAAACGTCAATGCAGTAATTAATCTTCTCGTTTCTGCAGACAATCGTCTCAAGTGTTGAAACTAGTAATACATCTCTGGGACGATCAAATAATATTTCAGGTGAACCCAAAGCCATAAAACCTAGTGCGGACAAAGGTGAGTCAGTTTTTAGTGGTTTGGTTTTATTTCAGTCTGCCAATATCTGCCGTGATATCAATTTAATTTTCTTTTATTTTTAAAAATGATTGATGATGTCTACGTCTAGGGGACACTTCTACAGAATGGGTAGAGAAGCACAATAAATTACAGCCAAAGATGACGATAGGATTCGGTGCGTCTCAGGCATGGCTGGTGTGATCTCACACTGGATGAACCCTGATGCCTGACATGCCCTGTCCAGAGTACCCAGACTCTGGACAGAACACTCCGAAAGAAAGTCCTAGATGGGATGCAGAACAAGGGAAGTGATGGAACATCCCTCATTCCATCCTATCCTTATGTTTGCATCCTGGACTTGCCAAACCCATGGGTAGACTAAATGAGCCCGCCAGCACTTACCGACACCAGGCCAAATATTGCTAACTCAGTCAATGTTATTCCTATTTATGTGTGCTCCCAAGGTGCCCCATCTTCATGGCGACAATTTTGTGTTCAAATACCTCAATGGGAGGGGGAGGTGGCGTCCATATGGAAATCTGCTCTGATGCTGTCTAGGCGTGCCTCCAAGTGTACCTTGATCGTGTGGCACGACAAGAAACAAACTGAAGCTGAATTTAAAGTTGTGGCCTAGGGTCTCTATGAAGCTCTATGGATCAACCAATTGATTGTGAACTTCGATTCTCACTTTAGCAACATGTTTTTTTTTTTTGAATTAAACTTTAGCAACATGTTGAACTCTTCTATCACAACACTTCCACCGTTGGCATCGCTCATGATGTGGCTCAGCATGACCAAACAAGCTTATTTAAGTGGATCAACACTTCATTAAGGAGAAAGTCGAGAGAAGCCAATTTTACATGCCCTACATCTTGTCCTCTCAATAGCTAGCAGATATCTTCTCCAAAGATCTCTCAGCTTCATGCTTCAGGGACCTCTGCAGCAAGATAGGCATGGACGATATCTATTCACCATCTCGAGCGGGGTGGTCTCGTCCATTTTTTTTCTTATTCTCTCTATATGTGTCCCTGATATAATTACCGGGGAACTTAATTTATCGAATAAGATGGCTTTTAATATCTCTCTCTCTCTCTCTGTCTCTCTTCTCTAGAGACTCCTCAGATCACCATCAGGATTCTAAAATGCTGCCAGGAATTTTCATCTTGTATTATACTTTCTTGATTCTTGCCATCTTTTCTTGTATCCGGTGTCAAACTTTCATCAGCCTTCTCCTTCCTCTCCAGCTGCTCCCTGTCCTGAAGCTCAGTCGGCTAGGGTTTTGGCCAAAAATCACTTAATCTCTATTGAACGGGATAGGGCCTTAAACGCCATACAGAGTGAGAGGGATGGGCCCCACGTCACTTTAACAAAATGGGCCACTTATAACACGTGGCCCATTAGTACATGAAGAAAATAAAACATATATACAGAACTGTCTAACATCAGGGAAAGTTGGTCCACGATATGTCATTGCTTCATCAGATATACCTGATAGAAACTTTCTGTCTCAGGACAATTTAAGCCATTAACACGATCTTTTGTATGTGTGTGACTTCTCAAATGGAGGAACTTGATGAAGAATTTGTAAGATGGCTTTCGGTGCCAATCTTTCTCCTCTTAAGTTCTTAAATAGTTTAGAAGCTGACGATCTCTTTTGTGAGTTGCTTCCAAGGTCCCCGATGTATGGATTGTAGAGAGATGCACCTACCCTATGTTGCCAGGCCGTTGGTCTATAATTGAGAAGAAGAATCAGAGACTAGAAGATTCAAATGTATCTCAATTTAAGTTATTCTCCCAATTTTTGGGGGCTTGGATAAGGATCTAGAAGATTGATAAGATCCCATTTCAATGTATGGGTTCTGGGGTATATCAATGACGTTGTAAACAACCAAAATAATTCTTCTCAAAGGAACTGTGTGATTGTCCAACTGCTAAGATAGAATGACAGGGAAGCAAAATAAGATCATGAGGTTGGAGAGGGAGGATGAAAGCGGAAAGATCATCACCTTGGTAGAGGAAACCACTTTCATTGCTGGGAAGATCACCTGAAGGGAACACTGTGAGAAAGAGAAAGAGAGAGAATGTCTCACTTATGAGATTCAGCCTCCATGTTCAGACCATTTCCAGACCTTATGTGTGGATGCTCGTTAGGCATGTGTGCTCCTTCTCCTTAGTGAGCCAGTGCCGTTCGTAGACACAGCCCGGGATCATATGAAAGGTCTAGAAGTGTAGAAGGATATTTCAGATAGAAGGATCTAGATGAGGGTTAGAGACATAAGAGAAACACATAATCTTAAACTCCCCCTGAAGCTGGTCCATGAATGTTTACCATGCCCAACTTGCAAGACAATTCTTAACAGCAGTGCTTGGTAATTTTTTGGTGAAGTGGGACATTAGTGTCGCATGGATGATTCCATTTTGTATATTTTCTTTGATCAAGTGTTTGCACACCTCAATGTGCTTATTCTGTCTTGTTGAACTAGATTGTGTGCTGTACCGATGGCTAACTTGCTGTGTTGCTAAGCAATAAAATTGTTTGTTGTTATGGGATTTTCAGGTCATCAAAAAAGACCTTAAATCCACAGTGCTTCACCACTTTACCTTGCTTCCTCGTATTGCCTCTATCTTCTCCAGGTTACCAGATTATCTCCAATGAGCATGCTTTATCATGATGTAGTGCTCTCGTTTATTATGGAGTCTCCAAAGCTTTTGTCCATGTACACTGACAAAGAGTCCCGTGCACCCTTTGAATATTGACCCTCAGCCAATGGTGCCCATAAGTAGGCCAGGACTTTATAAGCAGCTTGGAGATAAGGCTTCTGGGAAGCATATGCATGAATGACTCGGGGTTTCTACTCCGAACGAGATATCAAGTTTCCAATGAGTCTCTGGTCCCCTCTTTATTCTCTGGGACGTGCTCTTCAAAATAAGCCTACTTCATATAAACGCCCATTGGTGTATAAGCGGGTCTGTTCTCAGTTTTCCCTGTCTCATAAAGGAGATCCATTGTATCTTTCTGCTGTGACATGAAGATTCCCTGCTTTGAATTGGCAACTTCAATGCCTAAAAAATATTGGATTCTTCCAAACAATCCTATCTGCTTTGAGGGTATTTTAGTCATTTCAGCCTACTGGGGGGGGGGAGATTGTGCCATTTTACCCGCTAGTGAGGTAGAATTTTTTGCATTACTTGTAGAAGATTTTTTATTGATTCTTGAAACTAAGGAGTAATTCTTTTGGTTACTCGGGTTTCTGTTTGGCTTTCTCGTTTCAATGTTTTTTCATACCTTTTTTCCAGAGGTCTGTATAGATGCTTTTTTCATAACTCCTGGCAGAAGAGAATAATTTGGATATAGATGCTTCTTTTAGGGACATTCATCTAGGGAAGAATCCTCGAAAGTCTCTATTTACCTTTTTATTGATCTAATGATCAACACACATCTTAATTGGTAAGCAACGTGATTTACTTGCATTGTCTTCAACACACAACCAACTGTCGTATAATACTAAACTAACAGCAGGATTTCTGCTAGATTTTCAGTTACCTATGTCAGTTGAGAGAATAACAATCAAGGGCGAACCTCTTGAGAAGCTTTTTCTGTGGGGTCAGTCTGCCTGTGCGTTAAAAGGGAATCATCGGGATGAAATAATTGTATTTGGTGGGTTCGGTGGCATAGGCCGACATGCAAGAAGAAATGAGGCCTTGATGATGGATCCTAGTTCTGGTTTCTTAAGGCTCATCAGGGCAGAAGGGCATCCATCACCTCGTCTAGGTCATACTTTATCGGCCGTTGGAAAATGGGTTTTTGTAATTGGTGGCAGAGGGGACCCGACGCAAATATTTAACGATGTATGGGCCTTTGACATGGAAGAAAGCAGATGGATGTTAATGTCTTGCAGCGGTAACATCTTACCTGGAAGGTAATGAATGCGTTCACCTGTGATATTTTGTGTTCTTAGTTTTTCTTAGCATTGTAATTACCTTTTTGGTTCCCTAGCTCCTAATCTCTTCTTTATGTTTTAGTGTTAAACTTTGAGAATGGTGGAGAGAGAGAAGGTTGCACAGCGGGGTTTCTGATATGAACCTGGATGTAGGCTTGTATCAGGAGGGGGGCTAGATGAGGATGAGAGTTTCCCAGGGTAGAGAGGAGAAAGGGAATGATCTGAGGAGAGGTCGAACAGATGGGTAGGGTTCGACCCAGGAGGAGCTGCCTGAAGACGTGGTGAGGTAGAGACGATCACGAGGACACGGATTGCAGAGGGAGGGAAGGGACTTAGACATGGGGAGGAGTGACACGTGACCTTACTTCATTCTTCTTAGCTGCCCTCCTAAAGGGAGGGCATAAATATTATAAGGAAATACGCAATGACCAAATGACTAAAATACCCTTTTGGGATAACATGACGAGACTACCCTAGATAAGTTGAAGAGTGTATCAGAACATAATATTAGAGCTTCGAATGACACGAGTTTCAATGGATATATCTGCCTTAGATCGGCAGATTGGAGTTATAACTTTAAGTAAAATACCTTCATGAAAACAGTGTTGTCTTCTTCCCTCGACCACCTTAAATGGTTCTTGAAAAAAGTGTTCTTTCATCCTTTTTGTGGCACGCTTATCAAACCTTGGAAGTTTTGTATCAATATGTCATTTGTTCTTTGGGCTTCCTCAGTGATATAAGGATGCGAACGTGCTCTATCTAAAGTGCGTTAGTTTTTACATCGTTCAACCTTTGCTAGACTCCCAGGAGAGCAAACCCTTCATTCTCTCCCATTCTTGTCTCTCGTCTATCACT
Organism: Wolffia australiana; assembly: GCF_029677425.1. Taxonomy (NCBI): domain Eukaryota; kingdom Viridiplantae; phylum Streptophyta; class Magnoliopsida; order Alismatales; family Araceae; genus Wolffia; species Wolffia australiana. Next base: position 13,153,645 of record NC_135843.1, on the reverse strand, counting down.
TCCGCTTTTTTTGCTTCTACACATTCAGTTCACTATTGTTGAACTTGCACAGAGGCGTCGGCGAGAGGAAAGGATGTAAGGCTATGGGGGAGACCCCGACTATCATAGAACACAAGTTAGGGTACAAGCTTTATCTGCCTGAAATAATATATAGGTCATTACAGAAAACATTCTATTTAAAATGTGATTTGTCATTTTCGTTCATGGGCCACTTTCTGATACGAACCCGCAAGTTTGTATCAGGGAGAGGGCGGAAAGGAAGGGAGAAGACACCGGGATGGTCGTCGGCGCCAGGACGGGGAATGACGGGGCTGACTGTGTTACGATCCCCATGGAGATCTAACAAAATCAAGAAATGGGATGAGGGGTAGAGAGGAGAATAGGAGAGATGGAAGAGGTAAGAGAGAAGAAGAGAGAACGATAGGTGAACAAACTCTCAAGAACCTCCGAATCGGGAGTTCTTGCCCTCACGAAAGCCGGATACAGCTACTCGTGCCAAGAAACCAAAAGTTGATCTTTCATCAAAAGTCCCTCTAATGACCTTACAAGGGGGTATTTATAACCCTACGATTTCAAGAATCGGTTATTTCATAAGGACTCTAACAGACTGCAGCACAACAGGAGGCAGGCAAAGTGGACGTCACTTAAGAGGTCTGATGGAGTGGACGTCATCGGAGTCAAGATAGTGGCGGGATGGACATCCCTGGGGAGCTAGACACATCTCTTGATACTTCTTGGCTGCCCTCCTAAATGCAGGCCTGCCCTATTCTAAGGAATTACAGAGGGTCCTGATGACTAGAATGCCCCTATTGGACTGGAAGACAAAAGAGGCCTAGATACGACGGTGATCATATCACGTTCAATTTCTTGCTCATGAATTTTTTTTTTGAAAAATACATGTAGGTTTAGTGTCCCTCTTATTTTTTATGTATTTTCTTTATGAATTCTTCTTTTCCTTTTTTAACTCAATACCACCTCTTCGATTAAGAACTTCCCGTCTTATTCTCTCTCACTGATAACATGTAAGCCACATGTTTTCACCAGGCACCGGCATGCAGCAGCAGTTGTAGGCTCTGATATTTATGTTTTTGGCGGCCTAAATGCTGAGATGATATTCTCCTCTTTGCATGTGCTTGACACCAACTCCATGGAGTGGCGTGAAGTAGAAATCCATGGGGAAAATCCTTGCGCTCGTCACTCACATAGCTTAGTGGCCAATGATTCTCTATTGTTCATGTTTGGAGGGTACGACGGCCAGAAGGCTCTTGGTGATTTTCATGTCTTTAATGTCGCAAAGTCTTGTTGGACGAGAATGAATGCTTCTGGAAAAGCACCATCTCCGAGGTTTTCACATTCTATGTTTATATATGGGGATTTCATTGGCATTATCGGTGGATGTCCTCTAAGGCATCATCATGAGGTTTATTTTCTTAACATTGAGCATTGCATCTGGAGATGTGTCAGTGTTAGTTATGTGGACAGAGGTTTATGGGTTCGGAGTTCAGCAATTGTTCTTGGCGATGATCTCATTCTTCTGGGTGGGGGTGCATCATGTTACGCATTTGGGACAAAATTTAATACCCCAGTGAGGATAAATCTTCGTTCTTTACTTTCTTGCGGCAAGTTTGAAATTGAATCTATTATCAAACTCGGTGGGAATCCGTGTACAAGTCCTGATTCTTTTTCTATTTTTTGGAACTCTTTGTCAAGATCAAATGAGAAAAATTCAAGTGTCAATCAGGATGAAAAATGTTTGCAGTTTGAATCTTTGGTCTTGAGTGTTCAGAAACGATATGCTAAGCACACAAAGGATATACTCAAACAATTTGGGTGGCTTGATCTTTCAAGAAAGGTTAATCCTAGCAAAGATGGTGTTCACATTCTCCTTCCAATCTCTTTTAAATTCGTTGAGAATGCATCAAAAATAGCAGAAAATTTGGGAAATGGTCCAGAATTACTCATGTCAAGTGGTTATCCACTAGATGATTTATCTATTCCCAGAGCTATGGAGTTCCTTTTGGTCCATGGAACTTTGATAACGAGTGATAGGAATTCTTGCGCAAAGAGAACTGATAATAATGTTCAAAAGAATCTTACAAAGGCTGTTAGCTCTCTTTTGAGCAGTAAAGGCCTACCGTCTGAGCTGATTGTTGAGGTGCCAAAGAGGTGCGTTGATGGAGACCTTCTGTGGAGCATTTCTGACCTGGAGGCTTTTATTTTATATTTTTTACGGTATCCTTGTTGTAAGTTTATTCTTATCCTTCTTGGTTTTAGGTGGGATCGTCTTGGAGACATGGTAGTTATTCCAGTGAATTCTTTCAAGGATTCAGCGTGGGAATCAATTAGTGAGGAGCTTTGGCCTATTGTTGCCCGGTCACTTGGTGCCCACAGACTTGCTCGCCAAGTATGAAATTATTTACGAATGATAAATGTTTCTTCTTAGTGTTTCATTGCTCTTCCTTCAAACTTCCGATTTGAATGTATACGCTTTTGATAACCTTTGTTTCTGTTCCACTTTCCACTTCCTATTTATTGATTGACAGGAAGAACCGAAATAGCAATGCCTGTTGGAAAAAAAATTAGTTTCTTTTACTAATTTCTGAATCTCAGATTTTGTTGTAAAAATGTCTAACTGATTTGAAGTCTTACATGGTTGATAAGCATAGCTATTTATGAAAATACCGACAAAGAAATAGTATTTCATGCCCTTGAGAGAAGCCAATTGGAAAACCAGAATCAGGCTGATCACCAACATTTAGAGAATAAAAGGACTAGTCTCTGGTTTCTCAATGAAAAGGTTTAATAAGAAGGAAAATTGGGTTTGTACTTTAAATATCATGGTTCCCTGACTGCTATGAACATCATATGGGCCTGACCCATTTGCTGGGTCTGTGCCAGATCCACAATAACGATTTTACATCTCTAAGTGTATATCAATCACATCATGGACCAGTGAGTAGCAGTACCTTACTAATGTAGACTGGTAAATATGGACAGATTGTGGCTGTGGGAGAAGGGTTTTAGGAAAAGTTGGTGTCGTGGTGGTCATCGAAGTCTGGGTAGGGTACAGCGATCGTGAGATTGGCTAATAAACTTTCAAGGCTACGACAACATCTTATTGGTCTCAAGAAGCAAATCAGAGATGGGAGGACTGGCAGACGGAATGATGTGCTGTCAAGAGTCAGACAGTTAAAGGATCTGGAGGATACAGGAAACTTAGTGGAAGAGGAAATGATGGAAAGACAGGGGTGTAGGGAGGTGATGCTAGCACACAATTTTTTCATTTGGTTGCAAGTAGACAGGGTAGATCAAATCAAGTTATTGAAGATGCAGGTGGGGAACCATGAATATGTTGGGGGACAGGCCGTGGGGAGCACACTAGCAGATCACTTTAGGGCTGTCTCTATACGGCAGCCCTAAAGCTGGTGGCGATGGAGTGGTAGAGGTGCAACCAGGGTCACACAGAAGCAACAGACCGCTCTAGTGAGGCCGCCCTTTCGTGGACGAGGTGAGGGAGGCAGTCCAGGTGTTGAATGGAGAATGGGCCAGGGGTCTAGAAAGATTTCCAGTATTCTTCTTCAGCATGTTCTGGGAGCTTTTCAGGACAGAGGTCATGGATACGTTGGAAGAGTTCTGGAGGGGCAACTATGGACTAGAGCGTTTCAACTGCTCACATCTCTTGTTCCTGCCGAAGCGACAAGGAGCCATCCAGTTGGTGGTTTTCGGCCTATATCACTTTCAAATTATGTTTATCTCATCATTGCAAAGGTCTTGGCCGACAAGTTGATGGGAGACTTAGTCGGGCCTTTCCAATCGGCTTTCATTCCCGGAGGCAGCTAGTGGACGTGCAGTAGTGGCAGGAGAAATACTAGCATCGTGGAAAAGAAGGTTGCATATGGAAAGTTGACTTTACAAAGGTATTGTGAAAAGTATTTTAGCAAAGCGTACCAGAGGAAACAGTTCAGAAGAGCGGGAACCGTTACAACAGACAAAAGCTGAAGCGTCAGACCGAGATGATAAATAACGAGCGAGGGGGCAAAGAGGGAAGTAAGAAGCATTTTCATTCATCTCTGAACCCTGAGCGGGCAAGGGAACTGGAGCAGTCGGAGGAGCTACCCGACGGCCAGTTGTGAGAGAGTTCCTGGAATCTCTCTACCTCTATCTTTCTTCTTTTCTTCCATCAATCGATCAAGACATTATGTTCTTCCCTGTTATTTCCTTCTAATTCAAAGCAACTCTCTTCGGTGGTGATTTGATATACGTTGAAGCTTTGGGACTTCCTGTTCAGTATATCATATTGATTTCCTTGATTGGAATTTTCTATGGTCGTCCATGAGGAGGAGAGGGTTTCTCGTTGAATGGGTGACATGGGCGCGGGGATGTGTTACATCCCATTCTTTTTTGATCCTGGTGAACGTGCGCTTGGAGGGATGGATCCATCTGCAGAGGGGGTCAGGCAGGGATGTCTGTTGGCACCACTATTGGTTGTCCTAGCAGATGATGCTCTGGTGATGTGCACCCTTAAAGTCTGTTCACATGGCCTATTGAGGGGTTTCCAGACCATTAGCTATCCAAATAGCATTCCACTACTCCAATATGGAAATGGCGCTACATTCTTCATGGAAGGCTCCGCTTTGGAAGCTAGGAATCTCTCCACATTTCTAGACCTTTTTGCAAACTTTTCAGGTCTTCAGATCAACCGAGACAAGTCTGCACTTGTGGGGTTTGAGATTCCACTGGAGGAGCAGGCACAATGCTCTAAAGCCCTAGGGATACTCATCGGGTCAATTGATAAAACTTACTTAGGCATACCATTGATCGGGGAATGGCCCATCGGGTCAATACATTACTTAGGTCAATTCATAAAGATTGGGCAGCCGGTGATAGAGAAGGTGGCAAGGAAACTACAGGGATGACAGAACAGAGTACTATCAAGGGGAGGGGGTTGGTGCTGCTGCGGTCAGTTCTTTCAGCTATTCCAATTTTCTACCTCTCTGTCCTTCAGCTGTCTGTGGGGGTAAGAAAGCGCTTGGAAGGCTTGATGAGGAGGTTTTCTTATAGAGGATCAAGATCTGGGGATAGCAAGGGGATGTCCTTGGTTTCGTGGGATGTAGTGTGCATAGCTGCCATTCAGGGGGTTTGGGGGTTCTCCATCTTCAATACATGAATTTAGCACTGTTGACCAAATGGGTGGAAAGAATTATGAGGTCCAAGGACTTTATTCTGAACATCCTGAAGGACAGTCATGGTTTGGAGCTGGATTGAGAGAGGCGTGCGGTTAGACTTCGAGGGGAATCTCCATTTTGGTGTGGCAAGAGACAAATCTTCCCCTGACCCTGGAATTTTTGCTCCCAAACTAGGAGATGGTCCCATTTATAGATACTGGCTGGATGATTGGTTGTCGAGAGGTATGGTGCAAGTGGAATTTCTGAGACTTAATGCCGTTGTGTGGAATCCTCACGTAATGATTAGAGAATGTCGGGATGGAGCGTGGAACCCATTCTTGGAAGGGGGTTTGTTGGAGCAGAGGGTTGAAGAACTGATGGGTATGCGGCAATAAAGAGAAAGACACGAGATGGCTGGGAGTGGTGTGACACCTCTTTTTCTGTTGGTGATGCCTACATGAAGATCAGAGGGGGAGTATCAGAGGATCTCCCGTAAAGGTGAGAATTTTTGGTTGGTTATTGATGAGCCACCGACTAGTGACATTAGCCTTCCAAAACGAATTTACCCAAATGCCTCTGCTGAATGTTTCTGTGAACAAGTGACGAGGAAGACTGCTCAGGTGGTCTGTGCATCACAGCAGACCCGAAGGGTGGATGGCTCTTCTGATGAGGCCTTTTGGGACTCTATCAAAGAAGACAGATCTAGGCAAAAGATGGAATGAGGTGTTGTTTAGGGGGAGGGTGGCCTCTACAGACGATGTTCTTCATGACGTGGAGTCTATTATTTCATAGGTTTAGAAGTTGTGAATCTTCATTTCCCTAGACCACGAAGTGCTGGACACAAATTCTTAACGTTCATACTATCACATCTACCTTAAAGGCCAATCAACCATTATAAAACCGCACGAAAGCCTCTTGCATACCAATGATGATGAACTGGCCCTAAATCTTGATATGATGATCCAAAGGGATCAGAGAACTGCTACTTAAATCATACTGTGGATGCTTTCCTTAATCTATGTTAACTGGATTGTCTGGCAAATAGACACTCTAGATTGAGTCCCTGAACTAAACTTCTTTATTATGCAAGTTTCCGTAAGCTGATAGCCAGTTACAAGATTCATTTATGAATCCAGAGGGAGGAAAATGTTGGAAACGGTTGTTGGATTATTTCTGGGTTGAATAAGTATTGGAGTAAGGAATGAAGATATGTAGGAGTAAGTCTTGTGCTCATGTTATACTCCTTTTTATTGTAGATTAGCCTTTTGATTCCAGTTTGTATTGAAACATGAGTGGAACCTGCAACTGCAACAAGATATGCCATCATCTATTGCTTGAAAACATGAGCGGAACCTATGAGATATGCAGACTGGAGCCCTAGACGACAAGTGGAAGAGGAAACAAAATTGAAGCTTGATTAAAACCTAACCACACCCACGTACACCTATATATATGGATACTAATATGGGTGGAACCTGTAACTGCAACAAGATACGCCATCATCTATTGCTTGAAAACATGAGTGGAACCTGTGAGATTTGCAGACTGGAGCCCTAGACGACAAGTGGAAGAGGAAACAAAATTGAAGCTTGATTAAAACCTAACTACACCCATGTACACCTATATATAGGGATACTAATATGGGCCTATTATAACAGGCCATATTGTAAATAGAAAGAGAGTACAAAAAAATAGGAAATACGCAGCATAGAAATGTAAGTAGTGGTAGTCGACTGTTGGCTAACAGTAACCATTCGAGACAATGAAAATCATTGATTCCTGATTAGCGTTCTGGACGACCTTGGCCAAGGTCGGGTGGCCAGGGTTGTCGGCCAGTCTTCCGGACCGAAAGATTCATCCCTTACTCAAAATGGCCTTCGATCTGGCCTTTTGGTTGGGTCAGGTTAGGGACCCAATGGTCGGATCTAGTTGTCCGCTGATTCCAGGTTGACCCAATCTCTGACCCTCCCATTGGATCAAGACGGGTCAAATTGTCGGGTTGAGTGGTCAAGTTATTATTCTTAAGTACTGGGCCTACTGGATCAGTTAATCTGACTTTGTCGGCTACCTAGCAAAGCGAAATGAAAAATTGGGCTTACTGGTCTGCATGGGTTGACTACTCAAACCTGCCAACCCAGCCAAGCCAACCCCCGACCGGCCCACTTGGTCAAACCTGAGCCCCGACTAGCCCTCTTGGTCAGGTTTGTTAGTCGATCCACCTGTCGTTCAGCCAACTTGACCTACAAAACTTTTTCCTTCTTATAACACTATGGAGGATCCAAAATTTCACTGTTATGTTGAGTTGTGACAGCACTCACTCAGCATTGGCGTTTTAGGTTTTCCGCCAGTATTCCTTATTTCCTTCTTATTTGTTCCTGTAACAAACTCTTAAAGCCTTGTATAATTTTCTCTTATTTTTCTCAGGGACGGGTTCTTCCAACCGGGACTAGAGACAGCTCTCTAGAGATTCTTGTCGGGGACAATGGTTTAGTTGAACACACTGAGAACGGAATAATTTATTCCTTCGACGCCACAAAATGTATGTTCTCTTTAGGAAATCTCTCCGAGAAGCTCCGAATGGCCAAGCTGGACTGTCGAGATGAAGTTGTTGTTGACTTGTTTGCTGGGATTGGATACTTTGTTCTTCAGTTTCTTGTTAGGTGTGCTATTTCCCTCCCCTCTTCTCTTTATTGTTAAATATCGATTCTTCAAAAAAGTTAAGTAACGAATAAATGGAGCAGAAGTAATTTTTTATGCGAATAATAATAAGCAGCGAATGAAGAAAAAGGTTATTTTATTTTTTAAACCACCATTTTAGAAGATCATGCTTACGGTCTCCTCTTAGTTTGCCAGTTTTGTCTTGGGTCTATGCTTACCTTATAACTTAGGGGTTGTAGACCCTAAGCATGATCTTTTAAAACATTTTATTTTACTTGGATAGACCCTTAGCATGATCCTGTATAATGTTGGGGCCTAAGAAATACTTAAAAAATGTTTAATTGCTCAATTTCGGTACTAATCGTCATTTTCTTGTGAAATAAGGGCGAAAGCTAGACTTGTTTATGCCTGTGAATGGAATCCCCATGCCTTGGCAGCTCTACGGCGCATTCTTGAAATCAACATGGTTGCAGATCGGTGCATTGTAATCGAAGGAGATAATCGATTGTCGGCACCAAAGGTAAAATGTTTAGCCTAGGCTGAGCTGAATTAACACTGATTTGAGCTCTGCGATTGTTGGGTTGAATAAAAAAAGGGAATGAATGGAGGCCTTCTTTGAATTTAAGTTTGTAAACTTTTTCATTCGAGCAGGGAGAATGTTCCAGGAAATAATGTCTTTGAAATAATGTAAATACCCAAATGAATTAAGAACTCTGTCCTGATTCACGTGTTGCATCTTCATATTTTAGCAGATCCAGAAGGTCTGATGAATGAATTGAATTACTGAACAAGTTTAAAGATCTTTCTGATCAAAGTTCAGAACTTTGTAGCATCTTCATATTTAAGCAGCTCTACTGTTCCAGAGGGTCTGATGAATGAATTGAATTACTGAACAAGTTTAAAGATCTTTCTGATCAAAGTGTAAATCCTTATTGTTTTATCTGTGAGATTGGTCCTGGGTATTTGCGCTGAATAAATTAGAAAACTGAATAAACTAAGAACTTTGTTTGGATTCGAGTTTTAGTCATCGATTTGTCAAATGTTTTTGTTTGAGCTGTACATTGATTATTCCTGGAAATATTGGACTGAATAATTTTTTTTTTGAAAATTTGAAATTTTGGACTGAATAAATTAACTGAATAAACCAATAACTTTTATGCTAATTTTCTATCTTTTCCCATTCTTTGTGATTGGCTCTGGCCGCGAATAGGGTGTGGCTGACCGCGTCTGTCTTGGTCTCATCCCTTCTAGTGAATGTAGCTGGCTTACAGCGGTTCGAGCTCTGAGGTGTGTTCTCTCTCTAAACTCGCATCCAAAATATTTTCTTCATACTAACTCCAGACATAACTCGCACCCAAAATCATTTACTTCATGTTAAAACTGGAAAGTTATTTTATGATAAATTAGATAATGTTTTTATTTTTTGAACTAGAATTATAGCAAATTGTGTTGATAACTTCTGCTTGCTATCAGCTGGATCATCTATTAGATAAAGTGGAAAATGTTGGTCTTTTAATAAATATATTATCAAAGAATATCGGTGGATTATTTGAATTACGTCTGATTGATTGAAAAAAAGATGTTCTTGAAGTCTCTCAGAAAAACTCTTGTATAACAGTCAAGTGGGGCTGAAATATTTGCTCACTTTCAATTTGATCGACTGATCAAAGTTTAATTTTTTGGTGATTTAATAAGTAGATAGTCATAGAGTACCACTAACTTATTCAAAGTCCGATAAAACCTATTTAACTTCTAAACTTTGTCAAAACTGTGGCTACTCTCAGCTTGATCATCTAAAAGCGTGGTATTCTAGTTGAAGTAAATATAGGTATTGTATAAACTGAAAACTGTATTTATAAAACTCTGATTTCTGAAGATAGTCTGTTTAATCTTATTATGATAAAACCTGAATAATGTATGTATGAGTTTTGATCTTAAATGTTTGGAAATTACTAAGTAAATAGCAGACGAGTGTCACTAAATTAAAATTAAGATCTCATGCATGAAAACATAGTTAATCGACATGAGTTATAATCGACATGAAAACATATGTTTTAAATTCCTTATACAGGCCCGAAGGAGGTGTCCTCCACATCCACGGAAACGTGAACGATTCCGAGGAGACGGTGTGGGCAGAGTTCGTTGTCAAATCCGTGGATAGAATGGCAAAAGAGGAGGGTATGAATTTCCTAATTTCTCTTAAATTTCTACTAATTTTCTAACTTTTCATAAATATCTACAAATTTCCTTGTTTCTCATAAAAATCTATGAATTTCCTAAATTTTCATAAAATATCCATAAATTTCCTTAACTTTCATAAATATCTTCTAATTTCCTAGTTTCTCATAAATATCCACGAATTTCCAAGTTTTTAATGTCCACGAATTTCCTAATTTCTCAGAAATATCTATGATTTTTGTAATTTCTCAGCAGTATGTACGGATTTCCAAATTTAACTTAAGTTTCTGATTTTCGTAATTTCCCAACTTGTTTCTGTTCGAAGGGTATTCTTGGGATGTCTCGCTTCAGCATTTGGAACATGTTAAATCGTACGCCCCTCATGTTCACCATCTCGTCGCCGATGTCCGCTGCCATCGTCCTTGATAGAGAGAGAGATGGAGCTGGAGATTAGATAGGAGAGAGACATAAATAGAGCTGGAGATAGAGAGAGGAGATAGAGATTAAGTGCTCTGGTTAACTTTTTTGGCAGAGAGAGATGATTGGCTTTGATCTCTTTATAGAGAGAGAGATCCCCTTTGCATCTCCTGATGTCCTCTTCTGCCATCATTGCTAGAGGGAGACAGAGCTCTGGAGAGAGAGAGAGAAGTGATATATAGAGAGAGAGACAGAGACAGAGAAAGAGAGGGAGAGAGAGAGAGAAGTGATATATATATAGAGAGAGAGAGACGGAGAGAGAGAGAGAGAGAGAGAGAGAGAGAGAGAGAGAGAGAGAGAGAGAGAGAGAGAGAGAGAGAGAGAGAGAGAGATGCTGCTCTGGCCAATTTTATGGTAGACAGAGTGAAATGATTGGCTTTGATCTCTTGACAGAGTAAACCCTAACCCTAAACTACCACTTTGGCCAGTCTCTTCAGATAGAGAGAGATTCACTTTCTTTTTTGAAGACGGGGGAGATTACCCAAGATTGGTTATCAACCCAAATTTAATAGTATATTGAATCTTGGTGAATACCGAATACATGACTGACCAATTTGGCCCCCTTAGCATCTTTCACAACATGCCAACCCAGTAGGAGACACAATTCTCTGTATCATGCAGAATACTATATATAGGTACAAACCTTCCCTTAAACACGACATCATTACGGTGTAGCCATATCATCTAAAGTGGCTCCAATATCTTGTCTGAAATTGATATTATATGTCATGGAGCAGGTTGTAGGAAATTAGAAAGAGTAAGTGGAATTCAGAACAATCCCCAATCCAAAATGACCACTGAAATGAACAATCAAGATTAACCTCAAATTTATCTCTGAATGACCACTTACATTCTCCTCTGAATTTTGTAAATCTCTCAATGGTTTGTTCAATGTCAAATCTAGAAAACCCTAATATATTTCCATAATCTTGATAACTTTGCCCTCTCCAATCTATATTCATCTCACATTGGCCCATGAGGATTCAACACTTCAAGAAATATTTACCCAAATAATACTCCCCAACCCAGAAAGAGATTAATGGGGAAAGGGGAAAACAATGTTAGAGAGAGAAAATGATGAGAAGAAAGAGAGATGAATGACTTTACAAGAGGGGTGAGAACTGGCTACTATGCAGCTTCGTAAATCCATCTGGAGAGAAGCCACTATACAAGTACTTCCTACAAAAGTTTTATAAACTAATACTTGTGGTGGTCCCTTATGGCACATGATGCCCACTCTAAGAAATAAAATAAAGACTTAACCTTGACAACTGTCTGCATCAGTAAAAATGCCATTTCATGTTCTCGTGTCTACATCATGGTATATACCATTACAATTTACAAATAAAAAAATTGGACGTAACGCATAATTCATTGAGTATGACTATTTTTATCTTTGAGATAGTTTTTTTTGTATTTTTGCACAAATTGAATGATCAGTACTCTTTAATTAATTATACATGACATTATTTAATTATATTGGATCTTCCATGGTTGATTGAGATTTTATGGATTTTAATAAAGGAAAAAAAAAGAAACGGGGCTTCATATCTTCCAAGGTTTTTCTTGAGGTTGAGCTAAAATTATGGATTTTAATAAAGAAAAATCAGACTGATATAGGAATCAGTGGAGGGAGAAAAAGAGTTAAAATTCCATGTGGCAGTCCCTAATAGTCTGGGTTATGTCCAGGGCATTAATGCATCAAAGATCTCTTTTGATTTTTTTTCTGGGGACATTTTTGTCCAAACCATGTTCTTACGGCTGCGATTTGTCCCTCTCTTTGTTCTTCAGTTCCTGACGAAGTGAGTGTCACTTCACCATGTTTTGATGATATAGATTGAGATAATAGGAAAAATCTGCAAAGAGGAGGGAATTAGAGTTGACAAATTATGGGCAAAGGAATCCAGTGAGAGATCTAATGATTGACAATTCACTCTTCTGGATGTCATTTTTTTACTTGAAATATGCAGTTCTTGAATCAATATAAAAATATTTGATCGAAAACGTTTAATTAACTTGAAATCCCCAAATATT